>NC_066375.1:16777469-17087909 GCF_013377495.2 Cygnus atratus
GCCCGTTCCAATGCTTAATAACCCTTTCGGTAAAGAAGTTCTTCCTAATATCCAACCTAAAACTCCCCTGGCGCAACTTTCGCCCATTCCCCCTCGTCCTGTCACCAGGCACGTGGGAGAACAGACCAACCCCCACCTCTCTACAGCCTCCTTTAAGGTAACTGTAGAGAGTGATAAGGTCGCCCCTGAGCCTCCTCTTCTCCAGGCTGAACAAGCCCAGCTCCCTCTGGGCAGAACACACATGCAGCACAGACCCCAGACAGCTCCAGGAAAAAGCTCTCTCTGCAACTGCAGTGCACGCAAGAGAAGGCAATGCAATCGCAGACTTTCATCCATACAGCCAACAGCCATGCACAGGCCTACCTTCCTACAATGCAAAGCTCTCTTGTACTTGTCCAATTCCACTGCCTCCACAGAAATTGTAGCTGGTTTACACCAGAGAATGGCTAGAATCAGACCCACTCACAAGCAGAGCTGTGTAAACACAGGTCAGAGCAGAGTCAGCTGCTAAGCAGTGCAGCAGGGCTGACTCCAATAAACAGACAGCAAAATCATGAAGAGCCTGGAAAACTAGCAGCCAGATTTCACATGGCACCCTTAATTCCATGGAGAGACAGTACACTGATTTCCAAACCAAAGCCCAACAAGGTTTGGAGCAAGAATAAAACCAGAGCTCAAACTGAAGTTCTGAGAACAGCCTAAGCATCCCATAATTAGTTGTCAACATTTAAGCTTAAGCTAGGCTTTTGGCAAGAAAAAAACTATTAACTTAAATCCTATCTGCTATTGACTTGGGAGGAACATATATTAGTGGAAAAGGCGACTTTTAGCACAGCCTGAAATAAGCAGAATAGCTCTTGCATTAAATCACCCTGTTATTTTAAGAAAAGGTTAATTTGTACAACAAATTGAGCTTCATTAGGGACTAATTGACTGGAAAATTTTCTTTAAAAATGTCTTTTAATTATACAGGTGAAAAAAAAAAAGATCTTTTGAAAGCGCTTTTGTAATTAAAAATCATCCTTGATCAATTTCTTTTAACATTCAGTCAAGAAAAAAATACCTCAGAAAGGTTTAGCCAAGAGTTGAGTGTCATATTCTGTACCACTGATATAAATATAATGGGATAAATATATTGAAATAATCCAAAAGGAAATCCTTAAGAAAGTTCGACCTGCTGGAGCAAAACACAAAAGATTTTCTCTGCTGGGGCTGGAGTGATTCAGCAGAGATTGAATTCAGAAATGTAAAACGAATGCCCAAGGCAGCAACACTCCTCTCACTAAGAAGTGTGCTCCTCCAAGAGGTGCTTTGCTCTCCTGCTCTCCACCACGTCCTGCAGTGCCCATGGAAGTCCCTCCTTGGGGACTCCAGTCAAGTCAGGTCACATCACGTGGGCAGTGGCAAAAACTTGTGACTGCTTCTTCCCTGCCTCCTCCCAAATGGCAGGAAAGGTAAGGGCAGTCCCTACCCTGTGACCACCTCACCATGCCCACCAAAGAGAAAGCCTAGGAAAGGTAACTCCTTTAAGGCCCAGCCTCTTTAAATATGTTGCTTACTAACAGGATTTTTTTTCTTAAATACAGCAAAAACGTCACCATGTATTTAGTAATTTCCCTGCAACCGAGGCAAAGGGTAAAGATGGATTGAGAGGGCTTTAAACTAGGTAGGAAGGGGGGCGGGGACGGGGACGGGGACGCGGATGGAATAAGGCTTGTTAGAGGTATACCGGGGGAACAGTGTCGAGGCCTGGGGAGCTGGCAATGGCCCAGCTGAAGTGCATCTACACTAATGCATGCAGCATGGGCAACAAACAGGAGGAGCTGGAAGCCATCATCCAGCAGGCTAGCTATGAGTTGGTTGCCATCACTGAAATGCGGTGGACCACTCCCATGACTGGAATGATGCAATGACTGGCTACAGGCTCTTCAGAAGTGACAGGCAGCACAGAAGGGGTGGAGGTGTGGCTCTCTATATCAGAGAGTGTTTTGATGTTGTGGAACTCAAGGCTGAGACTGAGAATGATAAGGTTGAGTCCCTATGGGTTAGGATCGGCGGGAAAGCCAACAAGGGAAGCATCCTGGTGGGGGTCTGTTACAGACCGCCAAACCAGGATGAGGAGACGGATGAGGAGTTCTACAGGCAGCTGGCAGAAGTTACGACATCATCAGCTCTTGTCCTTGTGGAGGACTTTAACTTCCTAGACATATCCTGGACATGCAATACAGCTCAGAGGAAGCAGTCTAGGAGGTTTCTGGAGAGCATGGAAGATAGTTTCCTGACGCAGCTGGTTAGTGAGCCTACCGGGGGAGGTGCCCCGCTGGACCTTCTGTTCACAAACAGAGGACTGGTGGGAGATGTGGTGGTCAGGAGCTGTCTTGGGCAGAGTGACCACAAAATGGTGGAGTTCTCTATTCTTGGCGAAGTCAGGAGGGGGACCAGTAAAACTGCTGTCTTGGACTTCTGGAGGATAGACTCTGAGCTGTTCAGGACACTGGTTGGTAGAGTCCCTTGGGAGGCAGTTCTGAAGGGCAGAGGAGTCCAGGAAGGCTGGGCACTCCTCAAGAGGGAAATCTTAAAGGCTCAGGAGTGGTCTGTCCCCACGTGCCCAAAGACAAGCAGATGTAGAAGAAGACCAGCCTGGCTGAACAGAGAGTTGTGGCTACAGCTTAGGAAAAAAAAGAGGGTTTATGATCTTTGGAAAAGAGGGCAGGCAACTCAGAAGGATTATAAGGGTGTTGTAAGGATGTGTAGGGACAAAATTAGAAAGGCCAAAACTCATCTGGAGCTCAATCCGGCTACTGCTGTTAAAGACAACAGAAAATGTTTTTATAAATACATTAACACAGAAAGGAGGACTAAGGAGAATCTCCATCCTTTACTGGATGTGGGGGGAAACTTAGTGACGAGAGATGAGGAAAAGGCTGAGGTACTTAATGCCTTCGTTGCCTCAGTCTTTAGCAGCAAGACCAGTTGTTCTCTAGATACCCAGTACCCTGAGCTGGTGGAAGGAGATGGGGAACAGATTGTGGCCCCCACAATCCACGAGGAAGTGGCTGGCGACCTGCTACACCACTTAGATGTACGCAAGTCGATGGGGCCGGATGGGATCCACCTGAGGGTGCTAAGAGAACTGGTGGAAGAACTGGCCAAGCCGCTTTCCATCATTTATCAGCAGTCCTGGCTATCAGGGGAGGTCCCAGTCGACTGGCGGCTAGCAAACGTGACACCCATCTACAAGAAGGGCCAGAAGGTTGACCCAGGAAACCATAGGCCTGTTAGTTTGACCTCAATGCCAGGAAAGCTCATGGAGCAGATTATCTTGAGTGTTATCACGCGGCACTTGCAGGGCAAGCAGACGATCAGGCCCAGTCAGCATGGGTTTACGAAAGGCAGGTCCTGCTTAACTAACCTGATCTACTTCTATGACAAAGTGACGCGCTTAGTGGATGAGGGAAAGGCTGTGGATGTGGTCTACCTTGACTTCAGTAAGGCTTTTGACACCGTTTCCCACAGCATTCTCCTCAAGAAACTGGCTGCTCTTAGCTTGGACTGGCGTACGCTTCTTTGGGCTAGAAACTGGTTGGGTAGCCGGGCCCAAAGAGTCATGGTGAATGGAGTTAAATCCAGTTGGAGGCCGGTCACTAGTGGAGTCCCCCAGGGCTCAGTACTGGGGCCAGTTCTCTTTAACATCTTTATCGATGATCTGGATGAGGGGATCGAGTGCACACTCAGTAAGTTTGCAGACAACACCAAGTTAGGTGCGTGTGTCGATCTGCTCGAGGGTAGGAAGGCTCTGCAGGAGGATCTGAATAGGCTGGACCGATGGGCTCAGGCCAAGTTCAACAAGGCCAAGTGCCGGGTCCTGCACCTGGGGCACAACAACCCCAAGCAGTGCTACAGGCTGGGAGGTGAGTGGTTGGAAAGCTGCCTGGCAGAGAAGGACCTGGGAGTATTGGTTGATAGTCGGCTGAATATGAGCCAGCAGTGTGCTCAGGTGGCCAAGAAGGCCAACAGTATCCTGGCTTGCATAAGAAACAGTGTGGCCAGCAGGGCTAGGGAAGTGATTGTCCCCCTGTACGCGGCTCTGGTGAGGCCGCACCTCCAGTACTGTGTTCAGTTTTGGGCCCCTCGCTACAAGAAGGACATCGAGGTGCTCGAGCGAGTCCAGAGAAGGGCAATGAAGCTGGTGAGGGGTCTGGAGAACAAGTCTTACGAGGAGCAGCTGAGGGAGCTGGGATGGAGATGCTTCTCCAGCAGCCTGGAGAAGAGGAGGCTCAGGAACAACCTTATCGCACTCTACAGGTACCTTAAAGGAGACTGTAGCGAGGTGGGGGTTGGCCTATTCTCCCATGTGCCTGGTGACAGGACAAGGGGGAATGGGCTAAAGTTGTTCCAGGGGAGGTTTAGGTTGGATATTAGGAAGAACTTCTTTACTGAAAGGGTTGTCAGGCATTGGAATAGGCTGCCCAGGGAAGGGGTTGAGTCACCATCCCTGGAGGTCTTTAAAAGAGCTTAGTGATATGGTTTAGTGGAGGACTTGTTAGTGTTAGGTCAGAGGTTGGACTCGGTGATCTTGGAGGTCTCTTCCAACCTAGATGATTCTGTGATTCTGTGAATCCTTCAAAAAATACAGTCTTTATCTTCAGAAAATGCTATAATTGTGGATTTGAGCAATGCACAGACATTATTTACATAAATGGATGCTTACTTTCACAAGTGAAATAATGTGGGTTAACTGACACTTTTGCCACCTATAATCCCATTTTCACAATGAAAGGACCGATCACATGCTGTCCAAAACTGAGAGAACAGTTACTGCAATTTCAGCAATACTCCAGTCTGGATTACCTGATACAAAGCAGCTGCTCCATAGTATCCATTTTTAAAGAACTTCCAGAATGAAACCAGTACTTGAAAACTCACTGATTTCATTCTCAGAGCTTCAAGTACTACTCCCACAGTCTGACTGAGGTCTGCTTCTTCACTGCTTTGCACTTTGCTTAACCTCTCTCAAGAACACCCAAAATGTAGTGCTCTGAATACTTCAGATGATGAATCCTCCTTTATTTATTTACCCAATTAGGACTTCACTTCCTAGAAAATCTTAATTTGTGATTGTGTAACAAAGTATAACATTGCTTTATTTCTACCATATGACTACAAAAATATCATTAGTCAACCACGCAGATTATAAAAATATGTTCTACTTATTCCTATTTGTTACTGCATTGAGAAATTAGAGATTCAAAAAGACTACGTAAATGTATAAGTATCCTGTTTTATATCATGAATTGTACAATTAATTTTCCTGCTTAAATTTTATTTTTCTTCAAGCATCATTAGCCTCTGTAAGAGGCAGACTGCCAAAAGCTGTGAGATCTATAATCACTGGGAGGAAGATAACGAACTTGCATGGTCTGGATAGGAACTGCAGAGTGCTTTACAAACAGCTTATAACCATGAGAAGGTGTGTGTGTGTGTGTAATTGTCCCCAAAAAAAGAATTTTTAAAAAGCAAGGCAGACAGAAATGGTCACAGACCTATTTCATTTCATTTCATTCTGATGCCACTCCTTTCTAAATCAATACTGTGTGTTAGACTGTAAATAATCCTGAGAATAATGTATTTTCCTTCATATATAAAGAGTCACAGTTCTTTTTTTGTGTGTGAATTATTTTTTTTTAAGTAATAATAATGATGGATAATGGCCCCATGCATACCTGCATGGTTGAATCTATTTTCAGACCTGGAAAATGATTGTGTGGATTCAGGCACAGCGTGCAGTGCTTATCCACAATGAGCCCACCTAGTATGGCTTGGAATGTGACCTCATTCTAATTTAATTACTTAAATCAAAGCCTGTAAGTCAAAGAAGTATCAGCTCACATCTGATTTTTTCAAAATGTCTAGAACTCTGGAGCTCCTGGTTTGTTATTAATCATGTTAAATACATAGTATGTATTTTCACATATTCCATACCTCTTAACTTCTACATATGTAGCCTTGTCTGTATCAATTATTTCTCAGATTTTTAATTTTTAATCATTGTAATGAATTCAAAATTATTAACAAATGAATGGAAATGTAAGTAGATTCATAGAAAATCAGAAGCTAATTCTAAAATTCAAATTTCTCTGAACTTCATGAAATAGGTACAGTATTAGGTAGCCATCCTGAAATGCAATAGCAGGTGTACAACTCCTTTGAAAGCAGTGCTCAGGTAGTAAGTCATTCATGCACTTACTAGGCATTATTTCACATACCTACATCATTTAATTTCTATAGGTATATTGCACTAGTTGATGAAGCAGAATATGATCTGAGAAGAGTATTGACTCTCTTTTAGTTGCTCTAAATGTTGGAAGGTTTTTTCCTTTTTTTCTTTTTTTTTTTAACAACATTTGAAAGTGACAATGGTATGTTCATTATATTTGAACATTTTGCTCCTTTTCTGTTTTTATGAACCTAATATTTATGTAGTGGTGTATTGCTAGACATTTAATAACTAAGTCTTCATATATATTTAAAGAAATTATCACAAATGTTGAGAATATTAGGCTCTTTAATCTGAAATAACACCTCTAGCTTTTTTTGTTTGTTTGTTTTTCCATTTTCTGCCTCTCGCTGTTGCAAAACTGTTAAACTTGTTCCATGCTTCAGTTCCCCATTTGTCACGTGGAAATGTTACTTCTTTACAGGATCTCTCAGAAGTAAGTAGTTAACCTGAATTTTTAAATTATCTTTTCAGATTAATTCTTGGTAAGTGCTCCAAAACTTAATACATTAACTTAATATCTTATGTTGATCCAACTATTTTAAAAACAGAGATTCTGAAAAAAAATGAAATGATGTATTGGATCAGACTGCAACTCTATCTTGGCAATGGAAAGATTTAATACAATAGATATAAACACCAGGACATCCCAGCACCTAGCACCCAGGTGCTGGGGTTCCAAGCATGGTTTCCAGAGTATTGAAAAGGGCTCTTTAAGATACCTAACAGAGAATAGGCCATAAAATCTATAGAAGCATCATAAAGAGCAGGTTAAGATAGAGATCAAGAAAGAGAAAGAATTGTCTCCAGCTGTCAGGCTATATCAAAAGTAAGCTTTCTCATAGCAGGATACTGTAGAGAACATTTGAACACCAAGGGCATTTGGGGGCAAGTAAGACATGATTTTTGTCTGTTATGCATATAACGTAAAGAATGGTTTGTCCACATCATAAAAGTGACATTGTTCTACAGAAATAGAAGAGAGTGAATTTTCAGAAGGAAACTGCTGAAGGAAACTGCTGAATAGGAATGATTTGGAGTAGTGAAGGACTATTGCCTACATAAGAAGCTAAAGCTACAATAGTTTCAACTGAGAAACGTCTCTCTGGAAGATAGCTAAAACAACTAGCTGCACTTACTTAAAACAAGTCTGGAATTCAATCAAATGGCCTACAAAAAGTAGAGTGCTCCAAAAGGCTAGAAGACATTTAAAATTATGCAGATGAGCCTATGAAATATCACTCTGCTGGGATAGCTTTTGTCTCTAGAAGAATATCCTCAGGTTGGGATAATCAGATATGTTACCAGACTGTGATATGGAAACCTCGAAGTCTTGGAAGTTGACTGAGCCAGAGGCAAAGCAACTCATCCATGAGGTCACACAAATTTGTCATGCTCTATTCATAGGGTAACAAGGGACCACATGTTAGGAATGAAAAAAAGCTTATTTGAAGAATAAAATAATAGCATGTGATCACAGAGGTCCTCCTTTACATTGGAAGGAGAAATTCTGTTTTCAGCCTCTCATACTCAGGGACTGTGCTAGCTTTACCACTTGCTTAAAAAGGTTTTGTTATGAAACTCTCAGAGTTGTACTCCCAGAAACTCCAGAACTTCAAGAAAATCGATGGATTCGTTTAAATATATTATATCCCTTTTAAAGATTGGTTGCTGAGGCATGGAATAATGAAGAACCTTATTCAGAGTCAGTAAAAGACAAATCCAAAGAGATTTTCTGTTGTTAAAATTATGTTATTAAAAAGCCCATGCATATATCTTGGCAGACTTGAACTTGAGCTTCTTCCATGTACTGCATGCAGGCTTATTTGCATAGGATTTATTTAGACACACAAAGACAGGTACTCTGCAGCTCTCTCTTTCATAATATTAGCCTCATTTTCATGATTTTTTTTTTCTGATTATAACTCCTAAATACATATTTAAAATTAAAAGATTGAAAATGCCTAGTTTATTTTAGACAAATGAGGAGCTTCATGAAAACAAAAAACAAAAAACAAAAAAACTGTCTGGATTTGGCCTTGTCGCAATGTTAGAGTAATGTGAATACTGAAACGTAATTTTTGTGCTCATGAAAACTCATCTCCTGTTGCCTTGTCTGATTGATGTTCAGCCTCATTTGGCTTAATATTTATTAGTGCTATGAAACAGAGAAAAAACAGTGATACCTTAATGTGATGTCTTTCTTCACAAAAGTGATTCTTCCATTTTTTGAATTAGTGTCTATCATACAGTTTAACACAAAATAATGATTAAAATTATGCCCACTGCTGAAGAATCATCCACTACACTCTGTAAGTTGTGTCAGTCAGTGCTTATTTACCCATTACTTAATTTGAATCTGTACAAATATAGCCTTCTGTTAGCAGATTTTTCCACGCCCTTCTTAGATCACAGAACTCACCAATTTTACACTTAGTTTTGCAAGTACACATTTATAGCTTACTACCATGTTACCACCGAATCGTTGGAAACAAAACCAAAAACAAACAAAAACCCCACAACAGAATGAATTCCTGCAGTCCTTCACAATAAGGTATGTTTTCCAGCACCTGATCATCCCCATAGTTATGTTTCTAGTTTTTTTGTTTTGTTTTGTTTTTTAATTCTGAAGCAAATTAGTAGGTCTATTAGCTACATACACAGAATCCAGGTATTACCTCTCTGTTACTTATTCTTCCACTGCTTAACACCTGAGAATTATGAGTGTCCTTTTTACCAGGATATTACAATGACAGCTGAGGTTCAGCTAATTATTTGTCACAATTCTCAAATCTTGGATACTTTGTTACTTGGTATAATTATCTGCCTTGTTGGGATGGCTTACACTAGGTGGGCCAATGGCTACAGATATGGCCATCTTACCAAATTTCAGAGACTTCTATCACTTCTTTTCATACTACTGGTACATCTGAGTCTTGGCTAATATTCAACTTCATTAACAAAAGAAGTAGCATTGCAAGTGTGTACAACTTTTTTTTTTTCCAACTAAACTTGGGAAATTAACTTGGGAAAGTTATTTTGAATGTATATGCATATCAAAAATAAACGTGAAGACATATTAAGAACATGTCATGTCATGTCAACGAGCACCTTTCAGTACTTTAAAGGCAGCCTCCCCTTTCTCATCTCTCCTTTACAAATAGAATTTCTAAATGCTTAAATAAAAATTCAGCTTGTTGAGCCAACAGTTCAAACTGAATGAAAGGAGCAGGCTTGTTAGAAGCACTTGTAGCATGGAAAGTGCCCTGAATAGCATTTGCTCCCTTCTGATCTCCACTGCAACTGCACACACAGCACTTTACACTAGGCTCAAAATGTAGAACTAGAATCACAGGAAAAATGATAATAAAACACGTTTAAGTTCTGTGTTAAGCTCACAGCTTTCACCGTTTTTGTCCACAGATCCTCCAAATGACAGATGGACAACTGCCAAATTGACATCCTGTTTATGAAGGTCACAGTTCCTTTTCTTAAATGAGCAGAAGGTAGTTTCTTCTCAGAGATCCTGACAATGGTAACTGTTCGCAGTGTAAGCCAGGCAGAGGTTATAAATCAACTGCACAAGGCTTATTTTTAGTAAATAGACAATGATGAAGCTAAATTTGCCTAGATAAATAGTGATTATGTAGGGTATAAGCCCTTTTTGATGCATGCCTGCCAGTTTCATTAATATTAATGAAGCCACATATGCCTTGAGAAGACACAATCATTGTTCACTGAATGAAACGTTCTACCTAGTTCTCAAACATAAAGATACAAAGACAGTAATCACTTATTAGCTCACTGCATATAGGCTGGTAAAAATAAAGCACTTGCTGTTTTAGCAGCCCTCTGATGGAATGCCCTGATTGTAATCTCCCTAAACAGCATCCCTTGCAACCATTTCAAAGCAGTTAAGATCTTAGTGGCATATTCAAAGTACCTATTGCTGACAGGGCTTGCTGTCACTTAGAAACTGGTGAAGTGATTTGCATTTGGAGAGTGATTGTAAAGCAGCAACATAATACACTGTGATTAGGAGACTGAGTGAACCACTTATAAAAAGAAGAAAGAGCACAGGATTAAAACTTAATAGGATATATATTTTTGGTTCACCTTTTCTACTGCAAACTCTAATTTGCCAAAAAGTATAGGAGTCCACTACTACATGTCCAGCTCCAATATTTAGCTAATCTATCTATACTGATTCACATCACTGAGAATCTGGATCAAGATTAACAGGTGCTATGTGTGGTGACCAAAGTAACATGGAAGCTACTTAACTTCCACTGGACTGTATGATTCAGCTTTAGAAATAATTATTTCATTCTGGTGTTAAGAAGATCATATACTTGTGAATGAAGCTGTTTTTACCTACAACAACCATGATGAAGACTTGACTTTATACGGCCATATCTTTTTCTCCAGAGGAACAGCCCCCAACACTTAGATTCATAATATGCACTTTGTATTTGAAACAAAAAACAACCAGTTACATCACTTCACCATTACCCTCTTTGTGGATCAGTCTTTTGACATGGACAGTGCATAAACCTTATGATTTATTCTCAACTAGCAACACTTTTAATGTTTTACCCCTTGATACATGGCATGAATTAATTGCTTATTTATAATCTCCTGTGCATCATATGCTATCCTCATTTAAAGAACGGGTGATTATGTGGGGGAACTATGTTACATTTTTCTGGCTGCTGCTTCTGGGTCAGGTGTAACCTGCTAAAAGGAAGAGGGATTGGATGGGTCTTCCTCTGTGTGCAGCTGA
Source organism: Cygnus atratus (assembly GCF_013377495.2). Taxonomy (NCBI): domain Eukaryota; kingdom Metazoa; phylum Chordata; class Aves; order Anseriformes; family Anatidae; genus Cygnus; species Cygnus atratus. The sequence goes on from NC_066375.1 coordinate 16,788,530, forward strand.
GATTGGGTATGGAGTTGAAATGTGACCATTTTTGCATTAGGGCAGGAGACTCAGGCAGGTAGAATCCATACTTCAAATGAAGAGAAGGAAATTGCTAAATAAAATAACAAAATTAGGTCTCAGAAGTAATAAGGAAAAAGGGGATTTTTCTGAAGAACCTGAAAGGATGTAATGAACTTGTTGCCAAAGAGCTGCTGTACTGAAAAGTGTGGAGGAAATAACCACTCTCGCAAAGGCAAAATCCTTTCATTGTTATCTTGCCAAGCTGACTACGATTTCATTCTTGTGCATGTTTAGTGGAACTTGGCTTCTGAGATTCAAAGTCTTTTAGGGGACACTTGCTTTAAAAGGAGATGGTGCAGTTAAGATCTATGTCAAATCTTCAGATGACTTTGGGTCCTGCCATACCTCCCTTTCTCTAAAAACAGTCTTCTCGAAGGCAGCACTGACAGGCTAAGTAGAACTGTAACACTCATGTCCTCACAGCCATGTTCACTGAATGACTGTGCTTGAGCCCTGGGGTGAAATACCAGTATGTCAATTCCTATTGCCACAGTGAATCACTATTTGTAAACAGTTCCATGCTAACGAGACATCACTGGATAGTGTTGCAATACCCAGGTTTAGAGGTCAGTGATCAAAGAGGGCCAAAATTCAAGTGCTTCATTGTGTTGTCAGGCTTTTACATATGAGTACAAAGTGGCTTGAAATGTATTTTGGAGTTTGAAACTGCATAAGCAACATTGAGTTGTCATATTCAAAAATACGGTTATAAATTCTAAATCCCCTCTGCAAGCTCCTAATTATGTACATATATAAATGAGAGTAAGTGTGGTCTCCATATTACTTTTGCTATACAAAGCAATGCTGCCAGCAATGAAGGTTAAGAAATGCCAACAGCACTGAAATTGGTGCTGGTCTCTTCTTCATCAGCATTTCCCAAAGTGTAAGAAATGTTCCCTTTACCAATATGGCCAGAGCAATAGGCTGGGACACTGCACCTCTCTTAAATCACAGCTTTAATTTTAAAAGCTGCGTAGGTAATTTCTAGATATTATGGCTACATAGAAAATAATGAAAATCATCTCAAGTTACCTCTGTAACCAATGCCTGTCTGTGTTTGCAAAGGACCCACAGAAAGAGTCCAGAAATGTGAATCCCCACAGACAAGAGAAGGTGCTAATGCACAGGACAATAATGACACCCTCAGAGAGTAGTAATGTGACACATTTTCGTTCGGGAAAGCTAACCAGAGATGTTTCCACCCTCCTGATTCTCAACTGCTTCTTCCCACATCTAAGTCAATCTGATGTCAACCTAAGTCAACCTAAGTCAATCTCCAATACAGCTGTTTGAGGAATCATCCCAAAAACTGCATCACTGAAACAAGCATACAAAACATTAAGAAAGATGAAATAAAAGAAAAAATAATAATAATAAAAAGAAAGGTATTGAACCCAATTTAATGAAAAGGCAGCAAGAAGAGAACTTTTAATATGCTTGGAGTCACTGTCAGCCAGTTTCACTGACAAAAGCACCAGAACTCCTCAAGCCTGCACTGGGGCAGGCACAGAGACTGAGGAGCTCCATGCAGACATCTTCTGTCTTAAATAGAATCATAGAATCATAGAATATCCCGAGTTGGAAGGGACCCATAAGGATCATCGAGTCCAACTCCTGGCACCACACAGGTCTACCCAAAAGTTTAGACCATGTGACTAAGTGCACAGTCCAATCGCTTCTTAAATTCAGACAGGCTTGGTGCAGTGACTACTTCCCTGGGGAGCCCGTTCCAGTGTGCGACCACCCTCTCAGTGAAGAACCTCTTCCTGATGTCCAGCCTAAACCTCCCCTGCCTCAGCTTAACACCGTTCCCACGGGTCCTATCACTGGTGATAACGGAGAATAGGTCAGCGCCTGCCTCTCCACTCCCCCTCGCGAGGAAGTTGTAGACTGCGATGAGGTCCCCCCTCAGCCTCCCCTTCTCCAGGCTGAACAGGCCAAGTGACCTCAGCCACTCCTCATACGTCTTCCCCTCTAGGCCCTTCACCATCTTCATCGCCCTCCTCTGGACACTCTCCAACAGTTTTACATCCTTTTTGCACTGTGGTGCCCAGAACTGCACACAGTACTCGAGGTGAGGCCGCACCACCGCAGAGTAGAGCGGGACAATCACTTCCCTCGACCGACTAGCGATGCCGTGCTTGATGCACCCCAGGATACGGTTGGTCCTCCTGGCTGCCAGGGCACACTGCTGGCTCATATTCAACTTGCTGTCAACCACAACCCCCAGATCCCTCTCTGCAGGGCTGCTCTCCAGCGTCTCGTTGCCCAGTCTGTAAATATAGCCAGGGTTGCCCCATCCCAGGTGCAGGACCCAGCACTTGCTTTTGTTAAACCTCATGTGGTTGGTGATCGCCCAGCTCTCCAATCTGTCCAGATCTCTCTGCAAGGCCTTTCCACCCTCATCCGAGTCCACAACTCCTCCAAGTTTGGTGTCGTTGGCACTAGTCCTACATCCAAATTGTTTATAAAAACATTGAAGAGGACTGGCCCTAAAATGGAGCCTTGAGGGACCCCACTAGTGACCATCCGCCAGCCAGATGTGGCCCCATTTACCACAACCCTTTGAGCCCTGCCCGTCAGCCAATTGCTCACCCATCGTATGATGTTTTTGTTTAGCTGTATGCTGGACATTTTGTCCAGTAGGATCCTATGGAAAACCGTGTCAAAAGCTTTGCTGAAGTCCAAAAAGATCACGTCAGCTGGTTTCCCTTGATCGACTAGATGGGTGATCTTATCATAAAAGGAAATCAAATTTGTTAGGCAGGACCTACCCCTCATGAACCCATGTTGGCTGGGACCAATGACTGCATTGTCCCCCAGGTGCTCTTCAAAAACTTCAAGGATCATCCTCTCCATAATTTTACCAGGCACTGATGTGACACTGACAGGCCTGTAATTGCTAGGGTCTTTTTTCTGGCCCTTCTTGAAAATTGGAACAACATTTGCCAGCTTCCAGTCTACTGGGACCTCTCCAGATTCCCAAGATCGTTGAAAAATAATTGAGAGAGGTCCCGCGATGACGTCAGCCAGCTCTTTAAGCACCCTGGGATGAATCCCATCCGGACCCATGGACTTGTATGGATCCAGGTGGAGCAGCAAATCCCGCACACATTCAGGGTTGTTTGGGAATTTATCATTCTCACCGTCATTCCTCCAGCTCAGGGCACCCTGGGTCCCAAAGCCCATCATCAGTGTTGAAGACAGAGGCGAAGAAGGCATTAAACGTCTCTGCTTTGCCTATGTCATTGTCTGTGAGGAGATCTTCCCCATCAAGTAGCGGACCTATGTTTTCTTTGGTTCTCCTTTTTCTGGTCACAAAGAAAACATAGGAAAATAATAAAACATAAATAAATAATAAAACATAATAAATAATAAAACATAAATAAAAACATAAATAAATAATAAAACAGAAAGATAATAAACATAAAATAAAACATAATAAAACATAAATATAATAAACATATAAAACAAAAACATATAAAACATAAATAAACATATAAATATAATGAAACAAAACACAATAAAACATAGAAAAATAATAATAATATTAATAACAATAAAACAACAACAAAACAAAACAAAAACAAATGAAAGCAAACAAGAACTAATGAGCAATTCTTCATGGTCACCTGTGTTCATATACTGGACTTGGGGAGCTGGTGACAGAATGTCGTGATGCTTACCTTGTCATGCACAGCACAGTGTTGCTTTATAGCCATGGCAGTTTTAGATGGCATTATAGTAGATTTGCCAAACTGTACCGCTACTCCATGTAGGCTTTATAAATAGTTCAATGTGGCAGCACCTTCAAGAAAAACTACAACTTTTGGGTTTGTTACATTTGTTTTTGTTTTCTGGGTTTCTTCCTTAGTATTGCAGGTGTTGAAAGTCAAGATTGATCAGCTTGGACCTGAAAAAAGGGCAATGAAGCCATTTCCTAGTCTCTTCAATGACTTCAAAGTTCTTGGATTAGGTGTGTCTATTTACTTTGAAATTATGGTAATTTTCTGTTAGTCTGGAAGGTAGGAAACAGGTAAAGTGCATACTGTCCAGTTTACAGTTTAAACAATTTGTGTAACATGAACCCTGGAGAAAAGGGGAGGATGATGAATTTTTTTTTCTTTTAGAAGTGACAGAATACCCAACGCATCAGCTTGTTATTAAAACAAAACAAAACAAATGTATTTCAGAAATTAGTTTCATAGAATCATAGAAGGGTTTGGGTTGGAAGGGACCTTAAAGATCACCCAGTTCCAACCCCCTGCCCTGGGCAGGAACACCTCCCACCACACCAGGCTGCCCCCAGCCCCATCCAGCCTGGCCTTGAGCACTTCCAGGGATGGGGCTCAAAGTTGCTCTCCATCTTTCATAAAAGTCCCCTTTAAGTACTCAAAGGTCACAATGAAGTCTCCCTTGGAGCCTTCTCTTCTCCAGGTTGAGTACCCCCATTTCTCTCAGCCTGTCTTCATAGGAGAGCTGCTCCAGCCCTCTGATCATCTTTGTGGCCTCCTCTGGACCCACTCTAACAGCCCCAACATCCTTCTTGTGCTGGGGGCCCCAGCCCTGGATGCAGCACTGCAGGTGGGGCCTCCCAAGGGCAGAGCAGAGGGGCACAATCACCCCCTCCCCTCTTGGCCTCACCTCTGGTGATGCAGCCCAGGATGCAGTTACCCTTCTGGGTGGCAGGTGTGCACTGCTGGTTCATGTCAAGCCTTTTGTCCACCAGAAACTCCAAGTCCTTCTCCTCAGGGCTGCTCCCAAGGAGTTCTTCACCCAGTCTGTGCTCATGTCTGGGATTGCCTCAAGGGCTAAAGAAATACGGGCTAAAGGATTTTATCTTATTTTCTCGAGTAAGTTTGGCTCTACCTCTCAGGTAACTATCTACCACCACTCTTCAGAAACCAATAAAAACTGTAATAGAAATATGGATGGAAAGTCAGCGTGTAATTGCATCTGATTTTTAAAATATATTTTATTACTGTAACATTACATGATGGTAATCCCTCAATAAAGGAAAATATTTTTTTTTTCTGCGACAAAAGCAATACTGTAAACAAATAGCTGGTAATTTAGAACTGCAAACAGCATCTTAGTACTTTTTCTATCAATACAATACAATAGCTGTTTAAAAAAGAGTGCAATTACGATATTAGTTGGGGACTGTGATGAAGATCCTCATCACACAACAAAGGGTATGAGCTGATGCTCCAAAATGCAGGATGAGTTAGGGAACATAAGCTTAGCTTTTGCTGTACACTGCTGGACTGGGCATGCACATTGCAATAATAAAAAATCCATGCAACTGAAAAAATCTTTTTCATAAATAACAAACAAGAAGAAAGTCAGAAAATAAAATGACAAATGGTCCTCAATTGCCAAGGAATAACTTACCTCCCTAGCTTAATATTTTTGCTGGCCCTTAGAAAGACTGAACAGAACGTCCAGACAGTTATCAGCACTGGAAAGTTGAAAAAGTCTGGTATCATTTTTTAAAAAAAGGGAGTGATTCAAAAAACATCAAAGAATATATCTAGGTTTCAGTTATTTTAAACAGGCAGAAAATAAACAGATGTATGTACATACGTCTATAGAAAAACATATAAAAAGAAAAATGACAAAAACAGAGGGAGAGATCTTGACTAAAGCTGACTTTTTAAGTTAAACTTTAGTGTTCTTTGAGAGATACAGGTATATCAAAGGTGCATGAAAATTTCAGAAGTGTTGCTTCAAATGTAAATTCTTTTACAGGATTTTTATTGCTATTTCACCTTTGAAAACTTTCAAGAGAAATAAAAAAAAAACAAGTTCTGATCATTATCTATATTAGTGAGTGGGAAAATATTTCACTTGCGTTTATTCTGTGACTTCCTCACACAAAACCAACACCACAGACAAATAAAATATTGATTTTGGTCTTGCTTCATTTCACAGTTCAACACATGAATATTCCCCACAAAGGCAAAGGATCTAACTAGGGAACCAAAATTTAAACAACTGCTGGTAACTCCAAATTAGTCTGTAATATTCTTTTGCAAGCACTTATAGTTTAAAATTCCCATTAAAAGACAGTGATCACAATCACTCAGAGTTTAGGTTACAGAGCTCTCTGAAGAAAGATGGAAAAAGGATAGAAACTTTTTGGTGTTTTGACACAAAATGTAGTATCTCCCCTATCTGGGCCTGGAAGTTTCTGTCAGTTCCCATTGTTTTCCAAATGGCATTTAGCACTCCAGCAACCTCTCCTGTCAACACAAACCATCTCCTGAAGGATTCATTTCTCCACTTTCCACCAGCAATTTATGGAAATCGCCCTTCCAGAATATACAAGTACATTGATAGCTATACTGACTATTTCTGTATCCCTTTTATACGATTCATTTTTGCCTCTTTCTCATAATACCAACTACATTCTGCTATTTTCCATTTAGACAATAAAAGAAAAGAAATAGTGCTACACTATTTTGTGCTCCTGCTGGGTTTGAAACAGCTAGACATGAAATAAAATGGTCTTCTGTGTAGAGAAGGTTCACAGGATACTGACCCTACAAAAACAAGTTGTACTATAGACAAACAACACCTAACAGCTTCTTGGATACCAGTGTACTACAGAAATCACTGACCTGGCAGAATGCATACCCTGAACATGAAAATAACACCTGCTTCCTTCCCATTGGATTTCGATCACAAAGTGAAGAATTTGTGAAAATACCCCACTTACTTCAAACACCATCCACAACCTCCTCATTCCTTCTTTCACCTGCTTCCAAAGCTGCCATTACTTTCTGAGTACACAGAAACTCTGTCTCAACACCAAACGGCAAACTGAAGTAACTCAGAGTACATCTTGATAGGCTGCAGGCTAAATGAAGATCAATATAAATGAAATATTCTTGGAGAGTTAGTTTTTAAGTAGGACTGATTATAAGCATTCACACAGATTGTTGGAGAAATACATCACTGGGGACTTGTGGAAAAACAAACAAACAAAAAAACGACACTTCATTCATTGAAATTTATAGATTTCCTGAAAATTTATCAATGGGAATGAAGTTTCACTGCAAAAACTACCAAACTGGAACATTCTGTCCTGAGATGACAGGTGATACAGGACAAATTTTTGGGTCCCTTCCAAACCTATCCTCTGATTACTGTGATCCTGATCAGAAGACAATGTTTCCACTCTGGTTCATAACTAATATGATAGCAAATTAGTAACTTAATGCAGATAAAATTCTATCTCAGCATTTGCTTTTATCTTTGCAGGATTAGATTATATAATGATTCTTAATAGGCCCCTTAACACCTTTTACTTGTTTTCCCAGTATCAGCATTATTGATACTGAAATTTGAATTAGGCAATTCTGCATTTCCAACAGAGTAGGATTTTTAGCTATTCATTACTCCTAATGATACAGAGTAGAATTTGATTAATTCTCCTATTTAATTTATTTAAATACATCAGAAGCTTTAGTGGTGCTGAGGAAAATTGCTTGGCAACAAACTGCTTTGGTAAAAGAATCATAACAGAATGTTATTGATTCCTGTGTTGTTGTTTTTGTTTGTTTTGCATTAAATATATATTTTTTATTGAAATACCTGAGCAAGGAAACCAGAATTTTCTTCAATTACGCTAAAAAAATGGCTGACAAAGGAAAGGAAAGGTGATGGAAACAAAGCAGCACTGGCTTCAGGTGAATTAGCACTAGAGATGTCTGAAACATTCAGTATCAAAATTAAAAATATCGAAAATACATAAAATTAGAAGTCCTACCCTTTCTCTTCAAAGAATCTAGATGGATGCTGCTTAATGGTATTCCTTGGACATACCAACTACTAAATTCAATCCTCTGCCTATCTTAATGTGAACATTTTATTAGTATTTCACAAACATCTGCAAAATATTCCAATTTGGCAAATTAAGTATGGATTATGAAACAAGAAATTACTCTGAACCACATCACCTCCCCTCAAATGTTAAGAGATAACCAAAATGGGTCATTTTGACGGATATGAAGCTTCTTCTAAAAATCTGTGCAGTACAATCTAGCAATTGAAAACATTTCCCAATTTTGGTTTAAAACAGTCTTTTTCATTTAAGCCTTTCTCCTTCAGACTGTCAGTTTTGATGAGTAAGCATTTTCCTACAGAAAAATATTCTCCAGAATATCCCAGCCTACCTCTACTTACTGATCTCATGAGAATGTGCAGAAATCCAAATTCAAGCTTGCTTCACTTAGAATTTTAAAAAAAGTTCCAACCAGGCAGTGCATACACACTGATCTGAAAGTTATCTCCATTGTAGGAGCCCTATTAGAGTGAAATGCTCCACAACTCCAGTATAAAAATCCTTGACTCACAGACACTGCATTTGTGAATCTCTTTCAATTGTATTTGCAATTTGAAATGTGAGCACTTGCTCTCAAGAGTTAGCTTTCTATAAACGTACAATATCCAAGTCTGCTTACTATGGGGCAACTGCTTTTATGCTAAATATAATTTGAGCTATTCCTTCCACATAATCTCTTGTAGCTGATAACTGTATTTAGGAAGTACAGCACTAACCATTAATTTTCTAGATCTTTAAGATGAAGAAGCCCAATTTGTTTGCAGTTCTGACCACTGAAAGGCCTTCAGCCTTTTGAGCTATTAACTTTGAATTCAGTTCTGCAAGATGCAGGATACTCTGGCACTGATTCAGCAATATACATGAACTCCAGCTTAACTTCTGATAGATGAGTAACTCTATGAAAGCCAAAGACTATTTATAAGCTCATAGTTAGGTAGAGCACATGCTTTTAAGGTTTCAAAGGCTCTTAATTGAATAGCTGTACTGCCACACGTAATGCTCTTAAAATGGGAGTATTCATTTTCCTGAGGACTCTCCACAGAACTAAAAGTTTACAGAAGTAGACTATTTGTTCTCATGAATTTTATTTGTATACTGTGAATAATGCCCATTAATAATGTACTCTGCTTAGTGTGACTGATATAAAAATAAGAGCTTCTTGCATGAATCAGGGATTGCAGAATCAGGTCCTTCCTTTTGTTATATTGTATAAGCAGATGAACAATAGAGAAAGAAGCAAGTTGTTTTCAAAACCACTGGGGAATGTGATAGCCTTTCTTTTTAACCTTGGATTTATTCACTTTGATGTAGAGTGTATATAAGATTAAGAAATGCTCAATCTCTTGACTATTAAACTCTCTGCCTACTTGTAGCTGATGATTCATGGCTTATTGTTTCTCTAATAGTTCACAGTTAATTGGTATGGTGCAGAATTAAAGATTAACTGTCAAAATGTAAAAGTGTCAGGACTTTTTTTTTTTAGAGAAAGAACAGAAAATATCTGCAGATGAAGAACCACTATCTAAATAACCTCACACAGTATCTACACAGCTACAAAATGAACCTTTATACCATCAACACGTGAGAATGTTTTTAAATAAGGCAGTTTCAATTTTATAGCATCCCATAACTTGCATTCAGCAACTCTTTAGTAAAACTGAAATAAGTACCTCAGAGTCAATGGGTATTTTTTTTATATTTTTTGTACAACCAAAAATAGGATTCACATTAGACTGAAAATTGGGTCATGCTTCAGCACAGAGTAATTTGACCTAAAGATAACATTCCTATCCTACAGTTATAAGATGTGCCTTTCAGACAATGAAAACATTTAAGAACTACAATTTCAGGTAGTTTGTGTAATGTAAAAATGTCTGTCATGCTCCTGGAATCCAAAATATAATGAAACCTTTCTGTCTTGGCTGGATGGAGCACTACGCTCCCACAGAACAGACAATAGTGTTGTATCATGGCATAATGTTGGTGCAATGTTGGTGCATACAACAGGAAAAATGACGTCTCATTTCATCTGATGATTTCTTTCTTACTAATAACCAAGACTGAACTAACAATTCGCAGGAGTTAAGACAAGTGTTTATTGGTGTCTGGTTTCACCATGAGAATAGTCCTCACCCTGTGATCATGGCAAACCTTGCAGCACCCTGAAGGCATGTTTTGCTCAGCTCTGATAGATCTGGGAGTATTCAGAACAAGAAACAAAACTCGGGTCATTTACCAGGTGCCAATTATAGCAGGTTGCAAGTCCGAAGTTAGAACAAAAGAAAACGAGAAAAAGGGAAAGCAGAAACTAAAACAGAATTGCCAAGAATAAAGGCACAAAGACAAATAAGAACATAAAATATATTACAGATAACCACCATGGTATGCATTTTTTGGATTTAATTTACTGGTACCTCTAGTTCACCATTTTTAGCATTTAAATCAAATACCTTGCAACCAGCTCTTCCAGTTGCAAAGTTTAACAAATCACAGAACTTGCTGTCCATAAAAATCAACCCAGAGCCATATCTTATGAAAATGATAACTTCCTGACAGCCCGGCCTCCCTCTGCTGCCTAGTAATGAGTGAGTTGGACACCACCTGACAGTTCAGCCTCAGATAAATATTTCAAACATATCATGCAAGAGATTCACAGATCAATCCCCACCTCCAAGAAACCATTGGAGTGAGACAGAAGGCCATTTTGAACTGGCGCATCAGAGCAGAACACAACCAGCAGGTTTTTTTTGTGTGTATGTTGTTATTCTTTTTTCTTCTTCTTTTTTTTTTTTTTTTTTTTAACTGTGCTGGGAGTTGGTGTCAAATGAAAAGAGCAGGGTGATTAAAAGTAATGCTCTGGCCAGTGGATCTGATGCCTCAACACTAGAACACATCCTGGCACATAAACAAATATGCACAGTAAACTCCATTTTATATTCACTTTATCGTGCTCCAAGACAGAATGAATATACTGTATGTTGTCTAAAAAAACTTTAAAATGACTTCAGAAAAAAGTCCCTCAGACAGCAGCACAAAAGATGGACACATACTGAAAAACAGGAAACATAGACTAACATATTCCACATATTTCTCATTATGTTTGAAGTAAATGAAAGAAGCAAGGGAATTATCTCTGTAACACCTCTCTGAGAAAGAGAATTTATTTACAGATACCAAAAATGGGTAACTCCACAGTTAAATCTTTTGAACCATTCAGTTACAAGGCTGACAGGAGAGAGAAAATTCAAACTGTTGGAACATTTTCCAGGTGTGGTGGGATATGCTTTGCCTAAAATTTAACTTGGACCAACGCCTCTTCAGAACTGAATAATCAGAGAAAAAGTATGCCCAACAAGGCTGAAAATTAACCTTTCGTCCATGGTGACAGAGAAAACTGGCTCAGCCATGTATATTTACCTACCTACATAGCTGAATTCATTTGAATATTTGGCAGAATACTCTGTCCTTTAGGACAAAGAATAGCAGACTAAAGTCTGTAGGCCAAAGCACGCTCCTGATGGATAACCACACCGCAAATCCTAGGGCTCATCAAACAATTTTCAGACAGTCTGAAAAATGGCAACTGCCTTAGCAGCTCTGCCCGAGGTGACTACTTCCACCAGCCTTCTTCCCATCCCTGCATACAGCACATACCTGTGAACTATGCCTCTGGAACTGAACACAGCCTTCCGCACATCGGATTTATCCAGCTGAAATGCTCCTGTCAGTGAAGACAGAGCAAACATGGATCCCAGCAGAAGCTTCATATTTTTACAGGTTATGTGAGGACACATCTGCTTGCCAACTTGGCGAGGCTGCTCCTGAGCTAGTACCATGCCATGATGGTGCGTATGTCAGCACGCTTGGAGCTAGATTAGGAATCTCTGCGCTTCACTCCTTTGCACCACATAAACTGATTTGAAGGAATCACCTACACCCTTTTAAAATCTGTTTTAAAATATGTATCAGCTTATATTCCAAAATAAAAATTGGACATGATCATTTATACTACGTAAATTAGGAATGAGATATTACACTGACAATCAAACGAACTCATTATAATTCATTGGTTGTAATCAAGGAATACTACAACAAAAGAAAAGAAAAGGAGGGCTTAAGGTTTCTTTTTTATTATTATTATTTTAAATAAAGAAGAGAACTGAGACTAATTATTTGTATTTAAACATATGATGATCTTACTGAGTCTACAAGGTTGGGATCTTGTTCCCTAATCAAGTGCATCAAATGCATTCCCCAAGGCTCATAGGAAAATTGCAGAACATCCAAACATATCATTTTTATTCAAGAAAGCCCCTGAAGTGGACTGAATTTTCCTCTCCTTTTTGTCATACTGCTACACAGCACGGTGCTGCTGGAGATGTACAGTTCTATACCATGAGGCACTACAGATTCACAGTGACATTCTGAACGAGCTCTTTATTTTTGTTCTACTTTAATTATTAAGAGGGCCACACTCTGCCCTGATTCACAACCTCCTGAACACCACTGACTACAGAGTGTAAATTAAGTCAGATTTTGGCCATCATTTGGTAAGCACCATATAATTTGATGTTCTTCAACCTTCAGAATGATTGAAGGACTTAATTTACTAATAATTAACTGCCCAAAGCCTCTTTAAGAGGTGATACTGAGTTTAGTTCTAGTTTAAGGGGCTAATATGTAATACATAAGTAGCTTCATACAAGCCACACACTTTCAACCCCTTGTTCTGACTGTAAAATGTCAATTAGACTGTTTTTTCTCCCCCTTTATTACTGCTTCAAAAACCATGCTGTGAATTTGTAGCTGCCATAAATGCTTAATATGTGTTCATTGTGCAATAGTATCAGAACTCCAGTTTTAACACTTTTTAAAGCAACATTTCAGTTGCACCTTTTCCTTTTTTGTCAAAAAACAGTATAGACTTCAATGTCACAATCATAATAAATGCATAGCAACTTGAGACAATCATAAGGAGTTGCTGTATCTTTCCACTTTTTTCTTTGAAAAAAGAAAGGTGCATACCATTAATCCCAGTAGGAAAAAAAATGTCACAGTGATGAGCAGTCATGACTTATTACAATTTTAATTTAGAATCTTTGACCTCTAGATTCATTTAATTTTTTCCAAAGAGAGAGAGTCAAATAAAAAGATAAATATGAACAGACATTTTCTTTCAGTTATCATCGTGTTTTGAAATAATCACTTAACAAACATAGATTGTTCTTCTAAAACACAATAATCAACTGGCACAATCAATGCTTGATTTTTTCTTTTAGTCTCTAACATAATAAAGACAACTTTGCTGTGCCCAATTCTAGAACAATTAATAGAACTCAGCTTCATCTGGCAACCTACAGATCAGGCACTTAACAGTAAAGTGCTACCAATTCCACACAGAGCTCAAAACTTGCACAGAATTGCAAAGACAAGTGAGGTATGTACACAATTACACCTGGAGAATTGGTGATCCAAAACACAGGATCTACAGGGGTGGATTTAAAGTTTCTCTAATCTATTTTCTTATTTTTATTTCTTCATATAAAAGCTACCTTTACGTATCAAGAATGTTAACAAGCCTCAGAGCTTTTCCATAAAAGAGAAAATATGAGTCCTGCAGTAGGTATCTTAGGTATAGTATGCTATTCTACTACTAGCATCAGAAAAGAAAGTAGATGTTTGAAAGCTGGACTGCCATTTAAGTGAGAAATCTGTGTTATGTTTCAGACTAAAACAAACCTAAAACACATTCATTTGATTCAAACTATTTTTTATATGGAATAAAATAACAGATAAAGATGTATACTGGTTTTGGCTGGGCTGGAATTAATTTTCTTCACTGCAATGCGTATGTTTTGAATTTGTGATGAAAACAGTGTTGAGCACACACAAGGGCTGTTGCTGACCAGAGCTTGCAGAATATGAAGGCTTCTCTGTCGCCCTCTCTACCCCCTAGCAAGGTGCACAAGGAGCTGGGAAGGCACATGGCCAGGACTGCCAACCCCAACAGACCCCAGGGATATTCTGCCTCATGAGACGTTGTGCTCAGCAATAAAAGCTGGGGGAAAGGAGAAGGAAGGGGGACGTTCAGGGTCACAGCGTTTGCATGATGGAGCCCTGCTTCCTGGAAGTGGTTGAACACCTGCCTGCCAAGGGGACAAAGTGAATTATTCTGCTTTGCTTGTGCACACAACCTTTGCTTTACCTTTTAAACTGCCCTTATCTCAGCCCAGGAATTTTCTCACTTTTCCACTTCTGATCCTCTCCCCATCCAGCTTGGGAAAGTGAGCGAGCAGCTGGGTGGTGCTCAGCTGCCCACCAGGGTTAACACCCTACAAGGTGTCTCAAGCCCTAATTCAATGACCCTTTAACTACCACGATTCATCTTCTGAGTCAAAAAAAAATCAGTGTTGATACCTACAGAACTCCGTCAATACAAACACACTGTAATTTGTATGCAGTAAGGAGACTACAGGACTAATGATCAGTCATGAGCAGTCCAGTGAAGTGCTGTAAAATTTCTCAACAAGGCTTGCTAGCTCAGCTCACCTCCGGTCTGCAGGACCCCCTCGGCCTGGCTGACAGACATAGCACCCTATATGTAAAGGTATTCCTTGGAAGCCACCAGCTAACACTGACTTTGGAAGTTCAACAGTGCTGGAAGGCTGGTTAGCATGAGTTAGCTGGTTACAGCATGTGAAGCAAAGCTGCTAGAATTCTGCTGATAAAACTGGAGTTTGGCCTGTCTACATGTCTTCCTATGTATAATTCTTGCATGGTACAGGTTTGGTTATTTCTGTAAGGTTCTCCTTTAATGTCTGAATAGTGACATGGCTTATCTGCTTACAGTAAAGAAGTAACTTATAAAAAAATCCACACTATCAAAGTTCCCTGTCACAATAGTAAAGAATTGCATAGGACATGCTAACAGGACAAAATGTGGGTCATTTTGGTGACAATGTACCTGTGAAAAGCAGAAGCTCAGTTTGGACCCTGCCAAAGTACACAGTCCAAAACCATGACAAGCAGCTAGAAAATGATATACATCTGCTCCCACAACCCCACTGCTGGAAGAAACTGTTGGGATGGTCTGAAAGTATTACACAGGCAAAATTTATGGATTTTCAATATATACAACTCTAGGCAGTGCCAATACTATCACAGCATCTCAGACACTTGCCTTAAACCATGCTCGGAGACAAAGACAGGCTGATCTGAGGGTGGCACCATCTTCTCCACTCCCTACCTATTCAGTTTCTCAGTGTTAGTAGCAAAATCACATCACCAGAAGTGAGGAAAGAATAGGACTAAAAGGATGCCACATTATCACTTTCACCAAGCTAGCATCAATTCTTATTCTCCCAAAAGTACTGGAATAGATTTGCTGTCAGTGTGCAGTTGATGGGAGTCTGTGAGTCCCAAGAGAGATGGAGTTAGGGAGATTGTTACAGTTTGCCAAGGAGTCTTTTCTCCCATGTCGGGGGATGAAGGGAATCCAACCACATTATCCAAAGAAGGTGAGAGTCCCAGCTCCAAGCAACACTTCATCACAGAGTGAACGCCTGTGGGCTTAGCTCCCCCGTGAGATTAGAGAAAGAGCAGGACTGGGAAAATGGCGAAGAAATACAGACAAAAATGGAAAGATATCTAAAATCTTGTTAATTCCCTGTCTAAAAGTATCCTGCTTTTTGTTTGTTTGTTTGGCTGGTTGGTTGTTTTTTTGTTGTTGCTGTTGTTTTTTTGTTGTTGTTGTTGTTTTTTGATGGGAATGTTGTATTGTGAAAGTTTCAGCTGTTATCACCACTGCTGATAGAAGTTCTTTTGAAGAATCAGAAATATGAAATGAATATATTCATGCCATAGGGCGCTTTAAGGCAGACCCACATCTTTTCAAGGAGGAGGCAAACCAGTTCTTAACTCACCTATATTTTAAAGGCAGCTGAGTTCACTGGGTATTTCATTTCCGTCACTCTCCCTCTTGCTCTGAACATGTAGCTAACAACCACAACAGGGTAACTGAATCACCCTATTTATTTATGTGTGTTGTGCCAGGAGGCACAACACAGACTTCTACATTGCTTGACTACTTTAATGACACAAATGTGGATCAACAGGAAACTTGCTCTTTGGGGCCAAGACGATTTGTGCTTCAGCCCAGTGGTGAACCACCCATGTGAACCACAAGTGACCTTTCAGCTGCATGCAGCTACTCTTCGTCAGGTAAATGGAGTGACCAGTCTTATTCCCTAACCACCCAAAATCCTTGAATTAATTCAATGGTGAAAGCAAATGCCCCAGATTTCACACTCATGTAGCTATAATACAGTCTAAAAGCTTTCGAGGACATAACTACTGCGTGGTCCTATTCATGCCTTCTGAAAGACTTGTGTAAACCAGTATTAAAACACGGAAATAGCGAAGTGAAATATTCTTCAGCATAATACACTTAAAGGATGCCCAGATATATCCACAGAAAAGTCACCTTACATTTTTTTTGAACATTCAAAAACAAGAAAAAATTACAATATATAAACACTAGGTCCAATAGCCTCAAATACTCAAGCCACTTTTCCTCTGCAATCACGTATTCTATAATTCTTTTTACTGGGGCCCAGTTGTTATTTCAATGCACATGGCAAGCTGTCTTTTCTTCTCTACTTGTTTATTGTAGAATCACTCATACTATATTTTAATAAAACATTTTAAAAGAACTTTTTATCTAAAATATAGTAGTAAACCAAATTGTTATCAGTACTGCTAAGTTGAAAACACGAGGAAAAGTATTGCTAACTCATGGATCTATTAGTTAAGAATCACTGCTAAAAGCCTTCTATATTTAAGACTAGAAGTGCATGAAAATGATAAATATATAATTAAATATCTCAATTCACACTCAGTTTTTAATTTGAAGAGAAACTCATATAAGTACTCATATGACCATATAGAAACCGTTATTAAACGCATATGTAATCCCTCAGTGTAATCTTCAGTGTGTTGTGGAAGGAGGAGAAGCTTGTACATGCCCACATGTGCACAAGTTGAGGCCAGCAGGGATCTACAGAATTCCAGGTACAGAAATACAGCATGCCCAGTCAGATCAGCATGAGCTGTGCCTCCTAGCAAATCTGGGAAAAAAAAAATCAAACTGAATTATCCCCCCTTGTATGAGGCAAACTCTGGAAGTCTGAAGCTGAAATTGGTACCAAGTACGTAAGATAAGACTAAAGTACATTTGTCTCATTGAACATATAGTAGCTTCGCCAACATGGAAACAAATGCTGTTAGGTGCTCATGCCCAACACACATAAATGCACACAACTTCATGAATGCAGGAATCTCCCACAGAATTTATGTAAATATTTCCTGGAAGAGGCCTAGCCTCAGTAACGTGATCCAGAAGCTGTATCAGCCTCCTTTAAAATTTCTGTTGCACAACGGTATGTTGCATACAGTTGCTTTCCTGTGCTTCAAAACTGATATACAGCAAAATTACAAGCAGCCTTTCTAGCTCTTTCTCTTTTCATGTCAGGACTGAATAATTAAAAATAGAACACCTTGTATTTGTATCCCAGGAATGTGGAGCCTTGCCAAAGTAATTCTACTGTAAAGAAAGAGAAACATGTGGTTGCTAAAATGCACAGTACATGCTGGATGAACAGTTTGGGTCCATCAATGAAATGCACAGTCTGTTTATTCTTCTGTGTCTTTTGCAACAAACAGCAAACTCTATGTTAATCCACCTGGTGGATAGACCTCAGACAAAAGAAGAATGGCAATTTACACACCAGAAAGACAAAAATAATCCTCATCTGCCTGTCCATCCACAATTATGTAATTCTTAAAAACACTTTCTAATTTACTATTTCTCAACTTAATTGTACAAAACACTGTTAAATGTCTTTAACTATATTTCAAATGAAGAGTAGCTTATTTTTAATTCTCATTTTTTAAACTTAATACTTTTTCCTTCACACTGCAAAAATGTTCACATCATCTGAAGGATAACCTCCATTCATACTTCATTTTTCATCCTTGCCTCCAGTATTCTCTATAAAACAAACATATCCTGTTGTGCAAATAGAAAATCTGAGACAAAAAGATGGCAAGTAGTTTCAATGCTTATAGTAAATCTGGATACCAGTTGAATTTTACTGTCTTTTGAGCTAAATTTCAGGATTCCTAATGGATCAAGCCTGGAGCATTAAGTCAATGGGAGCTGTTGATGCTCAGCATGTTAAAAAAAATAAAATTAAAAAAAGGCAGAAAACTGTAAGCTGGTCAGCACCCCCTCCTCCCAGCCCCCACTAGTGGTGCTCCAAAGGAAGACCCAGGGAACTAGCTGAAGGTTACAAAACTCATCACTGGCAGAGGGAGGATTTTAAAGCATATTCATGAAGCTATATTGTCTCAAAGCCATAGTTTTGTGTGTGCAAATACCAAATGAAAACCCTTCATGCCTTTTCTGGTTTATTTCTTCTCTTTTTCCCGTGGAATGGGGCAGGGGTGCACACTAAGTACAGGGATACAACACATTGCATTGCTTAGTACCTTCAGCTGGGTCCTGACTTTCCATATCCCTTGATACAGAAGACTCAACCATGGTCATTTCTGTCCCCTATGGCAATGGAAATAGTGAAAGTAGGCTTTGCAAAACTAAAACCAAACAAATACCCCATTCTCTTGTGGCAAAGCTTTATGCAAGAAACTAAGAAATGACTCTGAAAGTATTTTTCTCACTCAGATAAGCTTTGCTGTAGGCACTCAAGTAGAGCCAAAAAGAAAAATATCTCGTCATACAATTATGTGCTGGTCCACTAACAGCCTTTGTAAATGAACACTAAAATCTTTGCGATGACCTAATCATGATCGTGGAGTTAATTGTCTGAGTGAAGAACAAGTTATAAATATGCAGGTTCTCTGAAATTGTTCCCCTTACTTGTCTATTTCTTATTTGGATTAAGTATAAGACAGCTATTACAGGGAAATGCCCTACTTCATTCAACTGTCTAGACAATTTACTATTAAAAGAATCTTTTTAATGATGAGCAAATATGCAACACCTGAGCACAGCTTTCTTAGTTCATAGCTGAGTTACTTCTTTGATGTATACATGTTATGGCTCTATGTTTATAAATCTTAAAATGATCGGCCTTCAGAGAATGAGTTATGTTGCTGAACTCCTACAACAATAGCTAACATTAGTTAACTAGTTACAGAGAGTAAGAAAATACAAATTCAGTTCAATCCACTTTAAATATGGGGCTGGCCTCAGATTATTTATAAATGTTCTTTAGCTAAGGAAGCAAAAAGTTACTATGAGTCTTCAAGTGCATACTCTACTGTAATTTATCTAAAATATACCGTGTCTTCATGTAAAGTAATACTTTTGCTTCACAGAATTATTCATATCCAAGCACACACAGTGGTCCTTTCATATATATAACACACTCACTTGAATGAATATGCAGGTGATATGGCAGGAAAATTTTACCTTCATAAGCAATAGTTATAATTGGATCTTTGCTTTATATTTTACATATTCTTAGCATTTGTATTACACATATGCCATCGTTAAATTTTTGATTTCACATGTTAGCAAGAAAATGCTTGCTTCCTAAAAAAAAATAAAAAAATAAATAATCCTAAATGAATTACATAGGCATACTGTCTCTCAAGCAGTTTGTCCTATTATTCTAGTAATGCAATGTGGATTTGACTTGCTGCCAGCCAATCACCACTACAGCATCACTATTCCAGTCAGCTGTAATCTAACCTGCACTACAGCCTTTGAAAAATCAGCTTTTGCAGCTCAGTATAGTAGTGCTTCAGCACTGCACATCAGCTGAGGACTGCCCCAATCTGCTGATGGACCTGTTCAAGAGAATTACTAGATATCACTATACCAGGCAAGTGGCTATGTCTTAATTAAATAGAGAAGCTTCCCTGAGGAGGTAAGATCAATTAGATCAGCCATTCTCCCATTACTACAACCAAAGGGGTTGGGGATTTTTGGGTGGTGAAAATTTTTCCTCCTTTTTAATTTCTAAGACTTGGTGCCCACTAAAGAGGAAGCTATAGCTGAAGCTTCACACACAGTTTGGGAACTTATGCTGCAACAGCAGAGAAGTACTACTGCTTAACTGAATTCTACCCTGCCTTATTTTCTACTTATATATGTAGTAGGTGTTTTTTGTTGTTGCCTTTTTTTTTTTTTTTTCTTTTTAAAAGGGTCTAAGAGTATGCTATTTGCTACACCTTACAGTATGCAATGACATAGAAGACAGCTTTCTTCTGGAGCATGCCCCTAATTTGGGGGGTTTCCCTAATTCCATCCAATTGCTACTGTAATTCCTGACTGTTTTGTTGCAAGGCTTACCAAGCAGACACCAAACTCAAGACAGCAGGATTCTCAGCTCTAAGGAGGTGAAAGAGACCTAGGCCCATAGAGGTGTCCAGACTTCTAAGCAGTATAATTCCGTTCATTTTAGTGGCTGTCTTAATAGCGGCATCTCTACCCACTACCTCACTACCTATATATGAACTGTGAACATTCCAGAAACAAAATATGTGGATCACAGAAATTTGAAACTGGATGGTTATGATGTGATTGTGAAGACTTTGATTCATTAATTGCTGACTGAAGGCATGCTGTTAATTATAGGGCTTTTTTTTTTTTTTAAATATTCTTATTATTTTCCAACTTAGATTTGGTTGGCAAGCATGGCAAGCAGGCAGGAAGGAAAAGTATGGAAGAGTGGACTTCTCCTCCTTAACTCCCTGTCTTATCTGTGGTTGGTTATTGTGTGTTATTTCCCTGCTATTTATGTCAGAAAACAAAATGATATTGTCTTTGTAAGTAACTCTAAAAATATAATAAGAATCTGAAACACTGTCTTACTTGAGCACTTTCAAACTGATTTCAACATAAATGTGTAAATCTGATTGATGGAATCTCTGGGCTTGTGGAATAGGCAGGGTTGAAAACCTTAAAAACTGAACATTGGGATTAAGTGAAAAGACCTTCCCATTCTTTCCATCTCTTCTACCTACTTCAGTATCACAGCTCCTTTGAGAATGAGAGTCATGTAGATGTCCTGTAATATAAGGACAGAAGTAATTTTAAAATAATGTTCAGAATTCTGGAAACCATAGAATGAACTGGGAAAATCCTTTATTTCATGTCAAAAGCTTGGGTCAGCAGAGGATGATCAAGAGACAAACACTACTCTCTCTGTAACCAAGGAGTATCATATCAACAGTTTCTCTTTATAAGAATGGATATTCCAATCCACAGAAAATTCTGTGTTAAACATATCAATCTAAAGTTGAATTAATATTTAAATTGGACCCATATATATATACCATATATATATACCCATATATATATACCATATATTTTCTCAAAAAAAACAGAACGAACCTGTGCTGAACCAGAGTGTGAATATGATGTTCTGCTGAAAATGTAAGTCATTAAATAACCACTTTGGAAGAGAAAAAGACAGAAAGTCTCAGCAGGGGAAGTTAAAGATGATAAAGCTGATTTTAAAAATCTTTCATTTCTAATCAGGTGTTATTAGCATTCTAGACAAAGCACTTTGAAAAGCATGATGTTTATTTTGGAAACATTACTTTGTATGTCTGTTTAGAAAATGTTCCCCTATATTCATTTGCTAAAGCTATGTGAAGTGGGCATAAACAAAGACATCATATTGTAACAGCTGAGATAGTGTCCGTCTGTCCACCTACCATAGAATTCACTTACTGCTTATTCAATATAAAGTCAGCTTATATGATTTGGCACATCTTTATTCAGAAAGATGGGCTGATTGCTGACAACTTTGATGCAATAAAGACTGCTGCAGCATTACTGGAAGAAAGTCATTTGATAAATGTATATTTTCCATTTTGCTTAAAAGGAATCTATTATAAGTGCAGCTGCTTTCCGAATGAAATTAATGCCGAAGTGAAGCTTCGTATTACAAAGTAAAATGGGACTCGCTCTCTAATATTAGACTGAAAGGCATTGTAATGCAGCAGGAGAATTGAACTTTGACTCCTTCAAGAACACTGATTCATATAATAAAAAGGGGAAAAAAGGCTTTAAAAATGCTAACATCCTCTTTTCAAAGCTTAGCAAAGCTGCCGTCCAGAAAACAGAATAGCAAATACAGGTTGTGTGCATCTCCAGAGAAGATACACCCTAAGGAATACTATAAGGAATCCACATAACAAAATTCTCAAGATTGTTCTGAACTTTTTGAAAGATACTGAAATATGCAACTGGGAGAAGAACATCTCATACTTTTTCTAGCCAGTGGTGATATACATTGCTCGTTTAAATAGGTTTTAACCAAGCTACGTACTGCTGGATTACAGCCAATATTTAGCAATCCTTTCTAATTAAACTTTCATATATGAGAAAATTTCCCATCCTTTTCAAGAATATTCCTTTTCAACACTGGCTCTAAATGTGAATTTTTGTAATTTTTGTATAAGGTGCGTCTTTGTCTCTGAAACAGACAGAAAACAGGAGAGACGAGGGCTATTGCTGGGACGTGGGCAATGTGCTTTCAAGGACATTCCGTACTTAGCACTCTCATCACCCATAATCGACAGGACTGTGCCATGGAGGGGTTCCCTTTCTGACCTGATGACCATTTACTTTGTCAGAGAAATTGCAGTGAGCCTGTGATGAGAGGCCATGCACACAGGAGCCAAGAGGCTTGTGATCAGTGCATGCCTGAAAAACATGTAAAAGGATCATGTCAGAGAACATCAGAACATCTCTAGCTTGGCTACATCCCAGATGAGTGGTATTTTTTTTTTCAACTTTATAACCTAAGAACCCTGTTTCACTAAGATTTAGCAAGAGTGGGTACATACATTGAAAAAAAAAAAAAAGAAAGAAAATTCTACATTTTCTAAATGACAAACTATACTAATTAAACCGGTTTATTTTTTGACTGTGAAGGCTCCTTTCTAAAAAAATTCTGAAAAATTCAAAAGATTGCAGAGTCAGAACCCAAGTCAGAAACTTTTTAAAGGGTAGGGAAGAAAGCAGCAGCACCCAGTAAAAACAAAGCAGGAAGAAAAGTCAATATCCTATTTTATATATGGATTTCATACTTCCAAAATCTGTTTCAATTCGAGGTTCCAGTTTCTGCTAAAGAAATAAACTATAAATGCCAAACTGGTACCTGGATGTGGGCTCAGATTTTAGAACCTCCTTAGAGGGGTAGATTAGAAGCATTCTGTTTCAATGGTCTAGTATGAACAAATCTCTATTCTTTGCCAGTACTGTGTGAAAGCTCTTCCTACTTTTTTTTTTTTCTTTAGGACATTAAGGCAAGATAATCTGGACGATTTTATCCATTCCAATACTAAAATATACTCCAAATGTTACATTCCAATCCTTTCTTCTGACAATTCTCTCAGTATTTCCTTAAGCCATTTGGAAACAGAAGTAGCATAACATTTCCTCAGTCTGTTCAGAATTTCCCATTTACCGATGAAGACAACGTTTGGAACTTTTGAGAAAGCCAAGATACAGATTTGCTTCTGCACATTCTTGCATTTTGTGTCTGTAAAGTAGTTTAGGAGCAAGGAGAAGTGTTTTAAAAGAATAGTCAATATTTTCTCCTTATTTTGCAAGAGAAAAACTGTCATATACCATCGAGTAGTCCCTCCTCCTTACAGACTTGTTTGTAAGATCACAAGTCCCAGTGCAGCAACCTCTTTCCAAATGTTATCTTTTGTTTCCCTGCTTTCTTTGTGCTTGCTTTTGCAATAGTCTGTACTTTCCTTCTGGATAGCTGGCTAACTCATTTCTAATATTTAAACATTTTAGGTTTGGTCTCATCATGACCCCAATACAGTGCATTTACACTACACTCGAAGGAGATGAATAGCAAGCCTACCAGATAAATGGCTGCAGACTCACAGCCTTCAAGAGACTTATTCACTGGAGTAACAATATTAGCCTGCAAGGGCACTTTCAAAAGCTTTTCATGTTTTTCTACATTCCTGTTTCCAATCTCTGTCATTACTGCGTTACGCTGCTTTCAGATGGTTAGGGCTTTTGGTCACTACCAGCTTAGAAAATTCATATTTATGACCTTGAACTGAAAAGCTTCCTATTGCACTTTGGCCACTAGCAACATTCCTTCCATCTCACCACTCATGTAACATTCAAATTCATTTCCTTTCCTCTTCAGCTTACTCTGTGAGCTTACATTTCAGTCCTAGTGGCTGCCTGCAAATACAAGGCAGCCACAAGGACCACAGAAAATATAAGGCTACTGTTACAGTTGTTGGTGGCTGTTTTTAATGGCACCATATTCTGTGCTGTACAAACCACATGAAAGAGTACTCTGTCCTGAAGACAATTCACAGCCCTGTAATTTGTAACCCAGTGACTCACTGTTACGCATGTGCCTGACTCCACTCTTGACAGTCATATGTAGGTACACAGTATAATATTTGAGCATTTTATATTATTGTGCCCTACTTTACTCTTTCCCCAGTAGATATACACATAAAGCTCACAGTGGAACACAGCCAAAAATACAATAAGCATAAATAAATAAAAAATAAATTAAAAAAAAAGGTTCTGGAGTTCAATTAACATTGAGTCTCTATCACTACACAACTGATTTAGATCCGAATTGCACATATGCATTTCTGTCATATTAGCCAGGGTTCACCACACAGTGATATGCCCAGATTTATGATTTCCTGTTGGCTTTGTTTTGGCTATAAAAGAACAGATGAAATCTGATTTGATGCTAACTTGCTGCCGCAAAACAAATACCTAGAATGTAAGGACATTTGGTTTGACTGGGTATCTGGTCAAGGGATATTCATCACAAAATCAAAGATGAGACAGAAAAAGCAATAAACTGCACCTACATACACAAACCCAAAGAAAAGGAGATAATGAAGGCGATACCAAAGATCAGAACTCTCAGGTCCCTGAATGATGGGCCAGAGAAAGAACCACTCGAAGTCCTGAAGAACTGATCAGAATGGGGTGGAAAAGTCTCATGGGAATTGTATTGCAGGGGAGTCATAGGACTATGCAAAGTTTAGGATGTGTTTTAAGCAGTTTAAGGGAACAAGCAAATGAATGCCTAAGGTAAGGACAGGATCAAGGTGGATCAGGGAGAAACAAGCATGGGTACAAAGGATGTATACATGTGGGTACATGTATATATTCATATACACATACCTACCAGTGTTTGTACATGCATGTATTTATTATATACACTATATACTCAACTTCCACTCATTTAGAGAGGAGGAACAGGACTAAGCTGTGTTTATGTTCATGTGGTTGCCAATAAAAGTAACTGTGTTTATCTACGCATCTAAGCATGTGAATTGTGTGTGTGTGTGCATGCACCTATTGGGAATACCTCCACAGCCTCACTACAGGCACAACCTGGAAATGGGAAGAGCCCGAAATTTCAGACTGGGAAGGAGAAATCCAGGCTCACCCAGGAGCCTCAGCAAATTTTGAACCTTTGTTAAAATGTAAACAGACAGGAACTTCATGGATTTATGTGAAAAAGCAAGTCTGTAAAAAATGCTGCAACAGACTCCAGAATTTTTCCTCTTACTCATTTGTTTTCTAACTACATGACTGTAAATTGTAAAGTTCATCCTCTCTTGTTTGTTAATTTGTTCTACACCTTCTGTGTTCAGCAATTCTAACACGATGAAGTGGATATAAAACAATCGTACTATGAAATTAATCCCTTTGTTCCAAAGATGGCAATCATAACACATTCAATTGATGAGGCTATAACTAGGAAACTGGAATTACCTATTCTTGGAGTCTCTGCCAGGTATAACATAATACAGAATCATAACAATTATTACAAAGAATTAAAAAAGGAATTACGCGTACCACAGCATCAATATAACTCGATTACTGTTCCACTGTCCAAATTGTTGGAATCCAACAGCTTCCTCTCTAACTATGTTTCCAGCTTATTAACACCAACTTTCAAGCTA
Organism: Cygnus atratus; assembly: GCF_013377495.2. Lineage (NCBI taxonomy): Eukaryota > Metazoa > Chordata > Aves > Anseriformes > Anatidae > Cygnus > Cygnus atratus. Next base: position 16,814,457 of record NC_066375.1, read on the forward strand.
CTCCTTTATACAATCAACAGGTCCTTTTATTAAGAATAAACAAAATAAAATTCAAAAAAAGAATTGAACTCCAAAAATGTTTATGCAGAATAGCAACTAGATTTCCCTTGTTCTTTGAAGGCACATTTAAATTTATGAAGCCCTTTGCTATATTTGCCTCGTCAATATCATAAAGCCGTGAACCAAGAATGTTATGTTTTTTCCCTAAAAATTCTTTACTTGTTGTTTTCTTCATAATGGTTGTTTCATAAACAGAGAATATGAATGGCCAAAACAAGTGGAATAACAGTTTATTTTAACCACTTATCTGAAACTGCACTAGCATTGGGAGCACTTTGGTAGGTGTCGTCAGGAGGACTTTGGCCCTACTTATCTGCATCACAGTGATGTCTGAGAGGGCAGAAGATAACTTGGCTAGAGTCCTACATCACTGCTGTACAGGCCTGGATGTTTCCCAAACAATACCAGAGAGTGGCAATTCCTGCACAGCTATGTTTTCGCAATGGCAAAGATTTCTTAGCCATTCGGTACCAACTGCTGATCCCATCTCTCCATTGGAACAAATAGTGTAAAAGACTAGGTTTCTAGATACAGCAGGGTTATAAAGCTGATCAAGTATAGTGTACAGGAAACCCCCTTGTTCCCTTACTACTGCTTTATTTGGCTTTCTCTTGGAAACCTTGTAAGTAAAATAGCTGTTGTAGGTGTCAGAGCAACATGTTTTGAGAACCTATCAGACAGAACTCAGATTTCTGAGTAATCCACTTAGCAAGCGAACGCTACCAGAAATGCAGTTCTTTGATAGGACAGAGTTCTGATCTTTAGAGAGGGGAAGCAAATGTCATGCAGTAACCTTGTTGGTTTTTGTTTTGTTTTTAGCTCCAAATCTAACAAGGAGTTACCTGACAGAACCCACAAACAAAGCCTTAGCTCTGGGTCTCTCTTTGGAGCTTCTCCCACATGCTCAGGCTCCTACAGCCTCCTTTGTCTGCTTCTTTACCACTGAAGCTACCGTGCATCCATGTTTACATATATCCCATATTAACATCCCATGGAAATCTAACTATGAAGACGTTCCTGTTTGCAGCCTGCAAAATACAGCAGAGAATAACTCCCAAAAGCCATTGTTCTATTTTATGCAAGACAACATTTTTTAAAAATTAAAAAGTTAAGGAAAGAACAAAACAGGAGAAGAACAGATGAAAGTGGCAATACCCTGCAGGAGTTGATAGGGTACACTTTCATCTGGACAGCCTCTGCTCTGCTGTTTTCTTCCAGCTCTTTTGGGGGGTAATAATCAATATTTCTTCATCACTTCTCTTATTTTGCCTTAAATACAGTAGCATCTTTATGCAGTGGATATAAATAGCTATTTGACTCAAAAATAATTTGTACGCCAAATATATTTAGAAATGCCTTTTTTTCCTGTGCTTAGAAAGACAGACTTGAAAAAGATGCAATCAAAGTAAGCAGCAATGTGACAGAAAATGACAACACAGCAGCTGTATCAAGTCTTTCTAGTGTGACGAAAATGGCATCTGTAAGGGAGAAAAACTGTGTGCATATGTGTGGACATGCTCACATACAGTTTAAGGACCTAACAAATTATTTGGTTTGGCAACATCATAAATTCAGAGGAGACATATGCAACAAGAGTAAAAGTGTCTCTGCAATTCCTCTCTGCAACAGGCGCATCTCAAACTGTGATGATGAGTCAGCCACCAAAACTAATGAGTTTTGGCTTCTCTATATGAAGATGAAAAAACTGAACAGGAGGGTATGGCTGGTGGGGGTTCTAAACAGGTACAAAGGCACCTACAGAAGCCAGCAGAGACTCCGAGCCACCCCAGGCAACTAACCAAAAGCTTTTCACCTTGTGATCACTTTATGACTTTCCTGCTCTAGACTGAATTTGAATAAGCAGCCTGCAGGTGAAAGACTGCTGGCTTCATTACTGTTCCTTTAAGTCAGATTATGGGGCTATGTAACTTTAGTCTTACACTAAGACTTGTAAAGGCTAAGAGACTGGAGGAGCCCAAAGTTCCATGTTTGTTTGCTTTTAAGATAAAGAAATGTCTACAAGAATTTTAAATGTAACTATTTGTATTGCAAATTCTGATAAAATTGCTTGAAAGAAGGTAAACTTACTTCATTAGCTAAAAATCTTTCCCTTTCTCAATGTAGTCAACATAATGCAATGACATTCCTTACCCAATTTTCAATAACAGATGTTCAAAGTGAAGATGGAATTGCATATTTGGGATTTTATTAGAATACATAGATAAATACAATCATATGCTTAGGCATGTGATGACTATCTAACATCCCATCTCAGGACTGATCTCTAGAGGTATTAATGGGGGTACAAAGGTTTTCAGAGCCTGATCTTAGTATGTACCTTTCCACGAAGGGACTAAGAAAACCAGCCAAAGGGCAAATCCAGACATGTATGGATTTTTAATGGCTTTTATCCCTAGATGGGCCCTGCCTCCTAAGGACTGTGACATTTTGGGCATCTTGTGACATTCTGGCCCACGTCGCTGCTGGGCCCCAGCTGCCTGCGGGCCGGGTATGTGCCACAGGGCAGCTGCACCTGGGAGCCTCAGGTCCCCAACACACCGGGGGAACTGAGAAGGCAATCCAGACACGTCTGCTTTTTACCTTGGTTCTGTGACTTGTCTTTCCTTTTTCCTACCCTCCTCTCTTTGATTATAAGCAGTACGTGTTGCAAGCTGGCTGCCCGCAGGAGAGATCAAAGGGAAGTTTGGACCTAGAGGCCACAGCATTAAGGTCAGCAAAGATGATGAGCTCAGTAGCTTTTACTGGAGACACTCTCATGCATCACCCAGAGCTGTACTAGTAAATTTACAGTGAGAAACTGATCCTGTTGTGCTTCATTCCCTCCTCTGTGCTTTCTCCCTTACGCTCAAGTTAGGAAACAACAACAAACAGAAGCACCAAGTCCTGAAGTTTCTGCTTCTTCCTACTTACTAAACAATGCTTTTAATAGTTTCTTACTTTAAAGTTCTTAATAAATATGATTTCATTAATCCCCTGTATTTTGGATTTAATGAGCTATATAGAAATTGAAGGTGAACAAAAGGGAAACAAATACTCATAGGACACAAAATTATTTATAAAAATTGTTTTAGATGTTTGTCTTTTAGGCTTCTGATTAAAAAAGAAATGAGCCTTCCACAATCTTTACTGAAACCTAATGTAATGTGTGAGATGCGTACTAGCTACTTCTATGATAATCATGGTATGAATTAGCACAGTAAATTAGCTAACAGAACAAAATCTTTCACGAGAGCCCTAAGAAAACATTTGATTATATTGTCAAATATACCTGGCTAGGTAATTACACTGCTGTGCACTAAATGCTTCAGTATTTAGAGAGACGGTGTCAACGGCTAACAGTGCACATTTCCCTTTGATATGCTAGGGCTTTCTTTCTGACTGTGAAACACTAAACGGAAATGGATTGCCCAAGAATTTATTGTGCCTTTGAAAAGATGTAACTAAAACTGATGGAGAGTTTTCTCGTGCTGGGACAGTATTCTTGGAACAAGCTGCAAGGCTAGTCTGAGGTGACTGATGGGTAAGCTACATACCCTTACTTCTCTTTATTTATTTCATCTGCTAAGCTTCTCACTCAAGCTGCATTTTCATCAGTTTTCAGTAAAATGATAGAATCCGAATTGAAATAATCTATCTGGCTAACAAGGGAGCACCAGCCAGCTAATTGTATAATCTGGTGGAATACAAATGAACAGGAAATGGCTGTGAGCTACCCCACAATTCAACATGCAATAGTGAAGGCAGGAAAGAAGATAGGCATGTGTGTTATAGCTGATCATTTACTGCAGTGTTTTCTGAGTGGTAAGAACCAACAGCAGCAGGCAACACGCTAACCCTCTGACTACAGCCTAGCAGGTTCCTTTCCCTGCAAAATTTTGTTAACAAATCACAACAGCGTTAATAATATTGTTAAAAAAGCACATGTAGATAATGCAATGTACATAAATTTATCGTCTTTTGGCCATGGTAATTAAAAAGTGATATTGCCATTTTCCACAATCACAACTGTGGAAATTCCGCTATTTTAGTACTTAGATCTACTCTGCAATAGCTTTTTTTTTTTTCTCTTGTAAAATGATTTTCAGCTTTAAAAAAATTAATCAGATTCATGCAGTCTGAAAAGGCAAAAAAGACCTGAATCTGAATGCTCTTTTATTTTATTTTTTTATAATACTGTTGACCTACAGGGTTAAGATAAAAGTCAGTCTCCATGATGATATTCATAGATGACTTTTTAAAGGTAACTTTGTTCATTGTGACAGAAAGATACAGTAGTTTGAACACAAACTGCACCAGTGAAGAATGAGGACAAATACCTCCCTGAGGAAAGTGGGCCTGATCCAAGGTCCAGTGAATTAATTAGCATCAACATTAGGTTTGCCTAAGGAGCTAAAGCCTCTCCCTTTTTTTTTTTTTTTTTTCCTGGGGTCAAGCTGCATATCACAATATGTAGGCTGGCATCCAAAACCACACATCACCACTTCACTCATTTTTGTTAGCTAATCAATTTACGTATCTAACACTTAAAAAGAAAAAGAGAAATGGCATTTATAATGCTGATATATTCTTCTCACATTTGATCTCACTGCCTTCAATTTAAATGTTATCACTTTTAATGAAAATAAAATACTCCTTTGCAGTGATCTGAAGCAAGGAAATATTTGTAAATTATTTTTACTATTAGAAGAAATTTTGTACCTTCACCAATTTAAATGCAACAAATTTAATCCATGCTTAAAGGAGAACACGGTATCACCCATCCAAATCATTTGCCTTAGCAATTTTCAGTGTTTAGTTGATAAAGTGGTGAAATAGAAACTGCTCCTATAACATGACAACTAACAACTCACTTGTAATTGGGGAAATAGCCAACAACCACCCCTGCACAGTGACTTACCTATAGGGCGTAGATCAGCTATTGGTGTGACTGTGATACAGCTGCCACTATCATATCCTGTAACTCCCTCTGTGTTATTGTTTCCTATCTATACTGCATGAAAACTGTTCATAAGACACCTTAACTTCATTCAGCTGCAAAAGATATATTAATAAGTCAAGTGTGAGGACCAACCTAGTGTGTACTAAAGTGTCTCCTCATCTGTCAGGTAATGTTGGTCACTGTCTCTCCGATGGCCCTAGGAAGCTGTACGCCTCCTTCTTCAGCTTGATGCCTAGTACACAAGGAGAGGAAAACAAACAAACAAACAAACAAAACAAAAAACAAAAACCCTAACAAGCTGTTATCTTAAACCGGGGGACTTTGTTAGACAAAACTAGCACTTAAAGCTCTCCCAAGGAACACACAAGAGTGTATCCTTGTATCAGGAAGCCTGACTGTAATATGTATCTCAGACACAGCCCCTGTATGCAATGCTTGGATGTTTAAAAAATCCCTTTCTAGCCCAGAGAATTTCACAGTTCTTGGAATCATGCAAAATGGTAATGTCTGAAAAAAATAATTTAAAAAACTTCACAAGATTAAGTAAAAATAAAATAAAAAATCAGTAGTCACTCAGCTACTTCTAAATACACATATTACTGGTGGTTCTTGATCAGGACAACATTGCAAAATTCTGTTCACTGATGACAAAATTGGGTGGACAATGCTGGGAAATACAATGCTCCAGAAGATAAAAATGGCAACTGTTTTAATTGCTTAATAAAATATAAATGAGCAGATGCCTATCAACCAAAATGAAATCTTCACCAAAATATCTGAAATCCAGTTAACTCTATCAATCTTTTAAGATTGACCATTTAAAACAATAGATCTTTACTTAACATGAAGCCATACAGAGATCTGAACTTCAATTACTAGAAATCTGCAGTGATTAGAGAAATAGAATGACTTAGATTTTTAAAATCTATTTATGTGGTGATCTGATTTACGGGCACAGATATTTAGCAATTACAAGAATCTAGCCTTGTCCTTTACATCTAAGGCTCACAGACCTTTTTATTTGAGAAGACTACCTGTACTGGCAAACCTGAGCACATGCAGAAGTAGTATGACCGTATTCTTCTATCCCCAAATTTCAAATTATTAGGTACAGTACATTCTTCAGGGCTTTGTTGTAGGACAATCACTTCTTCATTCAGTGGCAAAGACAGATCACTATTATGCAGACCTTCAGTTAAAACAACGATTCTTCCATAGAAAGAATCATAGAATCACAGAATGGTTTGAGTAGGAAGGGACATTAAAGACCATCCAGTTCCAACCCCCTGCCATGCGCAGGGACACCTCCCACCACACCAAGCTGCCTAAAGCCCTGTCCAGCTTGGCCTCAAGTACTGCCAGGGATGGGGCACCCAAAGCTTCTCTGGGCAGCCTGGGACCGGGCCTCACCAGCCTGAGTAAGGAATTTCCTCCTAACTTCTACTCTAACTCTAACCTCTTTTAGTTTAAAACCATTCCCCCTTGTCATGTCACTATCTGCCTGAGTAAAAAGTCGCTGTCCATATTTTTTATAAGCCCCCTTTGGAAAGGATGCTTTCCATTTTAGTCCACTAATTGTATTGCCCAATTTTGTTCACTCCTCTGCCTCTTAGGCAGTAATTCGCTACTTAGTTTGGAAACTAAGATTTGAAATGAACAAGGAATTGTAAAAATTTAGAAATTTCCCCTTAATGTGATTACTGAGCAGCACTTTTTTGACTACTGTAATAAAAAGGCTGAGAAAACTATGCAAACAGCAGCTGTTGCCTGTAAGTACCTTTACTTTTGTAGCTGCAACTACTTACAGGAGTGAACACTCCTTTAATCCCCTACATCATAAATATTATCCTCCTCTTAAAGAAAGAAACTAAAGCTGAATAAATTAAATCTTTTAGCCATAAGACCAAGAACTTGGTGGCAGAACTAGAACTGAAATTTCTAATTGTCAGTTCACATTACTGGAAATATTAAGCTGTATTGTGTTTGAATTTGGGAGGAAAATGGGATTGTTCCAGTAACAATACACAGTCTACAACAGTTTCATGTCTTGCTTCCTGGTGATATTTAACTGCTCAAATGTTTTACACAGCTGCAAGAAATAATGGTGGCTATGACCTCCCAGAGCCTGTGACATCTATGAAATTATTTTTACCATCTTGACTAGTTATAGCATAGATGCATCATCTGAGGGACACAAGAGATGAAATTCCGTGCTCAGCGCTGGAGTGCCTGTCTGATAATTTCAAAGATAATAATTCCTCAGTAAGGGGAAGGTGAGCATGAAGCAATGACACTTTGTATAAGCAGGACCTGCTCACTGGTATCTCAGAGAAATCATAAGCATCCTCCTCATAGCTTTGAAAAAGCTGCTTACATAGGGAGCACTTTTCATGTTGGACTCAAATATTCTCACTTAACTGCCTCTTGGAGGAAAACGAAAAGTGAATAAGGAGCACCTTGAAGTGATTGATGACAACGTTCAGTGCATTTGTGGGACAGCTCATTAGGTACTATAAAAATGGCCCCTCACAGTGCACATTAAAGAATCCAAGGGGAGTACATTCTTGGTAAGTTTTAGATCCCAACTCAAAGGCACCACGCCAGCTTTCTAACAATGGGGTGAGGCCAATGTGGAACACTTCAGAAGGATTTACACGAATAAGGTGTTCAACCATGTATCAGGGATGATCAATGAGGAAGAAGAGAGAAACTTCTCTACTGATGTTACAGGCCAGATAGAGGAGACTGCACAATATGATAAAAATAAAATCAACCTTCGAAGTCAGAAGATGATAACTTCTGTAACAGTCACCCCTGCCATCACTGCCTCTTTTTCATTCTTTTGATACACAATAATCTTCTGTACCATCTAAAAGATAAGTCTGGGTCTGGTTACTAGATCTATCTTAACAAATGACCCAATTTCTACAACTGTCATGTCCAATGACAAATCATATTTATACATAATTTTTCATTAGTATCCCACAAGAAGAATTCAGTCACTCCTAAGAATCTTATACATATCATCCTTTAGTTGTTCAAATGCACTTGGAAAGAGACCCCATTAAGCATAATTCTTAGAAGGGGACAGAAAAGTAACTCATTTTTGTGGCTGTACTCAGTTTTAACTTTAGCCCTTCCATGAGTGAAATCAGAATAACAACAACAAAAGATGGTGACACACAGTGTGCAGCATGAAATACATTAAACAATATTAAAGCAACTTTTGAAATCTGAACAGACATTTTTAATAAGGTAGCTGCTCGTAACTCAACCTTAAGATGCTGACACTAAGTCCTACACCCTCGTTTCCATTTCTATGTTTTAGTGAAATGAGAAGGGCACCATCAAAACAACACTCCTGGAGCATCTTCCCTCTGCAGCATGGCTTCCTGTCTAAACACACTTCCACCTTTAAAGCCTCGTCTGTCAAACTAATTGTTACAACTTCTGTTTCTTCCCACATATTTACATTTCCATCAGCACTCATTTCTCTGTCAAAAACAGTAAACTGTCATACCCAGAGTTAGCTCAGTGGAGCTGAAGTAAAGCAGGCCTGCAAGCACTACAAAGCAATCTCCGTGTATAAGTTGCTTCATGTTTTTATGAAACCTTTTTCCCAGAATTAATTTCTCCCTAGTCTGATAGTCCTGACAATTCTGAAGTATCTGTTACCTCCTCTAAATAAAAATCTATTGAAAACGACCAAGAATTACATGTTGTACACTTTTTAACCCTTTAACTGATTTGGTGATGCCAAGAGTAAGTGCTTTTAAGGGAACTGAAATACAGGGGTTTAGGTCTGGCGGGTGCATTGGGAAGAGGCACTAGGGCCTGGGTGTTACTCTGCAGTAGTCATGATGAGTCTGATTCTTTTTATTGCCTCAAAAGACAGTTGCTTACAAAGTACAAGAGCACCTGATCTAGGAATTTCCTGTGACTCCAAATGAACAGTATTAAGTTATGCAGTTGGAGGTTACAGACAGGTGGAAGTTTACATGGTGACTAACCAACTTACTAAAACTTGGTACTAGTGAGAGTCACAAATAAATTTATCTCAGGGTTGATGTGCCCTTCTGAAATGGAGTGGAACAGTATCACTGCTATTTCTACGTACAAAAACTTCAGGTGTGACATTTAGTGCCTCAGGATCTGGGCACCAATCTTGAGCTCACCCAAGTACCATTTGTGGAGAAAACATACTCAGCACTTTATGAAAATCAGCTTCATTACATTAATTGTCCACACTAAATCTCTATATACTCTTGACTATGTGCTATAAACTTTATTTTCTCAGTCTATAATTTAGCTGTGATAACGCTATTTGATTACAATTTTGATGCAGATAGCAGTGGGATATGAGGGGAAGATTTTTTTTTCTTTTTTTCCTTTTAAGCCGAAGGGAATTGAAAACACTTCGTACATTCCAAGACTGAAGATACTTTTGACATTAGAAGAGAGGAGTGAAGTGGCCACTATCAGCATAACTTTATGCTTTCATGCAAAAATGGGTCTTTCTATACTGATTTTATCCATCTGTCATCTGCAGTTTACTTGGCATTGCACAATAATAAGCAGGAAGCTGCTAACCATCAAAAGTGGTTTTTTTGTGCCAAACTCTTTAAAAAGAGAAAACTAAGCTTTCATGTTACACAAAATTGTGTTATACTAAAACGAACATATACTATTCTGACTGCAAAATTATTTCACCTTTGTGTTGATTTATTTTGTTGCAAGATTATATTCCAAAGACTTCTACATACTCTGCATACATTTCTTTAGGAAATCTATTGAAACTAAATCCATTTTGTACCTTTACAAGACTCAGGATGTTAAGAAGTTATACAGTACTTACGTAAAGAAAGGCATAGTCACAACACAGGTATACCCATCAAACTAATTTAGACAGAATGTAACAGAAAAAAATATCTGAGACTGTATTTTTTTTAACCAAAATTTCTTCACTATAAGGTGAAAATAAGTGATGCAAAGTCCTGCAAAAGGTTTATGAAAGAGCTAGAAACAAGCTATAGACCCTCCAAGTCCTATTTGTCTGGAAAAAAAAATATGGAAATCATTAACTTTGGAGAAGAGTTGATATTAAATAATAAAAAAATAAATCTAAATTAGTGTTACTGAGGATTACAGACTAATCTTCAACTTCAGTAGTGCGGTGACTCTGCAATGAGTTGTACATTCTGTGAGGATCTGACCCATACCTCCATGGAGCTAAAAACATTCTGATACCCCTTACTCATTTGCTCATTTAAGATACTGCAAAGCAAACCTTCAAATCCTCTTCCCCATGTTTCTTCTTGCCCTCGGAGCACTCGTTTATGTGAAAGCTGGAGATCACAAGTTTAACAGCCCATCCCCAGTCATCCTTGACAGAACACCAAATGAGTACATTAATACTAATTAATCACTGTCACAAGCTGGCCACGTGTCAGGACATTCTATTTAAGGTCAGAAAATGAAGTCAGTAATTTCATGAAAAATGTGATTTTTCACTCCAAGATGGAATATACAATTAGCAGGTGCTTCCCATATCTCAGATGATAGATGCAAAATACTTCCATTTAATGACTGATTTCAAACAACTGCTGCTAGTAGATGGTAATCCTCTGCAGTAATAACAGAACTGTAAGATATTGTACAGAACATTAGTTGACTTCTTTCTCTTCCTTTTTAATTTCTTTTGTTTAACTTTATGATCAAACATTATTTTGGTGCAAATTATGGAACAGCAACTTGAAAGTGCTCTAAAGCATTTTTAGAGCAAAATATCAATATGAACAGCTAGCTAGCCTCAAATCAAGCAGAGAATTTGCAATGACTTCTAAAATCTGATGCTTGCTCAATCAGCTTGCTGACCTAAGGCCTAAAAAAGTATCACAGATATTTCATATTCCTCTGAATCATCAGGGACTGGTCAGTTACAGAAGAAATCTAAGCTGATGAATTTCATGGCTTGATTCAGCTTAGCAAATCACGTTTCAGATAATGTAATGTTAACTTTCTCTTCTTTGAAAGCATGAAATAGTAAAGGAAAAATGACTCTAAAAAGCAAAGTCATCGATGCATGTAGAAGCAACTTAAATATTACAAGTAATTATGTTGGCCAATATGTTGGGGGCTATATATGAAGTAGGATCTGAGTCACAGAGCAGAATCTCGACTTTATTTTTTTTTTTTATTGTCAGTGATTTGGTATGGGTTTGATCATCATTTCCAAGAATACACTCTGCTTTAGTATCTCAGGTGTAATGGCAATAATTTGGGTATAAAATCAAGAACAAGAGTCCTTTAGGAGTTCAACACTTACAAATAAGGTTCCTGGAACCTATAAGACTGCTCTTGCACCTAAATCATGACAAAACAGAAACATTATGTGTTTTCATCTGTGTAATTATTCAAAAGTTCCTTTTGCCCTTTCTGTGTGAATTTCTACACCACAGTTACCTGGTACTCAACTCCCCTGTGACTCATGAAAGAGAGATTTACGTCCTTGACGTTCTACAAGAACTTTCAACATCATCCACCTTCCCATATATTTAGCTAACAGTCTACATCAGCTGAGTCAATGCCAACGACTTTCAGACCAGTCTAATTCTCCCAGTCTTTTACATTAGTTCTACCTCTTCCTCTGACTTCCAAGAAGCAAAAGCAGCATGCATTGCTGGAAGGATGTGGAGTCACCAAAGAGGCTATATGAATAAAGAGAAAATTAAAAAAGCTCCACATGAAGAAATAATAAATACACAATTGGCTAGTATTCAAAAAAAATGTAGTACATTTGGAAAACAAAGACCATTTCAGCAGCAAGATACACATATATCCATTTGTGAGAATATGCCTCTACATTCCCACATATTCAGGAGTGAAAAAATGAAGTATCTTCTGTAATTCCTAAACTATTTTGGCATGTGACAGAGAAGTGATTGAAAATTTGGTTACATAGCTTTCAAGCCTAATGCTATCTTGTCTATAGCATACTTTTCTTGGAAAATACAGGAACTGCATTACATGACTGGATAGGAGCAAATGTTCTCATTTCTCTTATATTTGCATACAGATGGCAGTTTTTCAAAGATAAAATTATAAGCTGCAAATACACTGTCAAAGTTCAAACAATTTGTGTTGAGTACAAACATTTCTAATCGAGTTAAACTTCTGCATTGAAAATAATTAAGTAGACAATGGACCATTCCTCTTCCATGCAGCAGTGCAGTACAAGTATTGGGAACGGTATTTCATAGCTCGGGCATTAATTTTTTATGGTTTCTCAATTAGCATGCATTTCAATGGCAACATTGCTCACTAAACATGGGTCCTCATTGAGAAACTACACAAAAAATAGACTTTTTGAACAAAGTATTCTCGTCTCAAATGGAGAGCAGAGTTAATTTATTGTGTGAATGCACTAAGCTGCTTTTTCTATCAAGTTTATGACTTGACTTTATAACTGTCAATAATATCCTGAAAAATACAAAATACTATTTAGTTTACTGTTCTAATCAAGCAAACGGTGTTTGTTCTAGCAGGTAACACTACAGTAGCCCTTTGTGAACAATTTCTGTATCCTCTCTGTAATTCTCCATGTGTTTAAATTTTTTAATAAAGACAATGTACCAAGATCATTTTTTCTTAGAGGGTATGCTAGAACAGTTTCCAGTAATCTGTTCTCCCTTGATGCCGTCAGAACAGTCCCTGCATCTTCTGCATAAAGTATAGAAAACCTTAAGGCAGTTACTGACATCTTCACTGATCCTTGCAGAAATCATTTCTTCTCTCATCACAGAAAGCGTACATTGATCTCTTCTTAAGAGATTGTGACCAATGCTATAATGATTCGTATACAGGTATAGCTGGACTTGCTACAATAAGCTTGGACATCCTTATAGCTCATGCTATGTTTACACTGCAACATTTCTGTATTTGAACCTAAGACCTATCTATTTTGCAAAACATACACACTAAAATGATTTTCCAGAAACTAGCTCCATTTAGCACCCCATATTTCACTAGCAGTTGAGTTCAAATTAGTGTGAAGTTTGTAAGTAAATTAACTCTTTGAATTAAAGAGTCTATTAAAAGGTAAACAGCTACTGTTTGAGAACACAGGTCTTTGAAAACATTTTTTTTTTTTAGGGAAATGAAATGTCCATGAGTTCAGATTAAAAATTAATAAATAAATAAAATCAAGTATACTGATGACTTACAGTATTTCTATCAAATTTTTCAAGTTCTTTGTCTTGCCCTTGTCATGTTTTTCAGTTTCCAAGCAGTGAGTCTAAGGGAACAAGTTCTAAGGGAGCAAGTTTTAACTCTAATTCATGGCATCTTTGATGTTCTTGGTTGTCTTCTGAAATTTAGTCCCTCTTCCTGGGCTTGCTTATCTTGTGAATTCTACAATACGGTTTTGAAGTTCTCTGCAACACTTTTACAGCAGCTCAGCCAAAGTACAAGCCCAGCAAAGCTGCTGATGTCTGGAAACTTCCTCTAAAAACACATCTGCTGCTGCGCCTGGCACTGGCTGAAAGCTTCCAATGAGCTCCAGTAAGACTGATGCCTAGTAACTTCTAAGAGAAATTTGGTTCACTGTCACGTCCCAAAGCCACCTTGACAGGGGATGCACTGAGCAATAAAGCATATCAGTGTTGCAGTGTAGCAACTGGCAGGTGCTTTCTAGAATTAGCAAACTTTTCCAATAGTTTTCTTCCCTTAATACCAGGTTATATGTGGAAACCCAGAAAACACTGAAACCGTGGTACTGCTGCAAGTCAAGGTCTCAAACACTGACTCATCCCTATGCTTCCAAATTGATATTTATATTTACAGCACAAAAGGTGCAACCTTTCATTCTATTTCTGATGGTTTGGGATTTTTGTTGATGTTGGTTGGGTTCTGATTCTTGAACTTTAAAAAAAATCTCTCCAAGCTAGTTTGGTTTTGAACTTTCAATTTTTATTTTTCTTTTTTCTTTTAAAGTATGGATAAATGGGCAGGAGAGAAATCTGAGAAAACAAGACTACTTAATCAGAAAAATATTTTTTCTTTAGAACAAAACAGAATTTCCCAAACCATCATTACATTTCTAAGATTCAGGAAACTGACTCTGTCTTAATTGTATTTTCATTGTTCACAATGCATTTGTGACAGTTTAGAAATCCTAACATAAGTTCAAGCCCAAGTCCAACACTCCTATAAAAGCATATCCCAAGCTGATCAAAATTGACTTCTGCTAACTTCCATGCACTCTGGCCTTTAATGTTTCATGCTGTTTCCGGTGAAATTGAGGACGTTATTGCTGGGTCACTCCGTAAAAGCAGAATTAAAACCTTAAGGTTTAATCTCAGCTCCAATAAAGAAAATCGAAATTTACCAATAACAATAGCAAATGCCTCACCATACTTTTTGCTAGGGTAGCATCTGTGTAGTTTAAAACCAGGCATGCTATATTCTCCCTTAGTATGTACTAAAGGCAGGGTGTGTTGGCGTTTATTTCCAAGCTCATTTAGACATTCTGACCTCCAGGAGCTCAGAAAGCACCTCCCTTTCTGCTAGTCCAAATACCAATAGCACTGGCTTGCTTCCCTTCTGCATGATGCTCACACAGACAGAACATCGACTTTTATTAAGGTGCTTATATCATGGTACCATTATTAGGATGTGAGACTTCCACTTTGTTCTCCAGAAATGGATGAATTTTCATACAGAATTCTACTATTTATCATCGTAAAACAGTATTTTCCTTCAACTGATCTTTTCCATGCAAACAGAAACATGGCTTTAGATTATATATTTAAAAGACATGCTCACTGTGACAAGAGTTTGAATTGGCCCTGCTACTGATGTCAGAGAGGTTATATGTAGCTAATAGCAAAGCACAGCACAGACATTATTAATTCAAGACTTGCTATAGACATTTGGTTTTAAAATTTAAGTTATAAATGCATATTCATACAGTCTGGTCTTTCAAATATACACTCACATAACCTTGTTTACAATAAAACATGAGACCATTTATGATGGATTTGGAAAACTAAACAAATGCTTAAATTATGTCAAGTCAAAGCGATATGAAAAGCATATTTAAACACTGAACTGAATATCAAATGGAAAAGATGGAAAACACTAATAATTCATAACTGGACTATACATGCATTCTTCTAACAGGAGTTACAGAACAAAATATTGGTAAATAAGCCCCTTCCCCCACAGACTCTTCAAAGTAGAAACTGTTTCTCTACTCTTTCTGTATAGCTCTCGGTTATATTTTGACTACTGTATAATTATTACAATAAATAAGAGCAAAACGGAGAGGAAATAATAAAAAATTTTAAAACTCCTAATAGAACCATTTATTGACTTCATTAATAGCCTTAATGGTTAAAGGTTTTGTATTACAGACAGTGGAGCACGGAGACATCTACACATATCCTAATTAACAGCAATCACACACACTAATAGTATAACCTACTGCTTAAGTAAATGAACATCCTTGCCCCCTGCTGCCTTGAAGGGGCTGATAGGCATGCGTTTTATTGACAAAGTAAGCTCATTTACAGAGTGATTGTCCAAGAGGGAACTGCTGTTTATTTGTAGAGTTTTTCCCATTGAACTCACAGGGCAAACAACACACTTAAATTGTTAATTAAAATATCAACAGCTAAATGTAAATACTATGGTCTCTGCAAGTAGAATGACAAATATTTATTTATTTATTTAGAAAGAAAGAAATATTCTTGGAGTTTCATGTTTTAAAAAACTGCTGTAAATCAAATCATGCTACTACCAGGGAGAAACTAAGGCACCCTGCCCTCTTAGTTTCTCCAGTATGCACTGTCAATGGTCACACACCTTAAAGAGCCCAGAGACTTATAGACCACAGAGCTGGCTCACAGTTTGAGTCAAGATACCTTATTGCAAAGATGATGAGGAAGTCTGCTTCTGGAAGATGTAAGGTCTGAGAGGTGACCGTGTAGGTTTTTGTGGAGTTTTCAACAAATATACCTGAGTCTGCACCATCTTTTCTCCATAACATATTACAATAACAACCAAATAATATTTAAATGGTCACAGTGGCAAAACCACCATTTCATTATGCAAAATAAATAAGGTTAAGTTTTCAAAATCATATAGACTAATCTTAGGAGGTTCATTTTTTGATACAAACTGAGCACATACTACTCAATGGTTTTGTTTTATGTTGCTCTCAAATGCCCTTACTAGAGCTCTTATACTTATTTAAAAAGCTGTCTATTGGAATACTGACTCAAACTTGTGTTCTTCCTTTTTTCTTTTTTCTTTTTCCAGGCGTTTCAAATAACACTGTTATTCATTACTCCAGAGAGATAAAGAAAACATCATTATTTGTTAAGTTTCAGTAGGACTATTAGAACTTGGATCTCAAAGGCAACAAAGATCCCTTCACAACTGGACAGGCAGATATACTAAGAATGACACTAACTTCCTGTTCTTAGATTTCCCCTTCTCAATTTAATCATTTGTTTCCAAATTTCTACTTCTGAAATTCTCAAAATTAAATGTTGTGTTTCATGTCAACTTAAGTTCCCTCTCTTACCAAAGTTGATTTGCTGGTCAAAATATTCTGAAAACATGTTTCAGGACAAGCAAAAGCAGATTTACAAACAAATAAAACAAATATTGCTCACAAAACTCTTCCAGAAGCTAATAATTACATTATCATAAGTCAGGGAGACAACGCTCTCTTCTTACACATTTGATTAATGCCTACAAAGGAAGAAATAATTTGTTAGCTTTCATACAAAACTTCTTGATGGCACTTACTTTGTCACTTTACTTACTTTGTGGCTTTAGAGTGTCACTTACTGTACGCACTTTAATGTTTAAGTGCATGAAAGACAAATCTCTGTTAAGGCTATTGCAACAAATTATGATCAGCTGAAGTGGTTATTTCCAGAAAAGGGCCTTTGATATAGTTTCTGTACCAATCTATCCATCCAACTTTATTAGACTTCCAGAAAAGCGTAAAGCCTGTAAATTTACAGCCCTAACTTACAGATTACACAAGCCAAATAAGGTGCCGTGAGGAGATTTAGATTAAATTTTCTTTTCCGTGATAAGCAGTGTATATCATTAGAGAGGAAAAATAAGTAGTCTATGCATAGGGAGAAATAAAAATATTAACTACCATTTTACTGATATTTGAGCAAAATACTTGAAGATGAAAATTAGCGTTGAATGTTATAAAATACAGTACAAAGCATTAAAAAAAAAAGCACCGAGTCATCTCAGATTATGTATACCAGCTATACTAAATGAAATGATTTGCCATCATTGTAGATAGTGCTTTGAAAATGCTAGTTCAGGACATTTGGGCATACATTTGGGCAGCCAAAAAGAATGTCTTAATTATTAAGAAACATATTTGGAACAAAACCTAATATACCATCACACTGCTGTATAAATCAGTGGTGGATCCATCTCAGATACTGGTCCCTCACCTCAAAGAAGAGATGAAATAGAATTTGATGTGCCACAGATTTCACAAGAGAAAAAAACTAAGTGACTAATAGTTTTCAACTTGGAAGAGATAACCTAAAGGAAATATGAGACAGATCTACAAAATCATGAACAGAAAGTAAAGAAAGATTATTCACTATTCCTACTGAAATAGGAACTAGAATGAATGGTAAAGAAATGTTCATACAACAAATTTGAAATGGTAAAAAAAAATTAAATTGTGAAAGCAGCCACTACAAAATACCATGGGGGCCAAAATACAAACATGGTAAAAAAATGATTAGATTAATCCATGACAGACTGATAGGCAGCAAGCATGGTGGTCTGAATGCAAATTCCAGCTTGGGAAACTACAGACATGTAGCAACTGGTGGAGGATAACAAAGAAAGCATCATTCCCTCCTCACCCTTGTTTCCCTAAGCATCTGTTACCATCCACCCCTGCTGGAAGACTGGACACAGGGTTAACTGAACCCTTAGCCTAAATCTCCACAGCCATTCTTACTTTCCAACTTAATGGTACTGCACCTCACCCACTTGGTTACACTATGACAATCTGAACAGTCTAGGGATTGGTATGTGATGCATTTGCAAATAAGCTCTGAAAGACTACACTTTGCAGGTGGTTGTGTAAACTAATTCTTGCAAATTTTTGTGTGATACTGTTGACTTTGGGGGAAGGGAACGTATGGATTTAAAAAGCAGTTCTTGGTTGAAGTTGTCATGTTACAGCTCTGTGAATGATTTCCATTCACATTACATACCTTTTCATAGCATGGTCTAACACCTGGAAAAACAATAAAACCACATCTATATCTGGATAGGCTTGAAATTTAATGCAAGTTCTTGCTGCAGTTATGAAGTACAGATGGATCTTGCAGATTTAATTTGCATCTGGTAGCTAATTTGTACAGTTTGAGAATACTGTTTTTATAGGCAACAGATTTCATGTTGGTAAGTTACACACTCCTGAAGAAACAACTATGTCTCAGACGTATTTTCTCCCATAGGCTACAAAGTATTTTGGGGACATGCTGGATTTGCCAATTCTTTAGCACTTAACAGATCAAGTGAACTCCATTTCAAAGACATTTGCATGAGTAATGGTGAATGACATCTGAATAACAAATAGGTCTGCCTTGTAATTGAACCACTACAGTGACTGAAGTAGAGTTCCAAGATTTGCACACTTAGGAAAAGAAAAGAAAGTATTTTTTTAATCACAAACTTTATTAATCACTTGTCACGGATGCAACCATAGCACCTATTAATCATTCACATACAAGAGCACTCCTGTTGGTTTGCTAACCTAGGTATAAATTATCATGTCAAAGATTAACCCATTTTGTTTCATTAATACTCTGTTTATTTCCACACCCGTGTTTTCTCTTGCAGAAAAGGCTTGAATTGTCTTTTTGGACAACTGGAGTCTGAATGATTAATCATAGTGACAGAGAGTTGACCAGAGGTCAACAAACAATGAATAAAAACATAAGACACGGGTTCATTCCAGGTTATACTCATGTTTCATTTCAGAAGTGAGACAATAGCAGGCTCTTTTCTTCAGAATTTACTGCCTAATAGTCAAAAGGCAACCTTAACACGATGCATGTGCAGTTACTTCCCCACCAAAAAAGAAAAAAAAATAACACCAACAACAGAGCTATTTGTTATTAGAGTTGCTGTGTAGGCCACCCAATCTGGTGGAACAACACACTTCAGCAGTTTCAAAACACAGCTAAATGCTGACGTCTCCAGGGCTCTGACTACTGCAAACAAAGCCAGCAAGTAAGTTACAGAAGCTTTCCCTAAAGTGTAATATAGGATCATAAATGTAGCGTGATGGCTATCAAGCTCGTAAGTTGTAGTCAGAACATCTTAAAACCAAAAATCCTGTTGTACTGCTAGAAATAGAAGAACTGCAAAAGAAAACAAATGTACAGAACTGGGCATTACTGACTAATTAAAAGTCTTATGGAGAGTTCTAGCAATTCTTAGTGGAAAAAAGGATGCAAATTACATCTGTAATTTGAAAAGAACAGATTTTTATAATGCTGAACCTAATGCCATTTTTAATGCACTAGCTTCTAAGACCAAATAGTTACTGATGAGTAAGGTCTAGTTCTGGTAAAAACAGGCAAACAGCTGTTCCCACCTCAGCACAGTGTAAAAAGCAAGAGTTCGTTGTGATGGTCATCAGGAAGTTTTTCTGTTAGATCATGAGTCTAACAATAGTCATATTTTCAGCCCACGGGAACAATCCTACCAACTGACTCAAAATCCCTAGAAAGTTTGCAAGGAAAGTAGAAGACATTGGGAACTCTTCTGCACAGACTCTTGAGGGAAATCCTGAGCTGATTCTTAACAAATATAATTGAGTCTCCACTATGAGCTGAGACGCAAAAAATGAAATGGTGACAGGGCAGGAGACACTAAGGGAAAAATATTTACAGAGTAAAGGTTTACAGAAGGATGGTCATTCAAAATTCTTCAAGAGACAAAACCCTGGAAACAAAACTGGAAAAAGCTCTTTGGTAGCCTGCATTTCTGTGGTGGCCTGTTTTTTTTTTGTTGTTGTTGTTTGTTTGTTTTTTTTTTAATTGACCTCAGAAAGAAAATGGGAAAATAAAGTCTTCAGATAAGAGTAAAAAGAATAGGCAAACACTCTGAAAGATAATGCAGATTACATTTGTACTGCTTTTATATAAAATCTACACTCTATACAAAATAGCCACCCTGTGAGTTATGACATCCATAAGTAGTGATCCTGTCCCAAAAGTAATTCTTTTTTCTAATTATTTTTTTTTCAGCAGATTTAGCAACTAATCTGGACATCTTAATTTTCAGAGCTTAATTAAAAAAAGGGAGGAAATGATTGCCCACACAGTTGCCACTTGTCAAATTTCAACATGGCCTTCAGAGTTCATTTTTGAAGATCATAAAATTATTTGAATGGAAACTCAAATACATAGTATTTTAACTTCCTTTTTGCATGGTATTTAAGTTGGTATGAGATTAGGCTAAAAAACAATGCAAGTAAATAAATATTTGATTTTGTGAAAACCTTTCAGAAATAAACACATTATAAATTCAGAAATCAATGAAAGTCCTTAATACAAACTTACACTAAGTACAATACTGGTAACAAAAGTTATTTGTACTCTGACTTTGTTCTTCTAATGGCACTATCAGTGTCCAACCAGGCAGTGGAGATCAAAAATATTTATCAAATCTGTAAATATTTGAGAACCACCTATCTCTTGGGTAGCATTTTCTAGCTCTAAACCTGAAACCACATTACAAATATAATCATTAGCATTCCTGCCTTAGAAATGTGGAAACACTGGTGAAGAGAAGTGGCTAAATAACTGAGCTGGGAAGCAAACCAAGTGATCTAAATGCTGAGCTGAGTTCTATTCAGTATAAACCCTTTTCTTAATGACGCTAACCGCAGACACCTTTGAATTGCCATTTGATCCACTCAACAATATTCTCAGTGAAGGGGAGCTATACAGGGACTGTAACGGAACAGTGTATAAATTATGCAATACTGATGCATCAAACTCCAAGCATTTTCCATGTAGTTTGAAAGTGAATTTCTTGGAATACATGAGCTTCTAAATCCTCGTGCTTTTATATGTCCACTGCAAAGAGCAGCATTTGTTTGCATACTGTTTGGAGTATGTGGGCATGCCAGTATTTGCATACGGCCACCAAACAAGTCCCCAGCTGATAACCACTGACGCAACTTTACCAACAGAAGTCAACTGCAATACAAAAAATACTACCTTGAGCATATTAGCATAAATGATTCATAACACACCGCTAAGTTATTCTGAAGATTTGTGTGACTGAATGTAATTTCAATCACCATCTCATTCTTAAGTGTTTCTCTAAGCACTTCATTTTTCTTTGTTTTATAACTCATACAATTATCATGAGTCTTTCCAAGGAGGCAATTTTTGCCAACAGTTAAATGCAGGACTCAGGAAAGATCTCTATGTACAATCTGTCTGATCTAGCTCGTCACCTGAGAGGATAAACAGGATTTACACTGGTCTATAGGCATTAACTCTTTGAGCTTTAAAATCCAACTTGTTCTCAAAGTGATTGCTTGCCCAGCTCCACTGTATTACTCCGAGTGCCTCTGAAATGCTGAGACTTCTGGTCGCCCCAAGAGGTGTGCAAACAGGGCTTTTTCAGGGTTCCATGAAAGGTGGGGTTTTGTTGTTTGTTTGTTTTTTAATCAAGTCCTGGATAAAGCTGAAATGATTTCCCCCACACATACACCCGAAGACAGCAAAATGAAAAAAGTATTTTGCCTTGAAAATAAGTGCCTAATTTAATTCCACGAGAAGTGCTTTTATTTTCAAGTTTTCCTCTCTAGGAAGGTTAAATTTTACCCCCACCCCCAAATAAAGTAAAATAAACAAAGAATGAAAAACAAAAATATCTCACTTGTTTAGAGAGTTTTGTCTCTCATTCTTCAGACAAAACCATACAATACATTATATATATACATGTGTGTGTGTATATATATAAACATACTATATAGACACAAATCTGTGATTAATTTTACCTTCTGTGCAGGTGACATACTCCTTGGAAAATTTAAATCAGTTATAACCAACAGTTTTGTGTTTTTTTCCCCTCACAGAAAGAAATTATTCAGGATGCTATTTTAACTACTTGGAGAAACTTCTGCTTTTAGATTCACTCCATGAAATGTGAGGCTGTGATGCACAGCCTGATTACTTTGTGTTAATATTTAGTGCATTTCATAACTTAACAATACAAGAATTATGTTTCCATGAAAAGGTGGTTTTGAAGCACACATGCAAGTAAGTGTGAGCTCACTTTTTCTTTAATTCTCTTACATCCCTCTCCCACTTTGATGAAGTTTAAAATTGAGCTGCAAGGGTTTAAGTATAAATGAAGTTTAATTTTGAGCCCTGAAGTCTCTTGAGTAACTATTTGTCATTTGCTTAAACTAGTTGTTTTGCACAGCAGTTGACTGGTGTATTTTGTATATTTTAGGCATATGCAGAGAGTTAGGAACCCATAGAATATCCGTTGTCTGTAGCGGTTTGGTAGCTGTCTTCAAAAAGATCCTTTCAAATTATTAAGAACTAAAGAATTCCTTAAGCTTCCATGTGGGGAAGGGAAGGAATTCTGAGTTGAGAGTTTTGTATGAAATGTATGAAAATGCTTTTTTAAATCTGTGCTCATATTTGTGCTCAGAAATTATATTCACGTTTAGGTAACATTAATATATTACACAAGATGCTTGTAAGACAACGGTACTTAAAAACGTCACTTTCAATGCTGCAAGAATCTTTATTTCTACAGACAAAGAATTAAGATATAATCAGCTGCTATTTGAAGGTAAATATGTTTGCCATTTAGAGGGACAGGTGAAGGAACAGTCATCAACATAAAATATTTGTATGGCCCTCACAAGATGGGTAGGTTGTTGATAGCTCCTGCTAAAAAGCTATGATGAACCTTGTCTACATCATCAGGGTGGAGCCAGCAAGTTAGAAAATGTTCTGCTAAGGAATCTCCTGCCCCTTACAGACTTACCACACTTATCAGTCATGAATGCCCCTTGGAGACAGAATTGATGATTTCTTGTTTATCCCGAAAGGAGTGCAGAGGAACTGGAACGTATGTTTGATCCAAAGGTGTTCAAAATTAAAAAACTACTGCAGTGAAAGACCACTCTCCCTGCATATCTTTAGTGGCGTTTCAAGTATTGACTTGATTTATGACATTGCACCATTTATTCATTACCCCTTCTTTTACTATTAAGTAGAAAACAAAGGCCAAGATGGATGGTTTTTTTTAAAAAAAAAAAAAAGTAATTTCTGAACAGTTCTGAACAAGCTCCAGATAAGCATACTAATTTGGGTGAGTCAAAATATGTCAGATTAAAAGTAACTCTTTCAACCCTCAGAAAGCTCTCTATCAACTATTTTACCAAAGTTTTCATTATAATGTTTTTATATTGCATTGATCATTACAGGATATTGAACTTTATATGTTCCCTCTGTTACTAGAATAAGATAATATACAGCAAACCAGTCATGAAAACAAGAACAGTTACACAAACTACAAAACTACAAACAAACAGAATTAAAGCCATTTTAGTTGTCTTGTGCAAGGTTACAAGGTAAAGAGTATAAGCTATAAAACAAAAGCTGCTCCCAGTGGTATCTGATACCTGCACATCAAAAAGCCTGTTCAAATTAAAAACTACAAGACCTGGAGGTTTACCTAGGAACACTGTAATAATTTTCAAGCCTTTTCTTGAAAAGCAGCGATGTTCCATTGGGAACATCAGTCTTTGGAAGACCTTCTGTCCTATATTAAGCCACAGGTGTAGGCAAAATTGAAGAGGCTGCCTCATGAGAAGCACAGATATTATATTACACAGGATAACATTAGAAATTCAGATGAAAGCACAAAATCCTAATTTATTCAGAAAATGTCATTTTATTTAGTGTAGCTGTGCAATTTGAAAATTTACTGAAGAGACATCAATACAAATTTCTTGCTCAGAAAAGGTATAAGCATCTGACATTGCTGTCTGCTGCCAACAAACCACTTTCAGTATTCACATAGGATTTTGCAAGCAGCAATGTATTAGAAAACAAGAGGGAAGTCCTTTATAATGAAATGTCCATTCATTTTTCATGTTACACTATTCTGCCCATTCTTTCCTTCTCTCATACATCATGTTTTTAACAACACAAGTTTTTTTGCCACTGGTCTATCAGCTCAGTGTCCTCTTTCAAATTGTTGTCAACTTGTTATTTTTCAGCAGTTGACAACCCACCTATGAAGTGCTGTACCTGAAGGAATATTGCTTGTGGATTACTACAGAGATTACATAGCAAGAATTATACAACATAGTATTGAGCTATTACAAATTCCATATGAATAGCATTAAAAACTAATGGATTTGTATTTTAATTGTTCTCCTGAAAAAGCATATCAGAAAATGCCAATAAATTTTCACTAAAAAAACTGGTTTCACTTACCACTTATGACAACAAAATATGATTCTATGAAAATATGGTCCCAAAGATCATACAAGCCAAAGAAAAGAAATCAACTGCTGTTACAGTGCAGGAAACTAACAGTACTAGAGTCAGATTCTGCTACTTCATCATCAGAGTGCACTTTGAATGAACATCTCCTGTTCTCCAGAGCCACAGATAAAATATATAATCACATGACCCAATTCCTAAACTGAAATGAAGCACACGCTGAAAGATGACAGATGATGTAAGAAATTTAATACTTTACTAAAAAATCATCTATGAAAAATTATTTACAACAGTATCATAAGGAAATTATTATGAAAAGCTAAAAAGAACCACATGAATAAACTAGCCAGTTCTGCTTTTACAAATAGCTGATTATTCACTGGCTTAAAAAAAGCGCTTTTTGGTTCAAAAGTACTTATGCCAGACAAGTGACTGCAGGAAGACTGGTGGACGTGAGAACTGACTGGTAGGTGGGGCTGGCAAGTTTAAGCACTTTAATATTAGGTTGTCATAGGAAAAAAAAAATTATGTCACAGTTTTCAGAGGCCTAAACTTAAACAGTTTCTAAAGCTGTCAGTTAAAATCTCTCTCTTTTTTTTTTTTTTTTTCTTTCTATGCAGCATGCTGGGTTCCCAAATTTATCTCTACCAGTTTTATATCAACATTTTCAAACTTGAAGTTATCAGTCCATGAAGGACACTGAATCCCACTGACTTCTAGTTACCTGGAAGTACAAGGCTGGTTAAGAATAAATTAATTTGAAAGTATCTCAAAATTACAGGAGGCCAGGAAGGAGCAAATGAGACACAGATGTGCTCTCAAAGATATCCACTGAGAAGGCAAGAGAATGAAAACGTACCTCTTGTAAATACAACGCTAAATACTTCTACTGTGTAAGAGCACAGTCTCATTGATATCACTGGTAATGTAAATTAAGGATTCAGACAGTTGTGCTAACAAGCATATTAAAAAATAATTTCCCAGCCCTCTCACTGAAATGTGCAAGTTCCAAGAAGTAAAAATGATGTAATTTGTAATGCAGACCAGTAATTACAATTCCAGTGGCTTACCACTCCAATAAATACAAAGTGCCAAGCAGTGCTTATCTGGACTTACTCACTCAATTTCTCCGATAACCCAACCCACTGCAAACAAGTCTGAGATCAATACTAACAAAACTATCTTTGTGGTATCAGGTTCAGTTCTGCTGACGTACTATTATATCTTAATTTTCCTGGACACAAAATCCAACATAATTAGACATACTCTGGAGAAATTGTTTCATTTGTTCCCCTACTGTTATTAGCATTGAGATCATTGGGAAAAAAGGACAGTAACCTGCATAGCAGTACAGTAAACAATTTACTATGGTTTCCTTCTAGCAATGTCATTTATTATCGTTTGAGAAGGCACAAGTCAGTTCCTATCAGTTAACAAAACATTTCAGCCAACCTCAAATGATACTCCTCTAGTGTTTTAACTTAAAAAACAAACAAACAAACAAACAAATATTGTTTGAATGCAGCAATTGCCATGTGCATTTTCCATATTGCTATGCAGAGCTATGTATTCTTTCATTAAAATGAATCAACCATTATGCATTTATTATAAAACACTAATCAGTAACCTTATTTTTCATTAATAATTCAAAAAGTAATAAAAGCTGGCAATAAAAAAAACACCAGTTGATATCAGCCTTTTGTTTTCTTGTGCTTACCACTTCAAATAACATGGTTCATATTTCCTAAAATGCTTTGTACTACATAAAGAAAGGGTATCTAAAATACTGTATTTGGAAAGTACTACTAAAAAAGATTTTGATTTACACTGGATTATATGCCCATTTTTCTGAAGAATATGATAGAACACTTACAGCGAATCTAAAAAAATGGTTATGAATGACTGATAGACCAAAAAGCTTGTTACTAATGCTACAAGTCAAAAAGCATGTTTAGCCTGAGAACAGAAGATTTCACTCCCTGAATTTTCTATTATCATCGAACCCTAGAAAACGTAGCCTTTTTGTGGAGACAACTGAACAGCTTGATGGTAAAACCTCCATTCTGCACAGGCCAAAGCAGTTTGGACACCCTCACAAGCATAACTTGAAAAGATCAGGCAAGACCTGCCTGAATAAAAGACCTTTCCTGTTTTGTTTTGCTATATATATGTGTTGGCTTCTTCCCACTTCCTGTTCCTCCAATCAGTGGTACAAGAAATGCCACAACGGTCTTACCCATGATCAGTTCTTATGTGGTTTATGCATGTACAATCTGTAATAGATACGCATTTTTTGGTCTGATTGAGTCAATCTTTTACATTCTAAGGAAACCAGAAGTGTCCAGTGTAGGTAACAAGCTCACTAAAACGTGCTATCTATAGGTTACATATGTTAATAACTGGTCTTTTTCAGTCACCTTCTGGAATTCCCAAGGAGCAGTTCACGAGAGTCCCCGAGGCCAAAACTGAACAGTGTTCTATGTTCTTGCTCTATTTTGCCTATTAAATGCAGATGAAACTGCTGAACTTTCTTTACATGAACAAAGTCAAACATAAATATTTGAAGGATCACTGAAATTAAATACTTATGGTGACTATAAAATGGACTTTAAAACATATCAGACTGCCCAAGTCATGACAGTACCAGCTCTATCATTCTTATTCAGATTTTAAATGGAAAATTCCATGGGACTGAGGAGAGGACTTGACTTTGTGCTCCACTCCGTGACTGTGTCCAGCTGGAGCTAACCATGGCTCTGTGGACTAAACAACAGGATCCTCGACATTCCAGACTGCCCAAATCCTAAATGATGAGATGTAAGGGGTAGGTTATAGGCAGAATAACCAAAATGGCCAGTAAATATTTGGCCTCAATCATGTCTTCAGTGTATTCATACCCATAACCTAAAAGCTTTGGTCTTCAGTCCCCTCAATGCTACAAAGCGGAGGTGATGTTTTAGCATGCACAGTTATTCACACCAGACCAGAAGCACTCTTTGACTGACTTATTGCATCAAAGCCAACAAATTTTTGGAGTGACTTAGGACTGGAGGACTGCTACTTAGATTGCTGTAAACAGATGCAAAAGAGCTGTTATTCTAACAGTGTCCCTCGTTAAATAAAAACACAGCATGTTGTGACTGGAAAGATTTCTGATAATAACAGTAAGGTAGCTCTTCCGGTTCTGCATTAGAGTTAGGGTCACTCTCAGCCTTGCCCTCAATGTTTTGAAGGAGCCATTACTCTGGATTTACCTACACATACTGGTGTTAGACTTTGTTAGCTAAATCATCTAAGCTACTTCTCAAATAGCATTGGCAGCTCTCAGAGTGAGTGTAAATGTGGAATAACACAGTCTATCACTTATCTAAAATCATTAATTAACATGAGAAGAATATCACTGCAATATTAGGTGCTACAGGTTTTTCTTCTTGAAAACAGAGAATTGTTACTAGCAACGTGTTTTTTTTCTTTATCTAACTAAACAAACTCAGAATGAAGTAGCTTCAAAATTTGCATGAGAGTGAACTAAAACAGAAAAAAAAAATCAATCAAATCTCACAGGATTAAGCAGAGCTTCAAGTTGACCAAGGTTACTTACCTTTGAGAATAAACTGTTTTCTAAAAGAGATAATCTCAAAGACTTTGAATAAGCAAGTTGCTTTCAACTAAATGAAAGTGAGGTTTACATTTTATTGGATTTGTGTTTGCTATCTAATGTGGTAACAATGAAGCATAACTAAACATTTGAATGAAATTAAATAGAAGGCATCTTGATTTGCTGAAAGTCAAACCAAGTGCAATTTTACTTTGAGCTACAGGTATAAAGTGGAGTGGATGCTCTCAGAAGGCCCCTTTGTAAGTTTCATATTAGGTCATTTTTTGGAGAATGAAGATTATTGTTGTTTTTTTTTTTAATCCATCCAGAACAGATTCATCCTAGTAGTGAAATGGGAAATAAGGGAATGATTTACAATCATACCAATATCTAAGGGTTCAATGTCTATGAGCATTTTTACTTAGATTTTTGTTAATTAAAAATACATTACTGAAATCGTCCTTTTCAATATACAATTTTTATTTCTCCCTCCTTAGGAAACGTAAGTGGTGTTGAAGCTTTTCAAGGAAACATACTATTTTTCATCACACTGAGAAATGATTATTCAAACTAACTAAGCCATATTTTCTTAATTGTTCTACATCCCTATCACAGAGCCCTGATTAACAAGACCTCGAGAGAACCTGGTTCTATAAGAGAGTAATGCATATTACAGTAATTCTAATCTTTCAGAATGTGGCAGAAACACATTCAACTTATTTGTACGGTAAATTGTTTAAAACACTTTCTATTTGTTTATAAATTACCTGAGAGCAGTGTGAACTTTGACCTTAAGTTTACACAGCTTAAAGAAGCATAATTTTGCAATTAGTGATAATTTTGCCAGATATAACTGAGGCTCAAGCCAACATCCTCTTTCTCTGCTTCCATGCATAGTGTTTGTAAGACAGCCTGTGACCAAAATGACTTTATCCACTGAGTTCATTCTCTGTCCCTTCAGTTCTGCGATTGTCTGACCTAAACATCTCTCCTTTCCCCACATAATTGTACTGTAGATTTACAGCATTAGTCATATGGGTGCTCTCTTTAGCTCCTTGAATGCTCTTCACCTCCTGAGTTATTACTTCCCTCTCCTTACCCATTTCTGCTAAGAGAAGATCAATGAAAATACAAGCATCTCCCACCACTTCCTTCAGCTTTCCTTTTCCTTGTTACAGACATTATTATGGATTACAGATACAGAAATCTCATCTGTATCCTGAAGTTTAGAACCCTCCACTCGTCTCAGTGACACTATCCCACATTTAGCCTGCACAGAATTCACACAGTAGTTTTCATGTCACTGATCCACCCTTCTCCTATACTTTGTGGGTTTATTTAACACATATATAAGACCTGCAAATTTCTCCTAAAAGCTAAGTGCATCAGAACAGCATACATGAGCTACTTAAATAAATGCAGTCTGCATCTTACACAGGTATTAGACATGGCCTCAGGTTCACATACACAGACTTACAACTTAATTTTTGAAATTGGGAGGCTTAAGGGTGTTTGATTTACTTAGGATACTGTAGGATGACACCAGCAAAAAACTGATAAGGAGTCTTGAACTTGAAGGTGAGTCAATAAATAGCCCAATAATTATTTGATATTTATTTAACAGCACAAGTATTTTTACTAGCCAGACACAGTCTTGTGTCTTAGGGGGTTTCTAAACCATCTTCAATTCATCTGTCTTTATCATCCTAGCAAAACCATATTTGATACATCTCTGATGTTAACCAGGCCAAATCTGATTCATTCACAAACAGCTGGTGCTTCCATTTATTTCCATTTTCTTTCAATGATCCTATGTCCTGGTGGGAATAATTTTTTAGCCAGATTTCTGAAATGAGTACAGTCTTTCTCCCTCTCTCTCATGCATATTCAGAATTCGTATTTCTATGTGAAAATAGTACTTACATTCACACACATGAAGTTTCTTGAACTTAGACTTTGAACTGAACCATTTCCTGGAATTGATGCTAATGGACTTCAGACACTGGCAAAGCTTCATTGCTATCCAGTAAGTCTAAAGATTCATGCTAGTAAGAATCAGAACCACTTACTCTATCTAGCTGCCACAAGGATAGAAGCATGGGCTGAGCAAACAGAAAATTTGGTCAAATTATTTAAACTCTGAGGGACAAGAACTGTCTATTTGCATAACAGATTTTGACCCAGGAAGAGGGAAAGTCTCTATTATAAAATAATATAAATAATGAAAATAGATCTTGCTTCAGGTTTGGAATTATTAAATCCAGAAGAGCAGAGGGAAATACCTCTTGTCTCAGGAAGTCATGATTCGTAATACAACAGAACAGTGAAAAGCCATTACAGAACAGTCAAACTCTACCTTCTCTGCTGCTCTAATTAGGTGCTAACATCCTTGCCTTGAGTCTGAAATATAAATGGTACTTACCTATCAATTTAATTTGGAATGATGGATTTTTAAATATCCACAGTTGTGAGCAACCAAGGCTTTAATCTATATTAGCAAGTAATTTGGCACAATCGGTGTATTGTACCAGTTGGTAGCTGAGGTTCCTACACACGCACTGTACTCCTATCACGTCTTATGCTGGAATACCTTCAGCCTAGTACCCTGCTACCACCCCTAAACAAATAACTGAAGAGCATGCAAGCAGCCAGTTATTCATTTGGACATTTCCTTTCATGGGTTGGAGTACATTTTGTGCACCCACAGAGAGAAGTTTCCAAGTTTTTTTCCTTTGAATTGCATCTACTTTAAACTTCTAAATGCTCTGTGGACATAGAGCAGTAAGTGGGGACAATATGGCAAGTGAGAGCAGTCAGGGCATTCACTGAAAACCTGCTATCTATCACTCTGAACTAAAACACTAATGAAGACACAGTCATGGACAATCAATTACAGTCAAAGTGCTCTGCCAAAGAAATAGCAACTGAAACGAGGTAGGAAAAATATGTGGAATTACTGATGAGAAGGAAAGGTAGAGATGCTGGCAGAGGAGGTGCAGCCTATAGGGCTCAGCATGGGCAGCACAGATCCAAGGAGACAGTAAAGTGATGACAGAGCAGAGCCCACTAGATGTTACACCACTCAGTTACAAAATGGGCTGCTATTTTTACAATTGGTTCTATCTAACTGTACAGAAGTAACTCTAGCTATATTATGAAAGTTATACTTATATGAACTAAATGTTATAATATGAAAACAGTTCTCAGATGTATATCTTTGCAAATCAGTTTTTCATTTTGCAGTGAAAAAAAAACTCAAGTATTTTTTCTGGGTATTTTAAACATTCATGTTTGATTAAAATTATTTAATCTTAATTATTTAAAATATAAGTGTGCTGCTCTTAACTCCATGCATCTGCATTCATGCTTATGAATGCAAGATCGGGACCAAAAGAATGAATGCTAGTTCAGTCTTCAAAACATTTTACATGCACTGTGAACAACTGAGCTCTAATATGCTGTAATCAAATTAAACCTGTAAACAGATTAACCTGTATCTACAGCCACGTTCATCTTCACTTACATTTTTTTTCTCTTTGACCTAACAAAAATTTTGTGGATGAATATATTTCTAATGTATCTAATGACAAATTAACATAAATGTTTGAGTGTCTGTAACAGCAACCCTGTAAAACACACACAAGAAGACAGCAAACCTACTGGCTCAGAACAGTATTTCATTTCTTTGCAAGCAGTCTCAGAAAGCAAATACTCCCTTAGTTGCTTCTCAACATGATGCAGTAGTTGCCAATTCCAACTTCATCAGCATGGTACCCTGCAAACTGCCATTATAATAAAATGTGACTGCACAGCAGTGCTCTTCTGTCTCTATTTTCATGTATTATTAAGACAGGTATGCAGGTAGGGGAGTTGACTTTGAAACATCCTCTGAAGTTTCTGATACTGGCTATTAGTTTACAGGAAGTATCAGAACTAAATTGACTGTTGTGAACAGAAACAATGCAAATATTAAAGTTTATATGCAGTATATCTCAACATGCATGACACTCTCCTGGCCTGTTTCCTGCAGAACAGCATGCTGTCATGTTGTGACACTGCAGAACAGCGAAACAGTACCTTCTTGAGAGAAACAATAAACTTGCAACAAATACTAGAAAAGTTGAAGAAGAAAAAAATTGCCATGAATTCTGAATATCAAGAAACAGGAGTGATTGAAATTTTGGATTTGGGAAAGGATACACAAAGGAGACATTTAGAAAATGTAGATGCAAGAATGAGACTGCACTCCTTTAGATTCCGTATTTAACTCGTTTAAATTCTCAAGGCTGGCAGTTGTGGGGATTTTTCTGTTTTGTTATTTTGCAGGTAGTAGCTACAGTTGATGGTAATCTAAGGTTTTGTACATAAACACTAATTAAAAAAAACGTTTCAGGTCAACGTTTCCTGATGAAAAAGCAATAAATACATACTACAGGCTATAACAATGATTTAACTGTCCCCCAACAGGGGTAAATTTACCCCCATAAAGCACGACTGTATTTCCCATCTGCACATGCCAATTTTTCAGTCCAGCCTGAACATTTTTCTCCACTTTCAAATGCCCTGCTCCTAAGTAACAGCTGCCAGGATGCAGTTTGCATGAGGTTAATGCCTCAAGCTTTACCTGTACATTTTTGTGTCCAAGTGTAAGTAAATAAAGCAGCAGGTCATTCAACTTTCAAAGATGGTAGCGAAACATGACTTGAATCACAGTAGCAGTGTTCACATTAGTGTAGCACAAATGATACAGCCAGCTCATATACAGTGACTAACTGAACATCTTTCGTGCCATTCAGCTGCATCCATTTTCAAAGGCCCCGTAAGGTGAAGCACCACAACAGGGCTCCTTGTTAAGATAGTTAAGACGCCTTTTTTGGGGGGAAATAGGTCTGTGACAATTTAAAAACATGTTTTAAGATGTTTTACTGTAATAATGACTATTGCTCACTTTCTGGCAAACGCCTTCTCTGCTGTTAATCAGTTAGTCACTAACCTTCCTAATATCAAGTGTTGTCACTGAATTCCAAATATTTGAACAAGCCATACAAAGCGTCCGATAGTGCTTATCATGTAAGATATTGCTTCATTGCTTACTATACATACGCACAATGATTCCATATGGACCCTGTCCTGGATTCCTACTATTACTTATTTGCAGTCTTCCACTGTTACTTCACTCAATTGTTCATATTTCATTGAGTTAATTGGCATTGCAAACCCTGAAGGACAAATCTGATTTCAGCAGAGAACAGAAACAGTAGTGCGGTAATTACACCAGACAGTAGGCATGTTTGTAATATTTAGTGGTGGTAGTTCAGATAAAGATCACTTTCTGTCCTTTGGAATGACCTAAACAACATAATTCATAGTTCATGTACACAGAAAAAATCGTGTGTATTTTATACTGCTATTTCAAAATGTAGTAAATTAATAGTGCACGAAGTTAATGCATACTACCGTTCCTTTGCGCACGTCTGTAACATGCACCGCTTGCCACAGTTCTCCAGCTGCTGCCTCACTGTGCTTTGTCTCCCTCTACAACCAACATGCACGCTTGTGCGTTCCCCAGACTGCTCCAGGGCCACATCGGCTGCCACTGCTTCTTGCTGGTGTGTATCTGGGGTGGTTGGCACTGCCTGCTGTTGGAGCCATTGTCAACACACTGCAGCGAGTTTCCCTGCATTACACACCGAATGCTTTAGCATCTGGAGCTCTATTAAGAAGTCTTTGATCTCTGCCCTCCTGAGGCCCGGATTCAGCAAGCTTCTTTCCCTCTGCCTTCTCCATGCCCCCAAAAGAAAAAATGTCACAACTAAGACATTCGTATGAATAAATCAACCACATTATGTGTAGCTACAGAAAATAAAATAATCCAAAATCAATATCCCACAACAAACAAGACCCCTCATAGACCGTGTGGTGTTGATGAACTCTCACATATACATGAAACTATGAGAAACTGTGCTCTGGGTATCATTTGTTACGATAGTTAAGGGCGCTACCACAGGCTCCAATGACAAACAGCTGCCTGAAAGGCAGCTTATACTTGAATATTTGCATACCCAGGACTTGTGAGACTCCAGTTCAGCTCTCCAGCCTTGGTGCAGAGCAGAGTACCAGCATAGCCAAGATGTAGGAATGGCTTCTATCTCCTCTAGCTCAATAGGTCGTTTTCTGGCTAGTAATAACTACAATATACTACAAATTGAATCTGATGTTTATTGTATTCAGATAAGAAGTCAGATGCTGTCACTCTGAGCAAATATAAGATGGTTAGCCTTCCTTTTTTCCTAGCTACCTCTTCTGGACTTGAATCATTGCTTTTTTTTTTTTTAATTTTATTTTTTTAAATGTGGTTAAAATGCCGTCTAGCTGAAAACAGTATAATTGTAATGAAAATTTAATACTTCCCTACACTTGAAAGCATACAAGCCACACATGCCTTAGGAAACTGTTTGATCCTTCTGGCATCACATCACAGTAACACATTTTCCTCTGAGTATGCATATAGAGGCGATATAGAGGCCAGATTTAATACAACAGCACCTCAATGACTGCATCTGCACTAGTGATTTTGTGTGCTGGAGGGCTTCACCTGGTGCAAGCTTGCCTTGCACATTCACAGCACGAGAGAGAGAGGAGGTATGGGCAGTATGTTCACAACTCTCTCCCCACAACGAGACCGAGTACCTGGACATCATCAGCAGTGCACCTCTCACAGCATGGACACACCTAGGACTGGTGGCTGGAGGGAAGGAGACAACAAGGACACAAAGTGCTGGGATTGTAATGGATCATGAGAAATGAAATTCCTGTCCTTCCCCCTCTGCGCTGTAGCAGTCAGTAAGCAGACATACTCAGTGAATATCCAAAGGTTTACCTCTTCATGGCCTACTACATACAATCTCTGCTTTGCCCTACACATTGGGAAGATGTACTTCCATATGGCTTTCAGCTTACAACATGATAAATGGAAATGACAGCATATTCATTGGATATAGCAAAACCATGGAACAATGTTAATTTTTGTGTTCAATTCGATTCCTGAAATTTTAGAGTACAACTTTCACTATGCATTATAAGCTGTATATCAAAGAATTGCAATATCGCAGCACAAACAAACCAACCCAAACCAAACAAAATAAGAAACCCCAGAAGCCCTTCTTTCCAAAGTTGAGAGCATCATTTTTCCTGCAGTATAATATCTGTCTAGAAAAAAAAAAAAAAAAGTGCATTCATGTGGCAGAAATGTGAGTACATTTAAATACCTCACATTGAATTTCAGACCTAATACTGTGAAACTGAACTGATGAATTCCAACAATGGCCAGAAACACTGACGATGAAAGAAAACTTCCCCCATGCTGAAACAGCACATGGAAAGGTACTGTGCCAGGAAAATTTACTGTATTTCTCACAGTCATGACTTACAACATGCACACAGCAGTTGTTTTTTTTTTTTCTTTTTATTGCTAAGCATATTTTTGAATAGCATATTTCCACAGGAACTGCGTAAAGGAGTAGTCTACAGCTATCTTAAAGATAACTTGAGAAGGACATAGAGTCTTTTAAAGTAGAAAATCCAAACTAAACTGAAATTAAGACAGCATACATCAAATCACAATGCTACTGGTGACACAGTGGAAGGCTGATATGCCTTAGATTCAGTTTTGATTTAATTGGTCAGATTTATACAATCAAGAAAAAAAAAAAGGACAACATTTCACTCAC
Source organism: Cygnus atratus (assembly GCF_013377495.2). Taxonomy (NCBI): domain Eukaryota; kingdom Metazoa; phylum Chordata; class Aves; order Anseriformes; family Anatidae; genus Cygnus; species Cygnus atratus. The sequence continues at coordinate 16,850,367 of NC_066375.1, forward strand.
TTCATATCAATTCATTAATGACAAGGGTGGCAGACAAACTTTTCTTGATCAGCTACCAATTTTTATTCTTTGTTACTACTCTCTCTTCTGGGTAAAATAAAACAAAGCAAAAACACAATGAAAGATTCTTGTGGTGAGCTAAGCACTAGGATAATTTAAGATGAACTGAAGACAGAAACTGATTGTCTTAAACAGGTTTAGCCAGTTAATGTAACACAGACTGTCTTCAGTCATGACATGCAGCTATTAGACTTAGAAGTACCGCTTCATATATGCACGTGTCCACTAAAACATGGGAAGAAAGCTCATTCAACATGCCATTGTATTAAGTGTGCCTGTCCTGCTGTCTGTGAAAATTCATAATACACAATTGTGAAGCTACAAATGCCAATTGCTTTCCTCCACCAGGGGAAAAAAAAAAAAGAGAAAAAAAAAAGAAAAGAAAAAAGAGTGGATTTAGTGCTGGCAAAGATGCCAATTTGACAACCAATCACTCTCCTGGCAGTCAGAGCACAAACAGGTGGATGTAGCTGGAACACGCTCACCCAGTGACAGCTCGGAGAGAACCTGGCACTCCACCAGTTATAAGGGCTGGCAAATCATAGAAGTAAAAATCATCAGCTTAAATCTCTTGACTGTGACCAAATAATCCAATGGAATAAGAAAGGTTAACAAAGTAAAATATGTTGCAATCCTTCAGAATGATGCTAGTGCTAAAATAATCACTTACTCTTCCTAAGGCAAAGTCAGCAAGGTGGCAATCAACTCTCTCTGGCATACAGAATGCTACTGTTACCTAAAATACTCTGTCTGAAAACACCCTCTCTCTTTATTGCCTCAGGAAAAAGGGCAATACAAATGAATCCACAGAGATTTTACCAAAGCAAGATTGAGGACTTTCCAGTCATCTTCCTAGTTTGTTAGTTACGAATCCCAGCTCTGTGCGTGATGCTGTACAGAACGGACTGAAGACAAAATTCCTCCTCTAATTCTAAGCTAGATGGGGTGCTCTCAAACTATATCATTCACATAAAAATCACATATTGTGCAAAGAAATCCAAATCTACATGTGGAAAGGGATTTATTACATTAAAAAGACTAATTACAAACTGAGTAGTTATTTAAATGCCTTAGGAGGAGGAAGAGGAGTCAAAGTGCTTTTACAATGATTTGGAAAAAAAAGCAGCTGGTCAAAATATTCATTATCTGTTTACCTTCAAGGCATGCTGCAAGGTAGAGCTGTTTGGTGCGACTGCTGAACAGGTTGCTTTGAGACAATGAATTAGTGAAGGATATTCTAACAGACATTTATTTATTTATTTCAATATATCTCTGGTCACGGGGACCCTGGGACAAGCATATAACTGTCAAGTTTCATGCAGCTAATTTTTTGATATTTCATGCAAGTTAATGATAGTTAATTAGTGCATAATTTGCAAAGTGAGGTTTAAAAGAGACTTTTAGACATCACTACTATGCCATACTTCCCTCTCAGGCCTCCATCATAAATCAGGCATAGGACTGCATTACATATGCACAGCTCAAGGGCTTCACTCAGGCTGGGAGCGGACAGAAGTAGTGTGGAATCTCAACAATGTGAACTGGTAAGCAACGTGGAAATAGGAGAAATCTAGGGGAACACAGAGACAGTTGTACTTCTCCTTCTACTCCTGGTTATTTGTACAGGAAGTATGTAACAGCTCTATTGCTCTTCCTTCAAGAATTCCTGTCTCTCACACAGCCTCCTGTTTAGCTCTTCATAACCTATCAGCCCAAGTATCTCCTGCTCCAGCAGTATTCAAAACTAACAGTAGAGGGAACGACCATTCAAGCACAGAAGACTGAAAAGCAAAGCTACAGTTTTGTGAGAGGCAAACTAAATACACAGGGACAGGTGAGGGATGTAATTCTACAAGATGTATTTATTACTAGACAGACAGGTACAGAGACAACACAAGTAAAATACAAGAATGAGTAAAACAGATAGATAAAAAATAAAATCATAATCAACACTAGGAAGGTCAGATGTGACTATATACCCAAGGCTTTGTCTTAAGGAACAGTCTGTCCTTGTACAGGTTTCCCCAAACACAAAAAATACATGCAAGTTAGAAAAGTACACATGCACCTATTGAGTATAGGTGAACATTAATGACATTTTTGGCTGTACTTGCCCCATCTGTTAATGAAATACTGACAGGTATTGAACAAATCGTTTCCTGTGCAATCCTTAAATTCCAGAGAGCATTTCTTCTTTTAGATTTGTGAGCTGATTTTCCGTAACTGAAGACTGTAACAGGTACTTTGTCTTTTCTACCATACAACTTGGTAAGAGATGAGATCTCACTTCTTCCTGCGTGTACATGTGTGTGTGCATGAATACAGAATTCTGTTTGTATGTAAATGCCTGAAAAATTTGGAACTAAAAACAGTGACATGTAAAACCCTGACGAAAAAGTAGCTGCTTCTGAAAAGTGGGTTTTGATGAATTTTGTATGATCTCTTTAAAGATTCTCTAATGCATATTTCAAAGGATGTTTCAATACCATAAGTTTTAGATCAGCTCATAACTGATAATTTAGACTTTTCCAGGACTATTCTCTAGTGGTATCTGGCTTCCAAACTGTGATTTAAATGTATAGTAGTTTTGAATGAAATCACAGGCAGAATATTAGATTACAGCATATAAAACATCACAAAATCCTTTGTTAATGCTAAATTAAAACCTCAGCTAAGGCAAACTTACTAAAAGTATCTGGGAATACCAGAAATAGAGGCCTTTTGTGCTTTGCAGTCTTCTTATATGACTTGCTTCAACTGTCTCTGCATAAAGAATGATCAGACATTACCAATGACTTTAGATCCTATGACATGCACAAATTGCAAAGCAATACATTATGTCAAAACAAGGTTATTTGTTATTAAAATAATACCATGCAATAAATAACTAAGAAATTTCATCACTTTATGGGTGTATTGATTTTATCATTGAAATAGTTACTGGATATTTTAGATCACCTAACATTAAGTGATCTTCCAGCATTTCACCATCATTAAATTCTCTGGGCCCTACATTGCAGCATTCCCCCCATCCCACTTTCCCCAGCCCCCAGCTCTGTGCATCCCCTCTTGTTCCACAAGCTGAAGTAAACTGACTTCACCCCGACACCAAGAGGGGAATTTCCCACTCCTCCTGCTGAACCTGGCACAAAGGAGATGGTGCTTGAAGAGGGGTGAGAGCATGAGCTCCCACGTTAGGCAGCAGTGATTAATTAGATTGGCTCAGCTGCCTGCACAATTACAGGCTCTGTTTCCCCACTAGGATAAAGACATTGACCTCTTTTATAAAATGCTTTGAGGACTTCAGATGAAAAGCACTGACTGAGGGCTATGCCTCTCTCTAAGCCCCATATTATGATGCAGTCATTGTGCAATTGCAGTAAAAATTGTAGGTAATGAAAACAAGCATAGGATATAATTATCTTTGTATACAAAGAAATTAAGGCTCAAATTTCCAAAAGTGCTTAGCTCCCATTCAGGCACCGAAACAAATGGTTTCACCGCGAGCTGAACTCCTCCAGGAAATGCTGCCACACATGAGGTAAGGAAATCACTCTTGGGCATGTTAAAATCTGTTGCCTCGCATTACTAATTGAAAGTAAAAGCCAAGTTAACATTGCTTTTTATCTAACTTCCGTTTTGCTGTCTACCAATCTGACAACAAATCAGCTTCACATTCTAGCTAATGTCAAAAATGTAAATGAGTTTTACAGTCTCCTAAACCCCTACACATCACTTGATTTTGCTGTGCCTAAGGCCTGTACTCTTCAAAAGGGCTGAAACATGAGCAGCAAAACCGACATACGGTTGAGGACAAAAGTACTTTCAAAGCATGATGGTAAATCTTTCCCCATGTCTGTCTGCACCACAGAGAACAGATCTACGCAGCTGTTCTCTTAGCCACAGCATATATACCTATTGCTTAGTCTATACACAGCAGATCTATTAGTTCCATTTACTGTGATCACAGGATGAGTACAGAATATGCAATGGAAAGCTGCACTGCAGACAAGAAATCCACATTTCAGGTCTAAAAGGATAAATCCTCCCTAGATCAGAATCTAGCTATGAGTGTCCCAGTTGCCTGAGCATCTTATTATTCACTATTATTACATATACAAAAAGTAAAAGCCATCGTTCTATTTGCTCTGTTCACTAACAAACTAAATGAATGTTCAGAGTATTTTTCAGCTATTTTAATTCATGCTTTAATACACATAATATCAAAATACGAAGTAAAATCATAAATGAATGCAGTGTTTGTGAACCTTAGTTTTCCTGCCACGATAATTGCTTAATGTCTGGCATTAATGACGTTTTTTCTAATGTCAGGTAACTGACATTTAAAAACATTTAAACATTAACTTGCAGGCATTCATGCAGGGACAGTGGATTATTTAAATCAAAAGGAGTGCAGTTTTAGAAACTAACAAAACATTCACTGTTCCTCTGCAAAAGACAATCTGACTTAATAAAGGTTACCTATGTAATACATTTTCATGCTAGGCCTTACAGCTATTCTTAAAAGATCTTCCACAGTTTTGTACAACATCTAACACAATTCTAAGTTATGTCGCTTTAGTTCGCCTTCTTTGTTTGTAGTACGGGTTGGAAAATACTCGCTCTTTCAAGGTAACAACTGTGTAAAACTCTTACTCTTTCTGTGGGAAAATGGTGAGCTGCTGCACTTTCTTATATTGGGACATGGCAAAATGTTTTTTCTTAACCCATGATCCTGTTATGCCAGTATTAAGAGAAAACATTTCCAAACATTTCCTTGTTTCTAATAACTCATCTTTTCTGTCCAAATGACAAGCCATTTTCATGATAAAGCACTAGGTTTGACTATCTGCTGTATGGTAATACACTGCTTTATGGTATTCCTAATGGTAATGAAGCCTAAAGGGTGTGATATTGGGCACTTCAAAGGGCTTGAGTTTGTATGATCGGGGGCTTTCTCCCCTAAGTTATGCTATACATTGAGACAGAACAAAATAAAACCCAGAATTAAAATCTGACTTAAAGAACATTTTAACTTGACACTGATTGTGTTTAACTAAAGAAGAGTCATCCCACTGCAGTTTTACAAACATGTACAGCCTGGAAATTTCAAGTACTTACACATTGCCACCTGGTGATAGAGCTGTGTGCTAAGATCTACAGGAGAATCATCACAACCATCATGTGGACTTGCAGAATTTTTGTAGGAACAGTCTCTTTCTCACTTAAACTGCACCTAAGCAAGACCTACATTAAAACATTCAGACTGACTGGCAGATCCTTTAACAGAAGCATGGAGTCCTCAGCTCAGTCAGCATTAATCAAAGCCTCCCCCAGAAGTTTTTGAGTAGCATAAGGGAAAGCCATGCATACTGGGACCACTTGCCATCATAGCTATCACTCATTCTGAAATTACAGATTCAGGCTCAGTTTAAAACTGATCTAGAAGTGTTATGTTCTGTTAGGGGACATACAAAATATCCTAGCTAGCCAAAACTGTCCTTGATGTCCCTGACTGACTCCATGCTCAATTCATAAGCATTTGTGCTGTCCTATATACTGACACCACCATGCACGTTCTCTAAATAATGGAACACTTATGTGAAAGCCCATAACGAAGTGGCAAGAGTTTGAACTTTTTTGCTTAGAGCAAAATTGCTAAGGGACTTGCATCACTTTCTAAGGGAGCAGTGGAAAAATCCCTAACCTGCATGGAGTCAACAGGAATTTTGTTCTTTATTTATTTTAGCGGGATACTTGGCATTTAGTGCTCAACATTTCAAAGAAAAAAAATCACTAATGCTTCTGAAATAGTTGGTCTTAAAACTGTATTATCTACAGAGCTGAAAGGCAGGCCTCTGCATACTTACTTCCTCATCAGACCAAGGGACCTGATTGTCTACAAGATTAGGCAGAGGCCCAAACTCCCACCTAGGGAAAGCCCCAGTGGCTTCTATCTCTGAATAATAAGAAGGAACTAGACATCAGATTCAACGCATATTGTTTTGAGCTAATTCCACTAGAAGATAAGCTACTCTAAAGACGCAAAGCACTTTTCCATGCCGCAATATGAACATTTAATATCTGAAATTCTTTTTTCCTGTGAAACCATAATACCCAATTGTTACAGCTTTGTGAGTGGCTCATTTAAATTTCTTAATTATTGCAAGTAACTTTGTCAATAGTATAACATTTTCAAGAGATTAACTTTTTTAGAATAAAAGCTTTTGTGCCAGCCAGCAAATCCTTAAAGGATTTCATCTGTTTTGCATTACTAAATGGCCAGAGCAACTCAATATTCACACGCAAAAATAAAATGTTTAAATATTGTAATGCTTGTGACACAGACTGAGGAAATGGGTGAAGTTCTAGGTTCCACTTCCAAACCATTATGCAAAGATCTCTAACGCATTATGTGAAAGTATCTGCTACAGTGGTTTTGTTTGTTTGTTGAAGATTTTCTTTTTTACTTATTATATGCAAAATATGCAAAAGCAAGAAATTTAAATTCATATCTGAGGTTCAGTAGTATCTTTCATGCACTGATATACAGATAAGATACAAAACACAACTTTTCTCTGAAGTATTTTAAGAGTGAATAGGAAAGGTGAACTCTGGTGTCCTTAATATAGCCTCTTCCATCATATTTTCTAAATGTAGCTTCTCAGATATTCAGGAAAGAACAGTGCTTCACAGTTGGCAATAAAGTCAACGTCATTTAATTAAGAAAAATAACCTTTATGTGGAATCTTGGTTACAAAAAATACAATTAAGAGGGGGTACGTTTCATCCCTTTTCTCAGTCACACCAGTCCTCCAAGGACGCAGAGGTTTCTGATTACTGACGTCTATCTCTAACTGGATAGAGCTGAACAGCATCTTGAACCTACACATTGCAGATAGCCACTGTGTTTTGGAATAGCAGATCTGCCAAGGGACCAAGTGACAGCTTGGACCTCCGAAGACTCTGGGTTCAGCCATCGTTTCTCTGCCCATTCATGCCTTTCCCTACCAGGCCTTCATGGTTTATTTTGGACTTGACGAACTGCCTTTGTTGTTTTCTTGTTGTTTTTCTTTTCAGAATGGGATATGGGAGCTACATAATCTTTTCAAGCAAAGAGCTTTGCATGGCACATACATGTTTTCCAAATACAGGTGTATTCACAGAGCACACACATTTACATGTACCATAATTTCTGTTCTTTCACTTGAAGAGAAAAACATCAAATTCTGACAGTTCTTGAAAAAAAAATTCTTATATATGGGACAGAAAATCCATATTTCTCCACCAAAAGAGATGAAAATAACTTCATTTTCGGAAAACTTAAAATACTGGGGGTAGACTTGACAGACTGTCATCAAATTGGTCCGAACATGAAGGTTGCATGCCATAACTATGTCATTTTGTTTCAGAAAGTATTTCCAGAAGAGCACATGTATGTAACAGAGGAAGACAGCTACTGCTAATGAAAAGCAAATCTGTTTTGCTTACCCTCAGACTAGGCAAAAACTGTAAGCAGCAGGCACATTTATTATGCAATACATACATATACCTCTACGTGTATTTCATTACTTGTCTGTGAAATACTTGAATATATGCATAGGCAATATATATATACAGAAGGTGTATTACACACACACACATACTCCTGAAGAGCAACAAAATCAAAGATTTGGTTTCAAAGACCATTTTAAACTGAATAAATTCTAGATTTCAATCCAACTAACTCTGGCAAAGAACTACTTCAGAGGATGTGAAAGAAATTAAGACCATTGTGTGAGTCAGAATATTAAGAGCATATTCCTTCCCAATTTCAAAACATTCAGAAATCATTAACTCTATACCAGGTAATCTCAGGAAAACAACCTAAAAAGCACTGTATCGCGATTTTAGAAAAAAAAATATTAATAATAAATCTTATCCTTTTAAACTGGTTATGTATAACAAATGTCATTAAATTTCTATTACTGCTCATCATTTAGTATGATTCTTAACGACCTTGCTGTTTCCAAATACCTCAATTTCATGACAATCTGGCAGCTAATTACACCTGGTTACCATGTGGAACGTTGCCATATAGCCCCATATTACCCAAACTAGAATATAATCTAGACTGTAATGATGTGAAGCTACAGCATCTGAGCCAAGACATTCTGTAATCTCACCTGTGCTGTGAAGGCTAGAAAAATTCACAGACTAAAAACAGAATTATTGACCTCTTGTGCCTTTTGGGCAGAATGCAAACTCTCACAAGCAGCAAGTTTGTGGAAATGAAAACTACAGGTTTGTTCCCTCTTGTAAAACAAGCAGGTCCAAATAGTCACAGAAATAGCTGCTGCTTGAAACAATTACTACAATGACAGACAGTTGGTCATTACAGTTCACCTAATGAGAAATACTAATTAACATTAAATACATCCATGCACTTGTACAATGGTGCCCAAAAAAATGTCAGCACAATACAAGAGTTTGCATCAATACAATTCTCTTCCACACTATGTTTTCTCAGAAACGGCACTGCAGTTAGGTGAATGCTTTGATACTTGAAACTGTCAGAAGTTTCCTGGATCCCTAACTGAGTAATAATTTCTGAAAAACATATTTGATATATATTTTTCATTGCCAAAATACTAAAATCTACCAGTGCTTAGATATAACACAGAAGACCTACTGTGCTTAAAGGCCTGCTTATTACTGTAATTCAGTCTTGAAAATTGCCACCTTATTTGTAGCTTCACTCATTGGTCTGGGAACCAGGTGACAAGGCTTCAGTTTAGGCCATGTGCATTCCACAAGGGCAATGTGAATGTCTAATGATTAAACCTCTTGTCTATTCAGTGCTACAAAAGAACAAGAAACAAAGGCCAAAGATACACTTCCGTATTCAAGTGACTTCCAAATATTTCTATTCTTACGGACCCTCATTTAAAAACAACATGTACAACTTACTGTTACGAATCTGTTTTTAGCTGATTGGTATCTTATGAAAAACAAAAAACAAACAAACAAACAAAAAAAGTGATCGAGTAGGTAATTACTTGATGTGATGATACTCAACTAGGCCCTGACTCTCCTAGCTGTGTAGAGCTCAGATCTAATAGACAAAAATAAAATAAGTCTAGCATGCAGATGGTTAAATAACTGCATCCATAAAGCTGACTGAGCAAACGGGCTCTGTTCATCGGTTTCACTTTTAAATCTTGTTACTGCTCATTGGTGAGGATTTGCAAACACTGTGGCTGTCAAGCTTTCTGATCAGTGATAGCTTTGAAACTGAGCTAAAGCAGCATGGAGAAAAAGCCAAAACTGGATTTAGCCTCATTTCAACAACCATTTTAAACCTGTTCCCACTTAAAGAAATAAGAGTTATGATATTTTGGGGCTTTCAGTTTACTGCACATCTTTTGCAGTAGCCTTTGTCTGAAAAATAAAATTTCCCAAAGCAAGTACAGAAGGGAAATATCCCGATTTTTATTCCTGTTAATTTCTGTGATTGTTTTTGGACTGGATTTTTACTGGCAATCAAGAGAGCTGAATCAGGTACCTAAATCTGGGGCATCATTACATGTATGATTTTCTATAGTATGGTCAGCCCTAAAATTTTCTGATTTCACAGCAAACTGTTTAGACAGGCATTACAGGTTGATTACCTCTCTCTCCTCACACTGCCAGAGTATCTGAGCATGTCCATCACAACATTGATAACAAAAACATACGTTACAGAATTAAGTCTAGGATCATCAGTTCCAGGATAAAAGGTATAGGAAAATGTGAGTGAGCAAAAGTACATGTTCAAATGTGTATAATCAGCACTTTTTGCAAAAGTGATAATTAGGATGAGGAATATTGCTTTACCTCAGAGAACACTGCCTTATCCTTAGTTCTCAGAGTTAAACAGAGAAAATAAAAGTTTTGAGTGAACAGCAGCATTTGAGAGGTGCATAATTATTTGCATAATTATTAAAGCAACAGAATTCTTGAGTGCAGGTAATGTCCTATAGTATAACCATTAAGGTGAAAGAAACAGTGTGAAGCTGCTTTTTTTCTGTGCAAAATTCTACTTCTGTCTTTCCTGTTCTCTCTCAAAGAAAGGATGGAGACTTATCTTCAACTATAGGCTCATCCTCCTTCGGGGGTACTGGTGGAAGGGTGAGCATTTTGCTCGTCTTTGAAGTGCAAGCACACATTGGAGATGAAAGCAACTGCATTATTGTCTTTGATGTTTTTGATACTGAATTTCTCGTTTGATTTTTCTTTGTAGACATTCAGAAAGTAGATTTACTTCCTCAATCAAGCTTACCCTAAATCCTCACTAGGTACTTATCCTCTTAAATATCTGAAATTGATATTTTTAAAAAGTTTGAGTTTGGACTACTTTAATAAATGCAATAAATTGTAAGTCATGCCACAACCCCTGTATTTGTACTGAGTCCTTATTCTCACTATACTATATAAAAAGAGAATAGAAATAGGAAATCCTCATAAGTAAGGTTAGACATCACAAAGACAACATGATCGAAGTAAAAAAGTCTCAGTGATAAGAACTCTTTACGCACAGTTCTTAATACTTAGAAAAGCATTCTCATTAGACAATACTAAAAGCAAAACAACAACAAAAAGCTGTTCGTCCCAGCAGTAACAATGTAAAGGCTAAATCCCTCAAAAACATATATATGTCCCCAAGTACTCAACTGAGTAAGGACTATCTGAATCACAGGTTCTAGGGCTCCTTGACAGGAATGGTGAGAAACAAAGGACAGATGTAAGGAAGGAGACAGCACATGGGACAACGATTCATATGACATCAGAATTCATACGCAGATTGCTTTTCTTGCACATATACCTGGTTAGCTCCTTTAAGAATTAAAATTCTACACTTTGGAAATCAGCTATAAAAAAAGGAGGGGTGGAAGGTAAGTAATTATTAAAAATGCTAGCTTCAACTTTGTTCCTTTCAGATATGCTCCCTTTTCCATACATCTCGAAAGGTAGCTGAATCTTATATCTGAGTAATTATTGTTTATTTCAAAAGTTTTTTTTTTTATTATTTTTTCTTTATTTTCATCTTGCATTCGAATGCATCAAAACAGAAGTGGTATGGGAGATATGATTTAGCACCTCCTATGCAATATTGGCCAGATACATTCTTTCAAAAAGTAAAGAAAATTTAAATCCACATGTAATCACACCTGGTTGACAAAAGCCTGCCAAGACAGCTGGCATCATTGCTTTTGCTCTCTGATCAGAACACAATATATCCAGCAAGCGTAGCAGGAGCAGAACATTTAAAACTCTACTGCACTTTATTTTACTGACTATAACTTGAAGGTGCAACAGAGAAGCACAATACCTAAAAGTAATGGGAGAAAGAAAACAAAAACTAAAATAACAACAAAAGGAGAATATTAGCAGCTGTAGCAGGAGCTTGTGAATAGAGATTTTTTTGTTAGAAAATAGCCTACAGGACTGTCTAGTTACCTCATGATAGTGCTAGGTAGTAATACCAGTGCTATATGACTTTTACAAGCTCTTAATATAATTGGGAATTAACAGGAAAATCATTGTTGAGCATGTTTTTCATTTGTTATGAAAAGGTGTTTCCAACTTACAGATTTCTAAAATAAAGCTCTGTCTCTACTATGATATATGGGAACTTTGCTACTGATGAAGAAGTTGGGATTTCAACTTTAGCATGGAAAGCATTAGGGCAGGGAACAGCTACAAAAACTATCTCGGATTTCATAGAAATTCTTGATCCTTCCTTTCATAACTATGTGGACCACCACACGAGTGGATAGATCTAGCTATCAGCTATGTTAGCTGCTTACATGGAAAGTTAATTGTATCTGAAGGTATTTGATCTGCACTGTGCTTAGTTTCCTTACGCCACACAAAGCAGAGAAAACGTCTCTTTGTCTCTTTGCACACCTTTCTCCTATCGAACACATGTAATTTACGGTGGGTGCTAGAAGAGTGTCTCAACAATAAAACCCACCTACACTCATTCTCTCTAACTGGCTCTATGGTTTTAAACCAGCCGTGGCCTCAGTCTGACTGGAGCAGGCATGTTTCAAGTCCCCGAGCTCTAAGTCACCCTCTTGGAAACCTCCACCAGCTGTGAGAGCTGACTCGGCGCCGCTTCAGAGGCCAGCTCCCTGGCAGGGCCGTGGGGAGACACCAGCTCCAGGAGGGAGCTGCAGCCTGGGCCTCCCTCCGCCGGTCTCAGACACACAGTTAACAGAGCCACCTCTCCACAGAACGGGGGGCCTGCTGGTCACCCCCAGTACATGCACAGAGGGAACTGAATGATTCTTTCCAGAGTGTGGGAACCCAGTGCCAGAGTACACATGAGAAACTGGCAGCAGTTTCCCTGTACTGAGGAGCAGCTTATCCAGTGAATTAATAGTTTGTCATCCTGGCCTAAATGGAGATAAAGCAGAACCTAGCTCTTCAGCAGGACCAGACAGATGTGCAGAGAGAAAAACACTGCCAGAGAAACAGAGACAAGACAAGCAGTCTACTACAATGTACTGAGTGGCTCCCAGTAAAAATAAAAATATTTAATGTGTTTTGCTGTAGCATCAGTACGGCGATGCAAATATAAAGCACATACGGTGCTCCACAACCCTCACAAGCAGGCTTTGGATGTACAACACATTCAGTACTCCTACCTGTGGTGGTACATTCTGCAAACTTGTTTTGAGATGGTGCAGTTTTCTCTGAGAAGTTTTATCTTCTTAGCCATCCTACGCTTGGACCAGCAAAAAGGAAGTTTTCAACACATCTTCTACTGCTGCCACCTATAGCCGTCCTCTCTCTTCTGGCATGCAAACTGATTGTCTGGCCTGCACTATACGTCTAACATCATTTCGCAAATAAGAGCTAAAGGAGAAACACAGGTTTCACGTGACAGATTGAACCCTCTGCCCTGGATCAGTCCATAGGAAAAACTACACAAATCTAATGACATCATGCACTACCTTTTCAGGGTCAGATGCAAAATGATGCAGTTTAACTGACTCTAACAAAAGCAGCTGAGGAGCTGTCCTCTGAATGTTCTTCCATAAAACTCTACATTGTACAAACCATAAAGGTTCTCAGAAAAAAAAAAAAAGAAAAAAAAAAACATGGTATGATATGTGGTTAACAAGAGAAAGTTTTGTTTGTGCATTTATCTTCTATAAGGGCACTTGAATTTCTTTACTTTCTTCTATTCAGAAAAGCTGAAGCTTTTCAGATTGCAGTTGTACACATATATACATAGATAATAGGTATGCAATTATTGATATTATGCAAAAATGATATCACCAAAATGTAATAAATTAAGACATCCTTTACCAGATATGAACAGAACTTCCTTTTAACTCGAATCTGCTTTATATAAATACAGATCTATCATTTTTGGTCTATTTGTAAACTATCATGTAGTAAACACACGGCCATAAAAATATACCCCTACATATTTCCCCTTTTCCCTGCACATACAAATTATAAGACTAGTGCCTACCATTTCTCATGAAACATTCAGTAACCAAAGCAATTTAAGAATTTTCAATACTTCCCCCTGCATGCCCCTCCACACTGAGTACAGTACCCTGGAGAATTACCTGTTCTTTGATCTCTTTAATTAGAATTGCTTATATTTGTTCAGAAAAGCCCTTTTTTTTTTTTTCAGTTCTGTAAGCCATTATGATGTTAGTTAGTTCTTTGATTTATATGAAGTTTACACCTTTTAAAGTGAAATTGTTTAGCATAAAACTGTTAAATTCTATAGAACAGATGCATTTAACTGTGTGCTTCCTTGTTTCCTAACTGGGGGAAAAATACCCACCACAACAAAACGCTGAGTTTCTACATTCTCAAGGGTGACATGAGAGAGGACTCAGTTGACACAGTGCCTCTAAACGATATTCAGCACATCTCTTCTCCCCAGTAATTTGTACTCTGTTGGTGTCAGTGCAAAGCTACCACCCTTGCGCTACAAGCAGCCCTAGCCACGCCGGAGCACTGGAAGGTCACTTTCCAGTGCCAGCAGAGGCCGAGGGTGCTGCAGCAAGCAACGTGCTCGCTGCCTAACTTCTGCCAATGGCTCCTGTTGCCACACAGCAGGCAGCACGGAATATGCGCACATATCGCCTCTTCACCAGTCCCACGCCAGGCTTTAGCTTCCAGTGATGGCGAAAAGGGTTTGAGCTAACTTGGCTGACATTGCACTGGAAAGGGTTGGTGAAAACCTCCACGATTCTAGCAAGCAGATGAACTACAGTGGTGGTTTTCTTACACCGGTGGGAAGCAACATACTTCAGAAATGCAGAATGTGGCTTATGTTTGCATACAAAGGTTTCCATTCTTTTCTGAAAGCATGGGCTGGCAACTCCCACTTTCCAATTTAAATATGCACTGCAATGGCAGGCTATCAAATGCCTATGATGAATGGAGATGGCAGCCATTATGTTTAAAAACAAAAACAATAGTGACGAGATAAAGCGCTGCTGTGTAAAAAGCACTTTACATCACATTAATCTTCATTCGGTGTTAGAGCTGCTCTGTTCTTTAAAAGCTGAGCAGCAATTAATTGACAAAGCTGCAAGTGAAACCCCGAAGACATACCAACTGCTCGAGCCTTCAGCCACCCCCTCCCAGGTAGGACTGCGCACACCCCTTTCGGTCACTGCTGTCTGTCACCTACTGAAGAAAAAAGAACTGCATGGCAGATTTTTTTCTGAGACATGAAATAGTAAACAAAGCACACTAAATGAGGCAGCATATTAGTGTTACTAGTGCTGGCAAAGCTGCCAAAATTTGGCATAAATAGCCTACAAAGTACGTACTAAGAAAGTTTGTAAGTTTTCTTACTGTCTATTCAAGTTTATATTAAATTGGGAGACTGCTTAAACACTCTTCCTGAAAGAAGTGTCCAGTGACTTAAGAAGAATTTCCAAACCCTGGGAATTAGAGTTGAAAGAAATGCAGAGTATCATGTGATTGAAGTGAACATCATGAAAAACAAAGACCTAAGTATACATATTGGAAAAAACAAACATAAATACATACACATTTACTAGCAAATGAATGAAATTAAGTAAAATGAATGAAAAGAGGGGAAGCGGGAAAAACAGGGGAAGACAGGGGAGAGATGTAGACAGGTAAAGAGGAGACAGAAAAAGATTAAGTGAATATGAAGAACATAAAACTAAACTAGGTAGAAAAAAATAACCATAGTGAAAGCAGAGCAGAAATAAAAAAAAAAAAAACCAAAACACTCCAGAATATAGATGTACAGAATATAGATGTACAAATATAAAAAATATATAAAAATATTATAATATATATAAATATTATATAAAAATATTATAATGAAAAAATAACCATAGTGAAAGCTGAGCAGAAATCAAAAAAAAAACACTAAAAACTCCAGAATATAGATGTACAGAATATAGATGTACAAATGCAGCTGAATAAACTGTGTTAGTAAAGGAATTATAAATAGAACCAAAGGGGCAACAAAACACATCACTTTTATTCAAAATTTATATGAGAAAATATTTTTAATGTAGGAACAACTATTTAATGCTCTGAAGAGTAAAAAAAGTATGCTATCCATCTATCTGACAAATGGATTAATTTTATTTCCCTAGCTGACAAAAACTGCTTTCTTTGTAACTGACTGGTTAACATCTTTTTTTCTTTTTTTTTCTTTAATCCTGATAAATCATCCCAAGTTCTTGATTCTTTCTGTACCAATTAAAACTCTTGGCTGGGCGCAGACCTGGAAATAATGGTCTGGCTCTGAAGCAGACCTTCTTCTTCCTAATTAAAAACTGTGTTTACAAGAAAGGGATTTTACATATTTTATTCATTATTATATTCAGGCCAAATTGCTTTGCTATGCAGCTTCTAGAGAGTTAAATGTCTTTATGAATCTTCTATTATTTTCATGTAAAAGGAAAATGCTGCAAAAAAGGCAAGAGAGTTGCACTGACCACTTTTCTTTCCTTCTCCATCTTCAACCCAGAGAGAATACAAGAACTCCTTGTTCTCTGAATTGTCTTTCAGCCCTAGCCTGGGTGACGCTAGGCAGAGCAGACAAATCCATAGAAGAACAGATGTCACAGGACTCAAGGATCACAGACACAACTCAAACTAAGCCTACAATTACCTTCTGCAGCCCATTGGAAAGAAGTCAGAGTTTAAAGGATGGTACCCAGCCCTGTTCCTAGCTCTTCTACATACATTCCTTCCACTTCCAGCTAGGTCCTAAGAGGAACGAGGCACTTCAGTCTCTGATCTTATATCTGCTACCACTTTGCAGTGGACCTAAGTAAATTTTGTTCTTCTTCAGGTCTTTTCTCTCCGCAGAGAAGAAAGTGTATCTACCAGAAAGTGTTCATGACTATGCAGCCTGCCCATCACTCCAGTGTCTGCAGTACACAAAAGAAAAATCCAGTCACAGTAAACCCCTGCCTATAGGGAAGCCATTCTCTGAAAAATAATGACTTTTTAGTGTAAGACAGCTCAACTATTCCTAGTTTGAAAATGATGATCATCTCTAACTCAAAAGAAACTCTATATGCATTATTGCTACTTTATTATTATTATTATTACTATTTTTGGCAAACATAATTGTGTTTTACACAATAAAGCTGTAAGTGCACAAGAACAAACTTGGAAAACCCTCTTAAAGTAACAAGCCAATGTGCTGTGATGTGACTATTTGAGACAGTCATTTTACAATGAGAAAAAAAATAAAAATAAAAATGAAAATAAAAATAAAAATAAAAATAAAAATAAACTAGGAACTCTTATGGAACTGCCTACCTTGAGCTTTTTAAGTTCTGTGAGTTTTGTTTTAAATCTTTCAGCCACATGAAATTGTATCAGATTACGGGGATAATAATCTTTCCAGTTTATCCCAGTAGAGTAAGGGAGTTATTTCTTGTTTATAATGGCTACAGATGGGAACTAGAAGAAGCTACTGCTCACAGTCAGAGCCTGAAACTCTCCCTAGGCCCAGCAGAAGCAGGACCTCTAAGAGTCTCATAGAATCATAGAATAGAATCATAGAATATCCTGAGTTGCAAGGGACCCATAAGGATCATCAAGTCCAACTCCTGGCACCACACAGGTCTACCCCAAAATTCAGACCATGTGACTAAGTGCACAGTCCAATCGCTTCTTAAACTCTGGCAGGCTTGGTGCAGTGACTCCTTCTCTGGGGAGCCTGTTCCAGTGAGCGACCACCCTCTCAGTGAAGAACCTCTTCCTGATGTGTAGGCTAAACCTCCCCTGCCTCAGCTTGACACCGTTCCCACGGGTCCTATCACTGGTGACTAAAGAGAATAGATCGGCGCCTGCCCCTCCACTCCCCCTTGTGAGGAAGCTGTAGACTGCAATGAGGTCTCCCCTCAGCACCCCCTTTTCCAGGCTGAACAGGCCCAGTGACCTCAGCCGCTCCTCATACGTCTTCCCCTCTAGGCCCTTCATCATCTTTGTAGCCCTAAGTCTGAGTCTGAGTGATACAAAGGCAAAAATAACAGAGCTGCAACAAGGGAAAAGTTAAGAGAGATGACACAACAATCTCCTATGAGAGCGCAGACAAATGAAGCTCAATGTTACTATGCACTGATCGACAAAGCTGGATCTCTCATCATTCTGCCCACTCCTGGCCATCTCTTGAACAAATTACCTTAAGTCACTAAAGAGCCACAAAAGCACTGAAGGATACAAAAACCAATTTTAGATTCCACATGTAGGAATGCTTTTGGTACCACCAGCTGCTGTTAGCACTCCCACCATTCCCGCTTCTGCAGAGGCTGACAGGAGCTACTCCCAGCGACTCAGTAATTTATGCAGAAAAAATTTACTCACCATCATTCACAATCTGCTTTCCCAGCTCTTAGGGATTTAAGTCCTATCGAGACCAATGACAGGTCAAAGGGACACACAATTATATTTTCCAGAGGGCAGGGCTCCATTTGCCTACTTATAATGGTTACACTCCAGGGCATTACTGCTTTGGACTAAACTCTTGACACGTCAGTGGGATTTGGACCTTTGTATGGAATGGTGTTCACACGTGAAAGAAAAATACTAATCTCGCTTGTTTAAACATACATCACCTGTGCTTAACATAAAGCAATAAATAGATATCTGAACAAGTGCATAGGTAATGACTAAATCATAGTGGCCTCTAGGAAGTTGGCATTAAACACTACTATTATTGTAATTGGAATTGAAAAAAAAGTAATTACTTGATAGAATTGTTTTGTTTCTTTTTTTCTTTTTTTTTTAAACAGAGATCTGAAACTTAGAAGCAAACAGAATTGTTCACTATGAAAATAACAACTTGCCTGCATTAACATATGACAGCTACTCTGAAATAAATATGAATTGTAAGATTTAAGGATTATATCTATAATGAGGCATTTATTTTTAATCCATGAAAACAGGCAATTCCTTTGTAATATTTGGTTGCCTTACTAACATTTACATTTACATTCTGTACAGAAATTTCTTTACATACCTAACTGTACTTAATTGCTTCAGCTGCTGGACACTTACACCTAAGATCCTTTTTCATAACAATCTCTCTGCTTTTTAAATAAACAGTCTTTTCCTCCAGTAACTACTGGATAATTGCCAACAAAGGTGCTAACAGATGAGCAGCCATGAAAGCAGCTTTTCCAGGGGGACACGCACTTGTCTTGCCACTCCAGATCAGAGAGTTACAGTCCCTCATATATGCCAGAGAACTGCCCGTCTATCTTCCATAGCCTCTTCTAATCTGAAACACACAGGTTATTTTAAATAGTTTAAAAAGAGCTCACCTTCACTAAACCAGATCTGTGTTCAAATAGATTAAGGAGAACAAACATAAAAAGCCCTCTTGTCAACTGTCAGGGAGTGATAACATGTGGCATGTGGGAATGGTTGCTTCATCCTATTCTGGTAAAGGAGACCTGTGCACAGTTTGAAGATTTGTGAAAGGGAGGCTCAGTTCTGTGAAGAGTTAGAAATTTGAGTTTTCTGGAAAACTGATGGGTGTTTGGGAAGACACATGAGGAGTTAATGCAACTAGGCCTAAATGCACCTGGAGTTGACAGAGTATTACAAGCCAGTTATCTTTTTTTCTTTAATTCCTTTTCTTGGCAAGAGATTTTTAACTAACCGATTTCTTAGTACCTTACAAAAATATAATCTGTATTTACTTTTTTGAAAAAGTAAACATAGTTCTATCAGAAGAAAATCTTTCTTCTAAAAAATTAAATATTTTTCCCTGGCTAGATCATTGCTAAAGTATTTTCTGCCTTTCTAGGCTCCCTACTTCTGCCCATGTTGCAGTGTGACAGTATCGGAACTGGCTAAATCTCAGCTGCATGGAGGGGAAGCTAAGCAGAGTTGGAAGTAAATGACATTTCTCACCGTGCAAGAGGAGGGCCGGCCTGCTCATGCTTATCATCCAAAGAAAATTTTGCTTGGACTAAAAGGCATAAGGCAAAGAGAAAAGCAGGCAGAGACAGGAAAAAATCAACTCCATTAAGAGGAGTGTGCTGAGATGCTGGGCTTGGAGCCAAAAGCCAAGCTTCCTGCAGCATGGAAGCCCAGATCACCTAGAAACAGTGAGAAAGGGAATAATCTTCACAAAAGCAGTGACTGGAAAAAGAGCAAACTTCTTTCTGAAGAAACTCTGCCTCTGAGGTACAGAGCAGCACTAGGGTAAAAAAATAAAACAAAACCACGGGTCATCTGAAAGAATGAAAGAAGCTCTTTCCAGGAGTCATAACAGGATGATTTTCCATACATCTTACAAGAGCTCAGATTGTACTGAATAAGTCATCATCACCTAAAAGGATCAGCTCTGTTGTAGCTTCATACTACCAATAGGTGTTGGACGTGATGATCCCTGTGGGTCCCTTCCAACTCAGATATTATATGATGCTATGAAAAAGGGCAATAACGACGACACATGGGTAAGTAAAGCAGTAATAACATCAAACCTATATCCAGCTAAAAGGAAGCAAAAACAACAAATAAACTAGCTGATTCAAAGGAAAAATAAAATAAAATGTACACAAGAATCTTATATCAGTGTATTAAATAGTCGGTGTACGAAATGAGAAAAAAAAAAAAATAATCCAAGCTCTTAAGTACTTTCCCAAAATCTCTTGTTCCACAAAGAAGTTTTGTTTGTTTTAATCATACAGGAGAAGAAAAGAAAAACTAAGTGGGAAGGTTGCCATTTAACAGCTCGCTCAGTGCCAAATAGAACCAGCTTCTTTTTCTTTTCTTTTCTTTTCTTTTTTATTTTTTGAGAAGTGTGGGAGTGTCAAATACACAGAACAGAGGAGTCAGTCCAGGGATGGTTACATGCAACTTGCGATATCAGAGTTGAGTTCACTCTGGAGTCAGTTTGGGGCAGGTCCACCTTATATCTGTCCTCCTCATTTCCAACAAAAACAATTAAAGGAAAAAAGTTTTTTTTTTTTTTTTTTTTTTTTCTGTTTTTTTTATACAGATGATTATTATCCTGCAGAACACAGGCAGAGTTCAAGCTAAGAGAGACATATAGATGCCTGTCATGTTTATACTCCTGGTGTATTGTACATTTGACTGGTGTATTTCGTTGTTGTAGTAATTTATATTTTTTTAAATTTGGTAAATAAATTTCTAATTATGTTCCCAAAACACATGGTAATCAACCACCCGAGTTCATGTTTGGTTTAAGAACCAGGAACAGTCTCAATTTTCATTGTGGGAAGTTTAGCTTTGATATTATGGAGAGTTTCCTCATGGAGAAGGTGGTGATGCATTGGAATGGGCTGCTCAAGGAAGTGGTGGAGGTGTGTGGACATGGCACTAAGAGACATGGTTTACTGATGGGATTCGGCAGGTCAGGTTAATGGTTGGACTCGGTGATCTTGAATGTCTTTTCCAACCTAGATGATTCTATGACTTTATGAACATAAGTAAAGTTTTCCAAAATCTAATCACTTTGCTACATTATACTATGTCCATTTCATATAAATCAGCATAAATGCTCACGGCTTTAATTTATAATATACTTTCTGTGAGCATTAACATAACAGTCACATATACAAGCAAATGCTGTCCTAAGGACTTCACTTCAAAATGCACATCAGTTAGCATGAACTGGGGAAAGAAGGGATTGTAATATCAGAGAGAAAGACGTGCTTAGATGTGCATCTGCTATTCAGACGAATAATATGCCTGCTTTAAATTTTAGGCTAAAGCAATTATTGTTTTTGAGTTTTGCTAGAAGCCCTTCTCCATCATATCTGGGTGTCTCCCAGTTTAATATACTCATTTACCAAATATCCTCCTCAGAAATTGCTTAAGGAAGAACAAAATCAATTTGCAACTAAGTAATAGGTGCATGGCAGCAGCTGGCAAAATGGAATAAGCTTGAAGAGAAAATAATTCAGAGATTACAAAAGCAATTAAAAATCATACTAAATTCATAATCCGAAAATGCAAATCAAATTAAGAACTACAAGGTTCCTCAGAACACAGGCATAACAGTAGAAATCAGGAAAAACAAAGAATCTAAAGAAAAGACATTCCCCTCATTGGAGCCATCTGCATACAACTGCAAATTTTGTACAAAATCATGTTTGATAAAGACACTCAATAGTGAACTGATTTTTTCAAGTTAGTCAAGAAACAAGCTACACTGAGTGAAAAATAATTTCATTTCCAAGATTCAGAAATAAACAGCAGATCTGAAAATTGTATTGGTACAACCTACACTGCAGCTCTGAGCCTTCACAATGTCAGAGTGAGAGTGAAAAGCATAGGTTAGATTTCAAACTGATTTGTTCTGCCTGATCAGAACTTGCTGTGGACAAGACAGATGCCTCCCTTCTCTCCACCAGCCCCTCCCCAGGGTACTGGGATGCTTCTGCCTGAAGAAGGCCCCTCTGCAGAGAGGAACATACAGAGCTTCCATTCCCCACCACAGCCACACAGACATGTTCAAAGTATTTCCTGAGGCTTATTAACCTGTCCTTATTCAAGCACTTGAGTACCTCACCATTTTTTCCATGCTCTAGTCCACAACAAGGCCATGTGATGTGAAAACACTACTGCGTGCACAAGTGTGGTGATTTTACTCGGGTGAGCAGCTGAGCTCCACCACAACCGCTCTCTCACTCCCCCTCCTCAAAGAGGAACGGGGAGAAAATACGATGAAAAGGGCTCAAGGGTTGAGATAAGGACGAGGAGATCGCACAGTAATTATCATGACAGGCAAAACAGACTCAGTGTAGGGAGATAGTAAGATTTATTGCCTATTACTAACAAGCTAGAGAAGTGAGAAACAAAGGAAAGAAACCAAAAGCACCTTCCCGCCCCCATCCACCCTCTTCCACCTGCTCCCCCTGAGCAGCGCAGGGGAACGGGGGAATGGGGGTTATGGTCAGTCTATAGCGCTTCTTCTCCGCCGCTCCTTCTTGGTCACTCTTGTCCCCTGTGCTGTGGGGTCCCTCCCACGGGATGCAGTCCTTGCTGAACTTATCCAACGTGGGCTGCCCACAGGCAGCAGCTCTTCAAGAACTGCTCCAGATATGGCTCTGTACCACGGGGTGCATCCCTCAGGAGCAAGCTGCTCCCACCTGGATCCCCCACGGGCAGCAGCTCCTGCCAGGTCACCTGCTCCTGCGTGGTCTCCTCTCCACGGGCTACAGGTCCGGCCTGGAATCTGCTCCGGCAGGGGTCTTCCACAGGCTGCAGTCTCTGTCGGTGCAGGTCCACCTGCTCCACCGTGGTCTCCTCCACAGACTGCAGTGTGGAACCCTGCTCCACCGTGGAACTCCATGGGCTGCAGGGGGACAGGCTGCTTCACCATGGTCCTCACCACAGGCCGCAGGGGACTTCTGCTCCGGTGCCTGGATCACCTCTCCCCCTCCTCCTTCACTGACCTTGGCGCCTGCAAGGCTGTTCCTCACTCCTCTCACTCTCCCAGCTGCTGTGTGGCGCAGAGTTTTGTTTTTTTTTCCCTGTCTTAAATATGCTCTCACAGAGGCGCAAAACAACATCGCTTATTGGCTCAGCTCTGGTCAGCAGTGGGGCCCTTACCAAACATGGGGCAGCTTCTAGATCCTTCTCACAGAAGCCACCCCTATGGCCCCCTGCTACCAAAACCTTGCCACGTAAACCCACTACAATAAGGTACTACAACACAGAGACTGAGTCGCATAGAAGGTACAAAACTTCAAAGTCAGATGAGCCAGTTTCTATGCCAGTGTTTTAGCTGTTTAATGCATCTTCCTTTCTATGTATTAGGCAGGAGTAATAATTTTTCCCTTCACCCCACTGACTTTGTTGTTGGAAGACTTCTGCACAAGAACATTTCCTAATATTATGAGACTTACACGATTCATTAAACCTTTCTACAAGTCACAGTTCAGCAATCCCTTTTCAAGTGATTTGAAAGTAACCAAACTTTACTTTTGCAGACTGTTTCCAAATGTCCAAAACACTAAGAAAAATAAAATTGTGTTCAGAGACCTTAAAAGGAGTTTTCCAACTGTGAAGCCTAGTATTGTTGATTAAAATGGTATCTGGAGCAAAGTTAAGTAATACTTCTGGGGTTAAATACTGCAGTTACTAAGCAGAGAGACCAGGAAGAAAGCCAAGTTTGGTTGATTTCCCCAAATGCATCACTCTGACCATCTGTGAGAGAGGTAATGTTCTCTTAAGAGAAAAACAATTATCAAAAAATGGGTTGTGGGATTGTCTTGATACGTATTTTGCTGTTGTTCAATTAACTCTTCATTTATAGTCTTCCCAAAGCACCCAAAAACAGATGAACCTAAACACTGTTGGCTCTGCTAATGTGAAGTTTTTTTCAGACGTGTGTAGGCACACAGTGCAGTAGTTGAACCTTCTGTAACTCGCCAGAGTTAAAACACTGCAGAGTAGAAAGCATTGCAACATGTATCAGATTTATATACAGAAGACCTGTTACAGATTATTTTTTAAACTAAGAGGGAAAAGGTGAACACCTCTCTACATACATGTTTATGTGCATAAACATACATTTAGATATGCAAACTGCCTAAGTAAGTTACACAAATGGAAAAAGGAAATTCTATTTAAAAAGAAAAAAAACATCTCAAAACTGGAGAGGTTGAAGATTGTCCATCCCTGTTACTAAATGTGGCAGCTTACATCTCCTTGAAGGTGTTGCAGATATCAGAAGAACATTTACTGACCTTTAGCAAAGTTCCTATTTTTTAATTGTCATTATCATCATGAATATTTATATATTTAGGAAAATTTCATTTATCCTTTACATTGCTTCTAGGGTGATAAATCAGTGAACCTAAATGGTAGAGGCTCACTGCTTTCTGACTGCTCTCATCTGCTGGGTTGGCCGCTGGGGCAAGTCACATCCCTAAGGCAGTCCTAGTTTGCTGGGGTTACTGAATGGATTGCTGGCCTTGCTGTAGAGTAGAAGACTACAGAAATATGCTCCTGAGGCCCCTTTCCCCAAACAGTCATTCAGCCATTAGTGGGAAAAAATAAAAATCAAAATAAATCAAACAATTTTGAGCACAGCATACCATTTTATTTTATTTTATTTTATTTTAACCTCAGATCTGAGTTTCCTGCTGCATGTGATCTCAACACAGCATTTTTGGAGCAGATCAGAAATAATTTTCTAATATATCCATTAAGAAAAAAATCCAAAAGCATTGTGCCTTCAAAAACTGTCAAAGCTGCACAAGCTTATCTGTCCCCACTCACACGTTTCTGTAGCCCTTTAGTACCAGATAAAACATTCTGATTAGTTTATCTCTCTACATATACTGAGGTACAGTTACTCTAAAATAAGCCTAGAAAGAATACAAAATAAAGCCTACTTATTCAAATATATTGTTGTTATGATACTGAATGCTACAAAGAGAGCAAGAACTATAGAATTAACCACATGAATCTAAGCATTATTTCTAATGCAGACAGCAGAGGATATGATTACCCAGCCCAAGGCTTAAATATTATTACCTACTGAGACACAGACATTAAAAGTAATTGTCAGGAACAACGTTCTTCATTGATTACTTAAAATGGAGCTGGACGCTCCTTACTATTTCTTCTTGGGAAAATACAGAAGGAAAGGTATTTTTTTAAATCTCTTTGCCTTTTCTCATACTTCTATAGAGGATTTTTGTTTGCTTTTTTGTTAGTTTTTTGTTTGTTTTGTTTAGTTTTGGATGCTCACTGGTAAAGTACAATCTGAACACCAGCAATTTCACTTAGATTATTTCCAAATATTTGCTTTATTTTTCTCTTATCTGTTGTGCTATAAAAGATGAGAAGTAATAGACCTCATTCGTTACTTAGACATAAAATTTCATTAAGATAGTCCATAATTATAGTTAATTGCTATGTGTTGAAGTCTTGATAACCATTAGCTTTGTATTCTATGGGATGAATCCTGAACCGTGAATTTATGAAGTTTACATTATTGTGCAAGAAAAGACATGTCAGCTATGACATAGGCATGACTATTCACTCAACTCGTTCGTATAAGTTGTTTATAATGATTGCTGGAAAATTAGATTAAATTCTTTGGTGTATTCAGGAATTGTCTAAAAGCTCTTGCTAAATATACACTCCGTGAATGAAGTGAGAAGGTATGTAATTCCCATAATCCATTCCAAACTTTTCCTTTTATTAGTAATATTATACACACATCCTTAACTGCCAAGAAATCTGAGAAAATCATTGGGACATTTACAACAAGTAAAGCATTTGGGAATAACAAAAAACTTTCAATTAGAGTAGGTCAATTAATTCATTCTGAGGAAAAAACAAACAAAAAAAACATATACCACTGAAACTTGAAATGGAATTGCATAATGTCCTGGATTTAAAGTTTATATTAAGCTAAGCAGAAAGAAAAAAAAAAGTGGGAAAGGCTTTCACTTTTTTAAAAACAAAGCTAAACAAAACAAAACTATTTCTTCTTCTTTTGGACACACTTGAACTGTAGTCTCTTGAGATGCTTGCCTGACCCAAAGCAGAACAACTGCCAAGACACTGACACAGAAGAGTGTGGATAAAAGGGATAAAACATAAAAAGAGTGACTCAAAACAGCCATGAAATGGAAGTATTTTTGCTTTTCTGTCATACAATAACTCTTAGCCCAGAAAGCACCTCAAGATACAGTGACAGCAAAGGGTAGCAGGACAGCAGGCTTACATCCATTTGTGCCCCCTCCTCCCCCACAGCAAAGGCACGCATAGAGGCTGTGGCAGTGCCCAGCACAGGAGAGACTTTACACATTATATGTGTTAGAAGCCAAGACTAGCAAAAACAGAAATGGAACCAGCCAAGTGAAACTTCCAAGGAAAAACAGGATACCGAAGAATCAAGGAAAGAAGGGATTTTCTGCCTCCTTTCTCTGCTTTGTAATTCGGAATAGTCTGTAGATACAAACTTGAATTCATTATACTTTTAATTTGCCATGCTTTAAAATTAAAGGAAGCCATCTGAGAATGCATCTCCTCTGTAACTTAAAATACTGTCCCACAAGCTTTGCTCACATGTACAGGTGCACTTCTCATTTCCCGTTTATACTATTCCTGATTATTCCTACTGTATTTGCATTTCTTTACTTTTCAGCTAGAGTCCATTGTCTTCCATAAGCTACATACGTGATCAGGCTGTGTAGGATTGTTTAAAACTTTTAATTGTTTTATAAATTATAGAATGAATTGTTTGATCTTCTCACACCTTCAACCCATTTCCTTATTTGCATGTTTTTACACAGTAAATTCCAGCTATTATTAACATTTTTACTATGAATTTAATGTAAAAGTCTCGTGGTCTCTATAAGAATAACATATTTTATAATATTTTATTCTTGTATTTGTTTTACAAATCCATAAGCTGCATGTTTCCCTCTGCAATGGCATGAAGTCTGCATTTTAAACCAGAGCAGGATTAAATTTTCTGTGTGATCATGAAGCATTAAAGCTTTACCACACAAGACAGCCCCCTCTGACCGCAGTTTGAAGAAATGGCATAATTTTAACCATGCTCTTCCTAGGAATAGCCCCACCCTCCTACCCCATTTCAGGGCCCTCCTCTGTTGCTTTTATTAATATTGCCAAACACTTAATACTTTGCTGGAGAGTTACTTGGCTCTATGCATGTTTATGATTCTTTCAAGTTAACTAAATAAATCTAAACAACCTCTAAAAATTCAGAAATTTGATTTGAATCGTTATAGACATAGCACAAGCAGCTTTAAAGTCAGCATCATGGGGGTGGACAGTTTCATTAGAAAGTGAGCAACATTCGCCTTTTAATACTTGTTTTAATACTCAATGCAGTATTCAGATAACTCACACATAAGCTATACAGAAAGTCCTAGCATCTTACCTCCACTTCTATCAATATTTCTCCATATCCAGTAATTCAGTTTTGTTTTATTTTCTAAATCAGAGGTACTAACACACTTTTACCATAGTCTGAATCCAAAAACTAGGATTTATGCCACAACTTTACAAATAATTTAATCTATTACAAGCTGAACTAAGCACAGCGTACCTACTCTTGCAACTCTGGTGCATGCTAGACCATCCAATACTCCAAACTCTCATCTTCTCTAATTATTTTCCTCCCACAATGCTAGGGCAATGAAAAATCCCATAGTTTTTAGAACTCCAACATGATAACTCACCAAATTTCAGAATGGACTCTGCAGCCCAGAATTAGGGAACATTCACCAGAAAAGAGTAGACAATAACAAAAACCTTGGAATGCCAGTGACTGCAAAACACTAGTCAACATTTACTTCTAGTTTACTTGTAAGGGAGAAAATGACAAACAATGCATCTTTCTTACAGCTCTGTAGGCTTCCCTAGTCCATAAAGGTGAAGAAACTCAGCATATCATATAGAATCACAGAATATCCTAGGTTGGAAGGGACCCACAAGGATCATTGTGTCCAACTCCTGGCTCCACACAGGACCACCCAAAAATCAGACCGTGTGTCTGAGAGCATTGTCCAAAGGCTTCTTGACCTCCAGCAGGCTCAATGCCGTGACCACTGCCCTGGGGAACCTCTCCCAGGGCCTGACCACCTCTGGGTGCAGAACCTTTCCCTAACCCCCAGCCTGACCCTCCCCTGTCCCAGCTCCATGCCGTTCCCTCGGGTCCTGTTGCTGTCCCCAGAGAGCAGAGCTCAGCACCTGCCCCTCCGCTCCCCTCGTGAGGGAGCTGCAGGCCGCCATGAGGCCTCCCCTCAGCCTGCTCTGCTCTGGGCTGAACAAACCAAGGGACCTCAGCCACTCCTCATGTGTCTTGTCTTCCAGACCCATCATCATCTTCATAGCTCTCCTTTGGACACTCTCCAATAGCTTTATGTTTGTGATACCGTGTACTGTAGTGCCTGAAGCTTCCCACTGTACTCTAGATATGCTGCACCAGCGCAGTGCAGAGCAGGACAATCTCTTCCCTCAACTGGCCAGCAGGGCCGTGCCTGATGCCCTCCCGACTTGCCATTGACCAGAACCCCTGGATCCCTTTCTGTGGGGCTGCTCTACTGCCTCTTGTCCCCTACTCTGTACATACAGCCAGGGTTGCCCCATCCCAAGTGCAGAATCTGGCACTTGCTCTTGGTGTTGAACTTCATATTGTTGGTGATTGTCGAGCCCCCTAATTTTTCAGGATCTCCCTGCAAGGCTTCTCTACCCTCATCAGAGTCAACAGCTCCTCCCAATTTAGTGTCATCTGCAAACTTACTCAAAACACCTTCTAGTGTCTACATCCAAGTCATTCATGAAAACATTAAAGGGAACTGAAACTAAACTGGAGCCCTGAGGTCCCCCAGTATTGACTGGCCACCAGGCTGATGTAACCCCATTTATTATAACCCCTTTAGCCTAGGCATAACAACTACATATGGGCATAAATATACGAATACATAATAACAAAGTCATGCCTTTCCCATAATCACTGTCCTGAATGAAAATCAGCCATCACCCATTCTTGTAACTAAATTCCTCTACAGGTCTGCTGCTAATGAAACAGAAATGGATGGGATTGTACACTGCAATTTTGATACACTGTACATGCATACAGGTATCAATCCTACAAAAAAAAAAAAAAAAAAACAACACTGAGCAGCATTGAGAGCAATTCATTTTTTTTTTTGGTGAAACACCACAAATGAAGGGAAAGAGGGAAGGATGTGCAAATACAGTTGGATATTTCTGTACTTCATCAACACCTGATGACATTCTATGGAAGCTTGCATTAGTACTAACAACAATAAACTCAACATATCAAATAGTGTCATATTTTGACCATATGCAAAACTTGGAGGAAAACGT
Organism: Cygnus atratus; assembly: GCF_013377495.2. Taxonomy (NCBI): domain Eukaryota; kingdom Metazoa; phylum Chordata; class Aves; order Anseriformes; family Anatidae; genus Cygnus; species Cygnus atratus. Next base: position 16,879,794 of record NC_066375.1, read on the forward strand.
GTAATGAACACACCATAACTCCTTCCATGCAGCATGAGTAATAAGATGTAGTTTGCATGAGTTCCGGGTTTAATTTTGATTCACATTTTTCTGTCTGCTATATATGGTGAGAAAGGGACATCTGAAACTATCAGAATATATGAAGTAGACATAAATTTTAACTTTCTAGCACAGAAAAAAAAAAAGTCTGATTAAGATAAAAGAACATTTGAAATTCCTGATAGGGATCTAACCAAGTGATCTACCAATTGAACCAAATAACAAGAGTTTTAGAAGTGCTAAGTAATTAACATCTGACTGCAATATTTTTCAGCTCTTTCTGGTGTTCAAAGTGTGCTTTCCAAAATACACGGAGAACATCCTAGCTGTGTGCTCCAGCTTTATCCTGAAATAGTAGATTGCTACTTATATGGGCACAATGTCAGCTGATGCAGCTATACTGCTTCCCGGACCTGAGCTAACATCTGCCACAGTGCTCCAGTGGGACATATGGCCCCCTGTCTCCTGCATGACCGAGAGCGAGGTATACTAATGAATAAAATACCAAATGATAAACTAAACTAAGCTAAAAAAAAATGCTTATTTTTACTATAAAAATGTGTAATTAAGCTGTAAAGACAGCATTAAAAGTAGGTGAGAATTATTCATAGCTGTATTATATTTGGGCAGTCAGGCAAAGACTAACAAATAAGCAAAAGAAAAATTCAACAAGAAAGCTCTATTGAAAGATAAACATCTGATAACCATTTTATTGTCTCTATTCTTTCTATTAGAATGCACTATTTTTGTATTTATCTATAAAGCAGTCTGCCCTCTGAAGAGCTCCATTATGAGAGATTAATGTCTGTCAACTAAATGAATGCATTATATATAGTAAGAGAACAGAAAATATACAACTAATAAACCTTGTTTCAAAGTGAACGCAAAGCAATTATTAAAATTTTAAATAGATTAGACATAAAGATGGTAAACTCAAAGGCTTTAAGAAACTCGTTTACCAGAGTTAAAAAGAGATCTTCCAGAAACAAGTTCAGCATCTCTGTAACAGCATGACAACAGATAAAAACATGCGGTCTGGGTTGCATGTTTTTTTTTTTAATTGTCACTTTATTGCTAATACTCCACAAATCAACCAATGTATTGAATTTTCTATGTGATAATATATTCAAACATTTGACATTTACATTAATTGGAGATAATGAAGAAAATATTTTTGCTGTTCGTTGCATGAGACTAAATGGGCTGGAAATTCAAATGAATAAAATATCATTACAACATACACTGTACACCTGTTCACAGCTCTATTGACAGCTTGATATTTTTATTAGGTGCATGCATGATAATACAAGAGTGAATGACCATTTTCACAGTCACAGGATAAAAGTAAGCAACCAGAGCTTGGTGTGTGGGGTCGCTTAAACCACAGAGCTATGATCAGTGCTTAACTAGCCCCCAAATGCCTCCACTTAGTCATGACTTCTAATTTTATAAATTATTTACACTTTAGTAGGTGCAAAACTGGTGGAAAATGCCTTTTCTGGCTGCTTGATTGACAGTATAATTATACTGTGTTTTTGTTTTTAGCACTGTTATGCAGAATTATAATACCATAAAAACAAAATATGAATGTTATGAGCTTTTAACTTTGACAAGGTCATTCTGAAGCCTACCAAAGAGATGTCATGAAAAGCCATAGTCATCATTAGCTGTGTCCTGTGAGTACAGCTGTACCTCCAGCTGTATTTTAGTAAGACTAAATGCTCAATTCCATATAAATTTTAAAGACTGATCTTTTCTACCAAAGCAATCAGAAAAATAATCCTGATATTTGTCCAATTTATTTATTTATTTATTTATTTTAAAGGAAGTGCCTAGACCAGTAATCACAAGTTAGATTCTCCTATGTGCTAGGTTCTGTACTTCAGTTAGTTAATGCATTGCAGAAATTTCTATAGACTTTCAGCTGCAATAAAGCACAACTCAAGAGAAATGAGACAGCCCTATGGAATTTGCTTTTTAAAATACATTTGATCTATCAATCATGAAGACTCATTATGAGTATGTACTTTGGTGAGAGATACAAGTATTCATATCTTCCAAAAATAAGGGGATACAGTTTGTATTTTTTCCCCCAAATGTTAAACGATTGAATTTGAAAATACAAAAGAACTGCAGCCTATACAATCAAAGAATTGGATTAAATTTACATAGAAAGCTCATATTTGTCTAGTTCAGATATGCAGGACCTCCCATGAAGAAACAGATTTCCAATTTGCAAGGAAAATTCCTCATCCTGTAAAGTGTGAGTGTTGAGCTTGCCAGATTTCCCCTATCTGCCTTGATCTTCATCTGATAGAAGACATCTCACTCCAAGCTCTTTTGAAAAGGTGCTGATTTCACAGTTTAAGCTAAAGCGTTGGGTTCCCTTTGGATTTATCCTACATGGGGATTCTTAATCAAAGGCAAAGCCACCAAGCAGGCAGCTCCTTCAAACTCAAATCAAGTATTAGTGCTAAAACAAAAAAATGGACCCATAAAAGATTCCACAGAAGAATAAACAGAAGTCCTTAAGAGACACACTTTATTGCTGTTCCATCTTTCTGCATATTATAATCTATCCCCAACGGGCTCCAGTTGTCATCATCCAATTCTAAAAGAACAATAGAGCTTCACCTTGTCTCATAACTTCTTATGTCTGCAGCTTTTAGTTCCACACAGTATCACTCTTCTGTTTCCAAAAAAAGTACAAAAAAAAAAAAAAGCAGCAGATAATAAAAGCAAATAATAAAGCTGTTGCACATCTCTTCCATGCCAGTCTGCCCATCCTAGGGAAGCAGTCAGACTGCTACAGGACTACATGATGTGCATTACTGTGATACAATGGCAAGTACGGGCTTGAATTCCACAAGTGTATGGTCTGAAATAAATAGTGTAAATAACATGCATTCTATTGCAGATGATGTAAAGAAAGGCTAATATGCACAGAACTTTATTAGAAGGGTCTATAACTGATGACATACATCAGCTCTAAAAGGAACATAACTTAGGGGGGGAAGAAAAAAGGCTACAATAAATATTAACCTCCAATTGATGTGATACCTTCAGCAGATAGTGATCATCTGCCTCTTCAGTGACATTTAGCCTTACACCCAACACTGATACTACTGACACCTGTGGTAGTGTCAGCTCTAGGGGCACTGGAATTATATGACCTTTAAGGTCCTTTCTATCCCAAACTGTTCTGTGAGCATGTGATCCATTTGAAACCTCTCTAACTTGACTTTGCTTCATTAAAGCTTGCACCTAGTTCTCATGTTTTTCCAAAGCCTGCGTGGCAGTGTTTTGTGCTTGCTCTTTCCCAAACCGCCATTTTCATGCTATTTTTCCTTATGGCCTTGCACTGGCAAATCCCAGTATCGCTGAGGATGTTCTTCTATCTTGTTTTATTGTTCTTGTAGGAAGCAGCAACCATGCTGTGAGAACCACCCCTTCTCTCCTTTCTTATACCTAACTTTATAGGTTTTAGATAGTACTAGAGAAAACACAAAACTTGGTGCATAACAAAGTAGATAACAGTGCAAGTATATTAACTATAATTCATCTGATGAGTATTATCCAATACTGTATATGCATGGAATCTTGAAAACCAGTCAGAAACTGGTACAACACACCTGAGAAAGCATACTGCAGTCAACACTAATAGCATCATAAATAGGTACAATACATAGGATTGAGCAGGTCTTGAAGAAAATTATACAGTAGTAGGGACAAAGTATGGTGGAAATCATTGCTAACTGCATCATCACCACCTGCTGCACTGGAGAGAACACACCTAGACAAGGATCCTTGCCTGGGGATGCCCTCATTTCTCTTCACAGCTAGCTACTGGGCAGTTTTCATCTTTTCCTTCTCTTGCCCTTGCCTACATTTATTTTCTTTCCTACTGAAGTTAGTTTCACTGTTGGTAAATCTGCCATCAGCAACAGAACCTACTAATACAGTCTTTCTCAACATCCTTTGTACAGTAACATAATGGCAAGATAAATCAATTTGTTTAAATTTCCTGAAAATTTTATTTCCACAAGACATGAGCACAGATTTTCTCACTGTAACATGGCATTCTTTACTTTCTACTCACAAAAGGCATGTTTCCAGACTTCATTTTTTTTTAAACTCTTTTCTTATTTTTTCAATTTTCAGCTTATTTTTGTTGTTGTTGCTGCTGGTGGAAAAAAAAAAAAAAAAAAAAAAAGCAAAGGCTGGAAACAACATAAAAGTAATAGTTTTACTGTTATTCTAAGGACCTTCTTCCTACTCCTGTCCAAAAGTGCTGCTACACACATCTTCTGCTAATGCATCACCATGGTTCGGATTAATTCATACATCCATTATTATGGTATGTTTACATTCTGTAGGTATCTATTTTTGTGTATCTGTGTTTTAAGGACCCACATACAGCACCAACATATACTGCAATCTGCCATTCTAGTGCTTCTTTTGCTATCTTCTGGACTCTCCATATATTCTCATTCAACCAACTCCATGATATATTCCCTTATTCAGCAAATGTGACCTACATGCTTTTTTTTTTTCCCTAGAAAGAAACATTCTACATTTAGCTGGGTTAAATAAGTCACACTGCAGTGTTGTGTCCATGTCCTTATTCACCCCTGTTGCTGTCCACCCCTGTCAATTGCGACCTTGATTAGCAATTAAAAGACTCAGATCATTGGTAAAGATATTGAATAACAAGTTGTAACAAATCTAGCAGAAATTACCATCCCCTGAGGCCTGAACCACCCCGAACTGTAGAGCAATAGTGTATGTATAATATGTTGGGAGCCAATGAATCTTTTAAGGAACAGTTCTAATTTATTCTTTATTGCAAAGGCTATTACAAAGTGAACAGATTTCAGTGTTACGCCTATGAAGACAGAATTCCAATAATAGAATCAAGATGTTACAAAAGCATAAACAGGGGCAAGGTCTCTGTGTGGCACAGAAAAATGGCTGCAGTTACTGAGTGACCAATAATTTTCTTCTCTACTTATTTAATATTCCAACTTTTACACATGCTGCCAATCACAAGAAAGGACACCAGTGAAGTCAGACACAGACACAGACACAGACACAGATTTCTAGGTTGGAAGAGACCTCAAGATCATCGAGTCCAACCTCCGACCTAACACTAAGTACTCCACTAAACCATATCGCTAAGCTCTACATCTAAACGTCTTTTAAAGACCTCCAGGGATGGTGACTCCACCACCTCCCTGGGCAGCCCGTTCCAATGCTTAATAACCCTTTCGGTAAAGAAGTACTTCCTAACATCCAACCTAAAACTCCCCTGGCGCAACTTTCGCCCATTCCCCCTCGTCCTGTCACCAGGCACATGGGAGAATAGACCAACCCCCACCTCACTACAGCCTCCTTTAAGGTAACTGTAGAGAGCGATAAGGTCTCCCCTGAGCCTCCTCTTCTCCAGGCTGAACAAGCCCAGCTCCCTCAGCTGCTCCTCGTAAGACTTGTTCTCCAGACCCCTTACCAGCTTGGTCGCCCTTCTCTGGACTCGCTCGAGCACGTCCACGTCCTTCCTGTAGCGAGGGGCCCAAAACTGAACACAGTACTCAAGGTGCAGCCTCACCAGAGCCGAGTACAGGGGCACAATCACTTCCCTAGACCTGCTGGCCACACTGCTTCTTATACAGGCCAGGATGCTGTTGGCCTTCTTGGCCACCTGAGCACACTGCTGGCTCATATTCAGCCGACTATCAACCAATACTCCCAGGTCCTTCTCGGCCAGGCAGCTTTCCAGCCACTCATCTCCCAGCCTGTAGCTCTGCTTGGGGTTGTTGCGCCCCAGCTGCAGGACCCGGCACTTGGCCTTGTTGAACTTCATACAGTTGGCCTCAGCCCATCGGTCCAGCCTATCCAGATCCTCCTGCAGAGCCTTCCTGCCCTCGAGCAGATCGACACACGCACTTAGCTTGGTGTCATCTGCAAACTTACTGAGGGTGCACTGGATGTCCTCATCCAGATCATCGATAAAGATATTAAAGAGGACCGGCCCCAGTACCGAGCCCTGGGGGACACCACTTGTGACCAGCCTCCAAGCAGATTTGACTCCATTCACCACAACTCTCTGGGCCCGGCTATCCAGCCAGTTTCTAACCCAGCGAAGCGTACGCCAATCCAAGCCCCGAGCAGCCAGTTTCTTGAGGAGAATGTTGTGGGGAACGGTGTCAAAAGCCTTACTGAGGTCAAGGTAAACCACATCTACAGCCCTTCCCTTATCCACCAAGCGCGTCACTTTGTCATAGAAGGAGATCAGGTTCGTCAAGCAGGACCTGCCTTTCATAAACCCATGCTGACTGGGCCTGATCGCCTGCTTGCCCTGCAAGTGCCGCGTGATGACCCTCAAGATAATCTGCTCCATGAGCTTTCCTGGCACTGAGGTCAAACTGACAGGCCTATAGTTCCCCGGGTCTGCCCTCCGGCCCTTCTTATAGACGGGCGTCACATTTGCTAGCCGCCAGTCAACTGGGACCTCCCCCGATAGCCAGGACTGCCAATAAATGATGGAAAGTGGCTCGGCCAGCTCCTCCGCCAGTTCTTTCAGTACCCTCGGGTGCATCCCATCCGGCCCCATCGACTTATGCACATCCAAGCTCCTTAGCAGGTTGCCAACCATTTCCTCATGAATAGCGAAGGCCACATCCTGCTCCCCATCCCCTTCCACCAGCTCAGGGCACTGGGTATCCAGAGAACAACCGGTATTGCCACTAAAGACTGAGGCAAAGGCGGCATTAAGCACCTCAGCCTTTTCCTCATCCTTAGTAACTAGGTTTCCCCTCGCATCCAGTAAAGGATGAAGATTCTCCTTAGTCCTCCGTTTCGCGTTGATATATTTGTAAAAGGATTTTTTGTTGTCTTTAACGGCAGTAGCCAGGTTGAGCTCCAGATGAGCTTTGGCCTTTCTAATTTTCTCCCTGCACAGCCTCGCTACATCCTTGTAGTCCTCCTCAGCGGCCCGCCCTTTTTTCCAAAGATTATAAACCCTCTTTTTTCTGCTAAGCACAAGCCGCAACTCTCTGTTGAGCCAGGCCGGTCTTCTTCCATGACGGCTCGTCTTTAGGCACGTGGGGACGGACCGCTCCTGTGCCGTTAAGATTTCCTTCTTGAGGAGCGCCCAGCCTTCCTGGACTCCTCTGCCCTTCAGAACCGCCTCCCAAGGGACTCGGCCAACCAGTGTCCTGAGCAGCTCAAAGTCAGCCCTCCGGAAGTCCAATACAGCAGTTTTACTGGTCCCCTTCCTGGCCTCGCCAAGAATAGAGAACTCTACCATTTCATGGTCACTCTGTCCAAGACAGTTTCTGACCACCACATCTCCCACCAGTCCTTCTCTGTTTGTGAAGAGAAGGTCTAGCGGGGCACCACCCCTGGTAGGTTCACTGACCAGCTGCGTCAGGAAGCTATCTCCCACGCTCTCCAGAAACCTCCTAGACTGCTTTCTTTGTGCCGTGTTGTGTTTCCAGGGTATATCCGGGAAGTTGAAGTCCCCCACGAGGACAAGCGCTGACGATTTTGCAACTTCTGCCAGCTGCCTGTAGAACTCCTCATCCGTCTCCTCATCCTGGTTCGGCGGTCTATAACAGACCCCGACCAGGACGCTAGCCTTGCTGGCCTTCCCGCGGATCCTAACCCACAGGGATTCAACCTTATCATTCCCAGCCTCAAGTTCCACAACATCAAAAGATTCTCTAATGTAGAGAGCCACGCCACCACCCCCTCTGTGCTGCCTGTCCCTCCTGAAGAGCCGATAGCCAGGCATTGCAGCACTCCAGTCGTGGGAGCGGTCCCACCACGTCTCCGTGATGGCAACCAAGTCGTAGCCTTCCTGCTGCACGATGGCTTCCAGCTCCTCCTGTTTGTTACCCATGCTGCGTGCATTAGTGTAGATGCACTTCAGCTGGGCCATCACCTTCTTCCCCAGCCTAGCCATTGTTTCCCCCGGCACGGCTCCAACAAGCCTTGTTTGAGCCCCGTCCCCCTTCTTGCCTAGTTTAAAGCTCTCTCTATGAGCCCCGCCAGCTCCTGGCCTAGGATCCGTTTTCCCCTTGGAGATAGGGCCCCGTCTGGGGCCATCAGGCCGGGTGCCGAGTAAAGCTCCCCATGGTGAAAAAAAAACAAAATTTCTGTGCTGGCACCAGCCTCTGAGCCACCTATTAACCACGTGAGCTTTCCATGTCCTCTCCGTGCCTCTCCCTTCCCCCGTAGGGATAGACGAAAACACCACCTGCACTCCCGCTCCCTCCACCAATCGTCCCAGCACCCTATAGTCCTGTTTGATAGCCTTCAGGCTTCTCTTTTCAAGATCATCACTGCCAGCCTGGACTATCAAAAGCGGGTAATAGTCAGAGGGGCGAACCAGGTTTGGAAGCTTCCTGGTAACGTCTCTGACCCTGGCCCCAGGGAGGCAGCAGACTTCCCTATGTGTGGGGTCAGGCCGACAAATAGGGCCCTCCGTTCCCCTGAGGAGGGAGTCGCCCACAACAATCACCCTTCTTTCTTTCTTGGTGGAGGCAGTCCTGAGGCGTGGAGTCAACTTCCTCAACTCAGGCATCCTCCTGGTTGGGCTTCCTACCTCGTCCTCACCCACCAGTCTCTCAAGCTCCAGGGCCTCAAACCTATTGTTCAAGGGCACCTGGGAAGGCAGCGCCAGAAGGGGAGGGCATCTCCTGCGAGGTCAAGAAGGGACCTGTCTCCATTCCTCCTCAACTCGCAGGTCCCCTCCCTCTGCCCGATGGCGACAGGGCAGGGGGTCCACCCCCCTTTGGGGCGTCTCACCCTGGTCCCTCTCCCTCCGGTCCTGCAGGGTGTCACTCCACCAGTCTATCTCCCGCTCGCACTCCCTGATATCCCTCAACCTCTGCACCTCCTCCTTGAGTTCCGCCACCATGCGGACCAGGTCGTCCACCTGCTCGCACCTCACGCAAGCAGTCCCTCTGCCTCCCGCCGATGGCAGCAAGAGGCTCAGACACTCCCCGCATCCGGAGACCTGAACTGCCGCATGTTTGGACGGGCAGTCGGTCTGGGTGTGTACTGACTTCCTAGAGAAAGCACCATGCCTAGTGGAGACCATTGCAGCCCAGCTGATGGGAGAGTGCCGTTAGAGGAGGTGTCCCTATGGGCGGGTGTGAGCGCTCCGCCCTTCCTGCCCGCCCGTCCTGCCGGCCCTGCCTCGCTAACTGCCGCGTCACTCCCTGTTTGCCGGCCCTGTTAGCCGCGCTCCTGGTCGCTCACGCTCCCTAAGGGCTGCCTTTGAACGGCCGGGGGGAGGAGCTGTCGCTGACGCTGCTGGCTCCGCCTATGCCTCGTCAGCCTCCCTCACGAGGGCTGCCGGTGCCTGGCGGCTCCCTCACGTAGGCTCGATGCCCGAAAAATAGCCCTGCCTGTCCCGATCCCGCGCTCCGCTGCAGCACGCGTCTGCCCCGGAGCCGGTCGCCTCGGCAAGTGGTTCAGCAAAGTTATTCAAGTTATTCAGCAAATGTGACCTACATGCTTTTTTTTTCCCTAGAAAGAAACATTCTACATTTAGCTGGGTTAAATAAGTCACACTGCAGTGTTGTGTCCATGTCCTTATTCACCCCTGTTGCTGTCCACCCCTGTCAATTGCGACCTTGATTAGCAATTAAAAGACTCAGATCATTGGTAAAGATATTGAATAACAAGTTGTAACAGATCTAGCAGAAATTACCATCCCCTGAGGCCTGAACCACCCCGAACTGTAGAGCAATAGTGTATGTATAATATGTTGGGAGCCAATGAATCTTTTAAGGAACAGTTCTAATTTATTCTTTATTGCAAAGGCTATTACAAAGTGAACAGATTTCAGTGTTATGCCTATGAAGACAGAATTCCAATAATAGAATCAAGATGTTACAAAAGCATAAACAGGGGCAAGGTCTCTGTGTGGCACAGAAAAATGGCTGCAGTTACTGAGTGACCAATAATTTTCTTCTCTACTTATTTAATATTCCAACTTTTACTCATGCTGCCAATCACAAGAAAGGACACCAGTGAAGTCAATACACTAATGTCCTTTTTGCATGATTCTGCATCAATGCCTGCAACCACAACAACACTGAGTAAAAACAAATATTCCACTTAGTAACTTACTACTCTACTGTGTAAACAAAAGAGCAGGAGGCTTACAAAGACACAGTACCAAGCTGTATGGAGCAATTTATTTGCCCATGAGTACTCTCATCCAACTCTTTTTCCTTTTTAGGAAAGATTCTCATTTCCTATCTTGACTGATACCTTCCATGTTTCAGAGAAGACTATTATGTGTTCTGTGGCTGCTAGTTTCCATTTTATTTTTTATTCTCATAATATACCCTCTAAAAGTACAGCATGTCAGAAGTACCAGTAAAAAAGAGAAACAAATTGATTCTACTTTAAGATATCTTATTTCTCATTATAGCCATATCGTCAAAAAAAAAAAAAATTAAAAAAAAGTTCTTTCTATCCACTCCTTCTCATTAACTTAAGCCCTATTTTATCTTTCAGGAACACTGCCGGCAAAAGAATGAATATACAAAGTGGTATCAGTAGGATTCAGCTATCAGTTTGGGCTTCCCTGTTGTCTTGTTATAGACAAAGACCTGCCTGTAACAGGCTTGAATGAATGATGGCTCAACAGTGCCTCTCTTAAACCATTTATTATAAGGTAAGCTGTTTCAAAAAATGACCTCTTCTATTATCACATGCCCAGAAAAGCACTATTTAATCTCTGCTATGACAGGAGATCCCAGATTTCAGCCTTGTATTGTAGTCCTTTAAAGGTAAATATTACAGTTCACACGGAGGCTTCCAACCACTGTTTGGATTCACCTGCTTTGACAGTTCTGCAGAGCAGCTGATTCCAGCAGTTAGCACAAAAGAAATCTCACAGACAGCAGATGCACTGTGTCACATATAATATCTTCAGGTAGAAACACATTTTTTTTGTAAATAATTATGGTAGATTAAGAAAGAATATCAGGTAGTACTATGATTTTATTTTTTTTTCCCAGAGAGATTAGATCACAATTTATCTAAAAATATTGAGCTACTCTGTGTGTTGAGGCACATTTGTTAAAGCTAATACAAAATACTCTGAAGCTGAAAGGACTTTTATCAAATGGCTCCAGCCTATGCAACAAAATTTTAGATGCAATGCAAGACAAACTTTGCATTAAGATACAAAAATGGTACTCTTTGACAGAAAAAATATCCCCTATTTACCATTGCTATTATGACTACTGGACTCTCAAACTGTTTTATATATTACTTAAATCTGAAAGAACAAATTTGGGTTAAATTCTCAGAATCCTATGCATCTGTCTGTCTTTATGCAGGCCACAATATGTTGATACGTGCTCTAAGCAGAATGGGGATATTGCAACTATGCATGCAGAAAATTTTGATTATTATTTTTTTCCATTTATAATTCCTCACCTGGCAATCTAAACTGTTTTTGTGTGTTCATGTAGGTGAATGTAGAAGTGCGGACAAAACAACTAGCTCTCACATTTGTCATATTTTATACAGAAGGAAGCAAAACAACAACAAAAAAGCTACCATTTTGGTCTGCCTGATTCCTGATGCAATGTCTTGAATCTTGACTAAACTGAGAAGGAGGCCTTATTTTCCCTTCAGTTTAAGTTGCTTCTAGCTCGGAGGAAACGAAACCTGTGTATCACAATAGAACTGAAGGTCGGGAGGTTATTCAGCTTGCTGTGGCAAGTACTGTTGATCTAAATCGCAACTGCCTGATCAGCGCTACTCACACAACAGGAAGAAGTGGAAGGGAGGTTGCACAAAGCCAGTAGCAGGTTACTTCTATCTCAGTCTTTGAAATAATTTTCTTACCCTACAGCTTTGTTTCCTTTATAATGTTAATAAACTGAACTGCCAAGGGGAAAAAAAAAAAAAACGAGAGAGAGAAAGGATGCCAAGAAATGGCTTAGGCTGTGTCTTCAAGTATATGGAGAACATCTCACTCCAAATAATCATCTAATTGGAAATGGCTTCCTAAGGCATTCAAATTTTCTAGCTAATGTGACACCTTAGTCCACAATCAGTTCAATCTGACCAAGCAACATTAGGGAAAGGAATAATTTGGCTCTGGTCCTCACCCAAAGGCACTTGCTCTCAGTTTCTCCTTTGTGGAGAAAGTGCTACTGCAGTGACGTGGTAAGGTTGGGAATGCGTCTAGCTGAAAATCACAACAGCAGAAAACAGTTATGCTTCATTCAGCTTGATCAGTCCACAGACTAAGGTTGTCGTGTGGCTGTATGTGAATTGGTATAGCACAAACACAAGATGGGAACAGTGTCTAGTGATAAAAAGGACTGCGGCAGTTTATTCTAAACCAAACTGATCGGGGAATTTTGGTGTAAAATACAGGGACTTATATCCTCCATAAAGACAGGCCATAGGTTAGAGACTAAGCATCTTTTCTCTAGCTCGGAGCGAATGCATGAAGGGAAGAACAATAGAATTACCCTTCTAGTTACTAACTCACTCACAAAATGTTAACCTCCTGCCCCACAAAAGCCCAAACAAGTGAATATGAATGTGTTAAGAGCAATCTTCATGACTATATTTATTTGAAAGCGAATGACCTGGGGACAGCCTGCCTTGAGGGACAGCAGGGTATTCTAATGTGGGTGAACGTCAACAGCTCAGGCAAGTCACACTGCATATGATGGCAATAAACTAAGAAAGTGGGTTTTTACAGTACATTTGCTATCAGATGTTCTCCTGAAGTTTTACCTCTGAGGTAAAACTGTATAATTTACATATGTAGTACCAGACGGATACAGAGATATCTATTTTCAGTATTTTACAGAGCAATAGTAGAACAATTTTGAATGAACTACTGCCTAAGCTGAGGAAGAAGGGAAAAGGTCAATAAACAGAATGAAAATCCCCCTAATTTGATCCATTTGCTGACAACAAACACAGATTGGGCAAACTACCAGGCAACTCTAACAGAACTAGCAAGGTTAATGGAGCTGCTGTTATAACATATTGTAGATCTAGTAGTGTCAGTGGCGATAGTGGTAATGTTGTAAACACAGTTTGTTTTCCATCTGGTGAGTGGTATATGCCCTTGATAAAAGGGTGCTGCATTATGCAATTTTCTCCCAAGTTTATTTACTCCTAAAAATGTATAATGGTTTTAACAGACGTATAGAGAGACAAAACTTCTGTTTTTAAAGCATTCGTATAAAATATTTCCTGAGGAACCCTATGGACAATATTAAATAAAAATATTAAATAAAATACAATATAAAATAAAATAAAATTTAAAATAAATTAAAAATATTCTTACAATATGCATAGGGGTCTTTTTGTTTTGTGTTTTTGTTTATTTGTTCATTTTTGTGAGGACCAAGCCCAGTTCAACTACTTCTGCAGAGAAGTCAATGTGAATGCTGGCCAAGTTTGGAATGGAAAATAATATTTTACATTTATATTTCTCCTGCACACTTTACAAATTACTTACAACACCGCTGTGAAGCTATCAATAAAACTATGATGGATCTATGTTCCTAGGTAAATTAAATCAATGGACAGCCTTCCCTTCATTGCAGTAGATTTCAGATCAGGCCTTGAGAGATCACTGTTACAAAAATAAAGTACCTTTCAGCAGCACTTCGTGCTGATGTGCAGGAGTTGAGAGTCTCATTCAACTTCATCCTGCAGTCTTAAGGATAAACATGGCTGAGCATATAGTTTAATTCTCTTAATCAGTGTTTTTAACGAATATTCTGGTGAAGCCTTGATCTGAAATATAATCACTCTTTTCATCAAAATATTTACAAGAGAAAATGTGGGACCTTGAAGATTCATGTTTGAATTGTGCATGGTATCTATGGTTACGATGTATTATAGATGGTAAGGAATACTAACACACTGCGTGAAGTAGAAACAACTGTAATCAGAAAGAATAAGACAGCCTAAAGGAGATAATACATTGCCTAGAAAAATGATGTGTATATTGGAGAAAGCTGGTATGGGGGAATAAAGCACAGAGGGGGAAAAAATGCATGCAAATAGTCATAAGCTGGCATTATAAATGTGAAACAGAACTTCTGGAATTGTGAAATGGTCACAGGGACAAGCGTACCCAAAGGTGGTAAGATGCTTAAGAAGGCAGGGCAAGATGGCTTTGCTGATCCTCTGGTTCCAGTCTAGTACTGAGTATGTGTTAAGTTACACACATCTTCCCCCTTAGTTTCAGATGCTAGCACAAGTCCCAGGTCAGGTGCTACTGAGGAGGAATGGCTGTCTTTGTCACCAAGATACCACCTTGGTGAGCTAGTCTTGTCTGCTATAAATCTTGCTAACAAGACTATGAAATGCTAAAAAACAATGAATAACCAAAATGCTTGATGTTTGCTGTAAAAGTGTTCTGAATGGGAATGAAGGGTCTTTTACCTGAAGACTATGCTCTACTGGAAGTATTCAGACAACTGCACACAAAAATGCCCATTAAGTCACCAAACGTTGAGTATTAATTTGATTTTAACTTCTCATAGCAATTACCTATTTCTGCTGACAACCATTCTGAATAAACTGTACTGAATGATAGTTCATAAGCATCTACACTTCAGAGATAATGCCCAGTTGGGTGAGTGAATACCTGTCAAGAAGTACAACAGCTTCTAGATTGTTCAGAGGCAGGAGACAGGGTCTTTTCATAAGAAAGTACTACAAATTCTTACTGGTTTTACAGAAAAGGCTATACTTTGCAAGCACATGATGTTTAGTAGAATCTTTTCTGATTAAACCACAGAGTACTGCATGTAAAGGGCAAAGGAAATCACAGTGGGTCTTCTATTTTATGGCTTCCCCTGAATCTGAGGAACTCTATTTCTTCTTGAACATGAAAACACAGAAAAATTATTTCTTAATGACATTAATTAATCTATGTATATACCAACACATTTGGAGGAGGTGCAGAATCCAGGTTTAAGTTTTAAAATTTATATTGTTAAATTTATTCAGTCCATTATGAGTGATAGACAATTTAATGTAAGAAAGGTAAAAAGACATGACCAGTGCAAAGACTAATTCCATCCCACATGAACTACTACCTGTGACCTACATTATCTCAAAGATTACACTGCAGAACCATAGCAGACTTGTGAGCTGCCATTCTAAAATTATCAAAACACAAATCACAGCACTTGTTACACACCAGATCACTGAGCCATAAGCAAGTCTTTTCATTAAATATTCATTTCTACAAAAGATTTTTTTTTTTCCTGAAATAGAAATTTGGTGACAACCTCCTCGTTTTCAGCAAACCTTAATCACCATTTTTTCCACCTCAAGCATTTTATTATGTAGCAGTGGTAAAATATAAACTTTTCCAATTCTGCATTCTCCTCTTCCCTTCTCCCCCACCCAGTGAAACAGAGCTGAAAGAAAAACAAGTTTCAGAAAGTAAACAACACTGTCTTACTAGCCCATATTTCCCACTGGAGGGGGTGAAAAACTGGAGTGTGAAATGACATACTAAAGTAAGTGACTGCAGTTGGAAAGAAAGGGAGAGTTAAAAAGGAGAGCAAAGCTCATGTTAAAAGTTCTCAAATATTCTAGTGAAAAGGCAAAAAAAAAGATATAATGAAACTGCACATGAAACGTGTCTGTGTTCTCTCAAATATTCTGAACACACACAAACAGTACAAGTTCAAAAATTTAGTTCCATTTAACTATATATATACATTTATATATATATATATATATATTTGTTTTTTCCTCAGGGTTAGAAGAGAAAAATCCAAACAGGGTTTGATGGTTATTATATTTCTTTCTTGATAGAAAGTATCAGATCTGTTTCTGAAGAAGTTTTAAAGAGAAGGATGCAAACCACTTCCTTAACTGGAGGAGCTCAGGATCTCGCGCTCATCCTCCAAACACTAAAGTAACTGTTGTGGTTTAGCCCGGCTGGCAGCCAAACACCACACAGCCGTTCGCTCACCCTCCCCCCTCCCTCTCCGGGATGGGGGAGAGAA
The DNA here is from genome assembly GCF_013377495.2 of Cygnus atratus. NCBI lineage: Eukaryota > Metazoa > Chordata > Aves > Anseriformes > Anatidae > Cygnus > Cygnus atratus. The sequence continues at coordinate 16,895,870 of NC_066375.1, forward strand.
ACGGGAAAGTGAAGCCTGTGAGTTGAGATAAAGACAGTTTTATCCCTGAGCAGCCGGCCCCCCACCCCGGCTAGCCACCCCTATATATTGTTCAGCATGACGTCAGATGGTATGGAATACCCCTTTGGCCAGTTGGGGTCAGCTGTCCTGGGTCTGTCCCCTCCCAGCTCCTGCTGCACCCCCAGCCTGCTCACTAGCAGGACAGAGCGAGAAGCTGAAAAGTCCTTGGCTTGGTGTAAGCACTGCTCTGCAACAGTTATAACATCAGCATGTTATCAGCGCTCTTCTCATTCTAATCCAAAACATAGCACCCTGCCAGCTACTAGGAGGAAAATTAACTCTGTCCTACCTGAAACCAGGACAGATATCCATACCATTTATGTCATGCTCAGGTTACACTCTTTCCAATACCTTCTAATTAGTCACCATTTTCATCTATGATATATAGCAACCATGGTAGTGATGACATACAGTGTTATATGATAATTAACATACTACAATTCAACTCATGGGCTATTCTCACCCAGTATTAGGTCCCCTTGAGGTACACACCGAACCTCCCCATTCTTTTGCATTACCCACCAAGTGCATCCAGGTCCCTGGGCAAAAGCAATCCCACGAATGGGCTTGCCTTTTCCTGAGGCAGGAGTAGCCCAGACTGTCTTACCCAGCATGTTTCTTACGTGCACTACAGGAACTTTATCCCCTTCTACAGTGCGTAACAGGTTTGATTGGGCAGGTCCAGCTCGGTTGGCAGATCCTCTAGTATTGACTAACCAGGTGGCCTTTGCCAAATGTGTTTCCCAATTTTTGAATGTCCCAGCACCCATCGCTTTCAGTGTAGTCTTTAACAGTCCATTGTATCGTTCAACTTTCCCGGAGGCTGGTGCATGATAAGGGATGTGATACACCCACTCAATACCATGTTCTTTGGCCCAAGTGTCTATAAGGTTGTTTCGGAAATGAGTCCCATTGTCTGACTCAATTCTTTCTGGGGTGTCATGTCGCCATAGGACTTGCTTTTCAAGGCCCAGGATAGTGTTCCGGGCGGTGGCATGGGGCACAGGATATGTTTCCAGCCATCCGGTGGTTGCTTCCACCATTGTAAGTACGTGGCGCTTGCCGTTGCGGGTTTGGGGGAGTGTGATGTAATCAATCTGCCAGGCCTCTCCATATTTGTATTTCAGCCATCGTCCTCCATACCAGAGAGGCTTTGACCGTTTGGCTTGTTTAATTGCAGCACATGTTTCACAATCATGAATAACCTGTGCTATAGTGTCCATGGTCAGGTCCACCCCTCGATCACGAGCCCATCTGTATGTTGCATCTCTACCTTGATGGCCTGAGGTGTCATGGGCCCATCGGGCTATAAATAATTCACCTTTATGTTGCCAGTTCAGGTCCACCTGAGCCACTTCAATCTTAGCAGCCTGATCCACCTGCTGGTTGTTTTGATGTTCTTCAGTAGCCCGATTCTTGGGCACATGAGCATCTACATGCCGTACCTTTACAACCAGGTTCTCTACCCAGGCAGCAATATCTTGCCACAATGCAGCAGCCCAGATGGGTTTGCCCCGGCGTTCCCAGTTGTTCTGCTTCCATTGCTGTAGCCACCCCCACAGGGCATTTGCTACCATCCATGAATCAGTATAGAGATAGAGAACTGGCCACTTTTCTCGTTCAGCAATATCTAAGGCCAGCTGAACGGCTTTCACTTCTGCAAACTGACTCGATTCACCTTCTCCCTCAGCAGCTTCTGCAACTCGTCGTGTAGGACTCCATACAGCAGCTTTCCATCTCCGATGCTTTCCCACCATACGACAGGACCCATCAGTGAACAGGGCATATTTCTTCTCATTCTCTGGTAGCTTGTTGTACAGTGGGGCTTCTTCAGCACGGACCACCTCCTCCTCTGATGATATCCCAAAGTACTTGCCTTCTGGCCAGTCCATAATCACTTCCAGGATTCCTGGGCGACTGGGGTTTCCTATTCGAGCCCGCTGAGTAATCAGTGCAACCCACTTGCTCCATGTAGCATCAGTTGCATGATGTGTAGAGGGGACCCTTCCTTTGAACATCCAACCCAGTACTGGCAGTCGGGGTGCCAGGAGGAGCTGCGCTTCAGTACCGACCACTTCCGAAGCAGATCGAACTCCCTCATATGCTGCCAATATCTCCTTTTCGGTTGGAGTATAGCGGGCCTCAGATCCTCTGTATCCCCGACTCCAAAACCCCAGGGGTCGACCTCGAGTTTCCCCAGGTTCTTTCTGCCAGAGGCTCCAGGTGGGACCATTCTCCCCGGCTGCGGTGTAGAGCACATTCTTTACATCTGGTCCTGTTCGGACTGGCCCAAGGGCTACTGCATGAACTATTTCCTGTTTAATTTGTTCAAAGGCTTGTCGTTGCTCAGGGCCCCATTCAAAAGCATTCTTCTTACGAGTTACTTGGTAGAGCGGGTTTACAATCAGACTGTAATTTGGAATATGCATTCTCCAAAACCCCACGACACCTAGGAAAGTTTGTGTTTCCTTTTTGCTAGTTGGTGGAGACATAGCTGTTATTTTGTTGATCACATCCATTGGGATTTGACGACGTCCATCTTGCCATTTTATTCCTAAAAACTGGATCTCTCGTGCAGGTCCTTTAACTTTATTTTGTTTTATGGCAAAACCGGCCTTCAGAAGGATTTGGACTATTTTCTTCCCTTTCTCGAAAACTTCCTCTGCCGTGTCACCCCACACAATGATGTCATCGATGTACTGCAGGTGTTCAGGAGCCTCCCCCTGCTCCAGCGCAGACTGGATCAGTCCATGGCAAATGGTAGGGCTATGTTTCCACCCCTGGGGCAGCCGATTCCAAGTATATTGGACTCCCCTCCAAGTGAAAGCAAACTGTGGCCTGCACTCTGCTGCTAGAGGGATGGAGAAAAATGCATTAGCAATATCAATTGTGGCATACCACTTGGCTGCCTTTGATTCCAGTTCGTACTGGAGTTCTAGCATGTCCGGCACTGCAGCACTCAGTGGTGGCGTGACTTCGTTCAGGCCACGATAGTCCACTGTTAGTCTCCACTCACCATTAGACTTTCACACTGGCCATATGGGACTATTAAAAGGTGAATGGGTCTTGCTGATCACTCCTTGGCTCTCCAGTTGACGAATTAGCTCGTGGATGGGAATCAGGGAGTCTCGGTTGGTGCGATATTGCCGCCGGTGCACAGTTGTGGTAGCGATTGGCACTTGCTGTTCTTCAACCCTCAGCAGCCCCACAACAGAAGGGTCCTCTGAGAGACCAGGCAAGGTAAACAACTGTTTAATGTCCTCTGTCTCTAGGGCAGCTATGCCAAAAGCCCAGCGGAACCCTTTTGGGTCCTTGAAATATCCTCTTCTAAGATAGTCTATGCCAAGGATGCACGGAGCATCCGGGCCAGTCACAATACGGTGCTTTTGCCACTCATTTCCAGTTAGACTCACTTCAGCTTCCAATACAGTTAACTGCTGGGATCCCCCTGTCACGCCATAAATACAGATGGGCTCTGGCCCTTTACAGCTTGATGGCATTAGAGTACATTGTGCACCGGTGTCTACTAGAGCCTTATACTTCTGTGCGTCAGACGTGCCAGGCCATCGAATCCACACAGTCCAATAAACCCGGTTGTCCCTTTCCTCCCCCTGGCTGGAGGCAGGGCCCCTCTAGTCCTGGTCAGAATCTTCGTTTCTGTGTTTAAAAGACTGCCTGCTAGAAGTTGGAGCAGCAAACTTTTCAGAGAACCCCTTTCTCCCGATTGTTTTCTTTTGCAACTCACGTACCCGTGCCTCTAGGGTCTCAGTAGATTTTCCATCCCATTTTCTCATGTCCTCTCCATGGTCACGTAGGTAAAACCACAGGGTGGCGCGGGGTGTGTACCCACCACATTGTCTTCTTTGCACGGATGCGCGTTTACCCCTAATAGCCGAGACGCTGGTTTGTACAGGTGGGGAAGAAAATACACTCTCTTTAAGTTGGTGGACCTCTTCAAAAAGTTTCTCCAAAGTATTCTCTTTTAGTTGGTGGCCACTGGTTTGTTCAGGTGGGGGGGAAGATAAATTCTCTTTAAGTTGGTGGAACTCTTCAGAGAGTTTCTCCACAGCCGAGACGCAGGCCTGTAGGGAAGAGGAGAGATTTCCTTCGTACTCCCGGAGTTGTTTAGCCATGTCACCCACTGTGGGATCTTCACCATCTTTCCAGGTTATTATTGACAATGTGCTGGCCCATGTTGATGGTGCATTCCGTACAAACTTCCGCCATATGGGTCGAGTACACTGGACTTCAGCTGGATCTGTGGATGTTTGTGCGTCGTCTAGGTCCTTATAAATTACTTCCCGTACGGCTAATTCCCTCAGGTACTGAATTCCCTTCTCCATGGTGGTCCACTTGACTGGTAGACATACAAGTTCTTCCTTGTAGGGGTACCTTCCCTTCACAGCTAACAGGAGACGCCTCCAGAGGCTGTGAGATCGTGCTCCATCTCCAATTGCTTTGTCAATGCTTGCATCTCTAGCAAGGGATCCCAACCGCTTGGCTTCCCTGCCCTCTAATTCCACACAGTTGGCTCCAGTGTCCCAGCACCGGAGCAGCCAGGTGACAAGCTGTTCACCTATACAGCGACCAAAATCTTTTCGCACATCTCGTAGCTCACGCTGGTATAGGGTTCGGGTAGTTACTGTTGATTTTCTGACATCCTCATCCTCATCTTCATCCTCCTGCACACTTGATGGCCCAGCCTCGTCTTCTCCACGCCCAGACTTAGCAGAAGACTTTCTGCGTTCTAAACGACCTGAGTTTCTATACCATTTTTTCACCTTTTCTACAGGGGCAACTTGCACTGCTACAGCTCGCCTCTCCGACCCAGCCACAGGGTCTGCCACAGGGGTTGGAATACCCTCTGCAGGGGCAACTTGCACTGCTACAGTTCGTTTCTCCGACCCAGCCACAGGGTCTGCCACAGGGGTTGGAGTACCCTCTGCAGGGGCAACTTGCACTGCTACAGTTCGTTTCTCTGACCCAGCCACAGGAGTGGGAACGGCTGCAGAAGCTGGAACGGCTGCGGGTGCCGGGACAGCTGCGGGAGCTGGAGCTGGAACGGCTGCGGGAGCTGGAACGGCTGTGGGAGCTGGAACGGCTGCGGGAGCTGGAGCTGGAACGGCTGCAGGAGCTGGAGCTGGAACGGCTGCGGGAGCTGGAGCTGGAACGGCTGCGGGAGCTGGAGCTGGAACAGCTGCGGGAGCTGGAGCTGGAACGGCTGCGGGAGCTGGAACGGCTGCGGGAGCCGGAACCGGGACGGCTGTGGGAGCTGGAGCTGGAACGGCTGCGGGAGCTGGAGCTGGAACGGCCGCAGGGTCTGTCACTAGGTTGATAGTAGCATCAATTGCAGCTCGATAGGCACAGGCCAGACCCCAGCACGCCACAGTGATTTGTGTCACTTTGGAACTGCCAGAGTCATGACACCTTTTTTTCAAGCATTCTACCAGTTTTTTAGGATTTTGCAGTTGTTCAGGGGTGAATGTCCAAAACACTGGAGGTGCCCACTGCCCTAGAAACCTGCCCATATCCTCCCACACTCCCTGCCACTCGCAAATATCCCGCCTCAAGACAGATCTCCGGATGAGATTCCTAAGTAGTTGTTTAACCTTAAACAAAACCTGAAGCGCATTCAGGAGACATAACAACAAGAACATGCTGGTCTGAGTATCCCAAGGATATTCAACATCTTGGAGAGCTACCGTAACTAGCTCGGGGGATAAGAGGGTGGTGAAGGAGGAAGGGAGAGTGAACAGGTAGGAAAAAATATCTTCCCCTGTCCCCTCCAGAGATTGACTCCCTGATGAAAAAAGGCAATAGGTGTAATTGCTAATAGTTTCTGAGATATGGTTTCCGAAGTATAGAGTTGACGACAGTGCTGAGTACAAATACCAGGTTAGAGTCATGACCAGATATCTCATCATTTCATAAGCCATCGTTACACCACACAGTACCATAACAATCTTAAACCAGGGCCCGGAGAGGATAAACAGCACGACAGGGAGCACATACAGAAAGTAACTTGCTATAAAACTCAATTTGGGAAACAGGTACAGCAGACTTGAGATTAAGGCAATCAGCATTGTGACTAGCAACTATTAAGCAGGTTGAATACTTATACCAATTTTAGTTTAACACACTCTGGTCAAATCTGTCGATATCTCAACCCTTCGAGCCCCACGTTGGGTGCCAAATGGACTGTTGTGGTTTAGCCCGGCTGGCAGCCAAACACCACACAGCCGTTCGCTCACCCTCCCCCCTCCCTCTCCGGGATGGGGGAGAGAAACGGGAAAGTGAAGCCTGTGAGTTGAGATAAAGACAGTTTATTAAGACAGGAGAAATAATAACAATAATAATAATAATAATAATAATAGTATTAATAGTAATAATGTGTACGAAATAAGTGATGCACAATGCAATTGCTCACCACTCGTTGACCGATGCCCAGCCTATCCCTGAGCAGCCGGCCCCCCACCCCGGCTAGCCACCCCTATATATTGTTCAGCATGACGTCAGATGGTATGGAATACCCCTTTGGCCAGTTTGGGTCAGCTGTCCTGGGTCTGTCCCCTCCCAGCTCCTGCTGCACCCCCAGCCTGCTCGCTAGCAGGACAGAGCGAGAAGCTGAAAAGTCCTTGGCTTGGTGTAAGCACTGCTCTACAACAATTAAAACATCAGCATGTTATCAGCGCTCTTCTCATTCTAATCCAAAACATAGCACCCTGCCAGCTATTAGGAGGAAAATTAACTCTGTCCTACCTGAAACCAGGACAGTAACCTTTTACTTTACTTTAAATTTTCAGGAATATGCTATGTGGACTTGTTTAGCTGACAGGTTGTGTATTCTAGTATTTAATCACCATTTAAAAAAGAATTTTTGAAAATGTTCAATTTCCACTGCTACAAATAGCGTAAAAAGTGCCCTCCTACTGAGAGGCTGCCATAGGAAAAGAATTTCCCAACAATTCTAACTCGATGTTATTGACAACAGCCCTTCCCCCCAATTCTATGAAAAGTTTTTATAGTGTTATTGCAAAATAATATGAACGTGAATATGGTGTTCAAGTGATAGTATGTCATCTCAGACAGATATCAGAGATACAGAAGACATATTCAGGTTATATATACACCAAATATTTATGTTTCACTGCTGTTATTATGTAGCGGTTGCACTACAAGTGCCAAAAGTCACCAGCAATGATTAGGAGTATACGGCACTGGAGCTATTTAAGCAACAAAGATAAATACACTCATGGTAATAGGTTACTGCTCACACACACAGCATGCATTAGCTTTTGACCTGATAAGCGTGTAGTTTAAAATAGTTAAGACAGAGAAAACGTAAATGAGATGTATTATTATTACATAGCAAAATGAAGCTTACCCAGTAACAGGACCCTGACAAGCCCAAGAGACAAACCCGTATTACCTGAATTCATTAGTACTTTTACTTATCATGTTTCTCTAAACATATGATTACACTAAATTACTCTACTTTTCTCAAAGTATTTGTAATGATGTGCTAGCTGTCATGTCCCTGTGACGATGAAATTGGCTAGGATACCAGTCTTTCCTCTGAAAACCCATTTTCTTTCCCGTCCTGCATTCCTGGTTCTGCTTTTAAACAGGAAATCTACTTCTAGCAATAAGCAGCTTGTGCAAAATAGCTACTGGAAAACAACTGCTGATACCACGTCTTTTTTTTTAAATCAAGAATGATCAGTAATTTGTTTCAGTTACCTTAAGAATATAAAATATTCCCATGTATTTAAAGCCTCTGGATCTAGGCTATTTGAGCTTGCTCTGTACTTAAAAAGTGAGAATACAAAAGAGGAAAGCATTTCATGACATACGTATCTTTAAAAAAAAACACGCCAACTTTCAGGCCCTGCAAATGCTGCCACGGTATCAGACATGGTAAGTGTAAAATGTGTTGCCTGTCTACAAATTGAACTCTTCTGGATACAAAATTTTTATTGTGTGTATACAGCACACAATACAGTCATTTTTTTTGATACTGAATAGTAATTTCTATTGCTACAGAAATAATAATTTTATCTATGCCAAAATACAAAGGGAATAGCATCACAAGTGATTGGTAGGTTATGTTCTAACTTTTCGTCATTTAATACTAAAATATTTTTTCCCACATACATGAAAGATTTTAGGTTCGTAATACTAATGAAGTAACTATTTGTTCAAAGATTTAAGTTTAGAAATTGAACCAAAAACTAGTGATATTCAGGAAATCAAGACTTTCACCCCACAGTATATTCACAGCAGTCACTGTTAAGATTTCACATCTAAAATATACCTAAATTCAACTGCAACTGAAATATTTTTAACATTCCTAGTTATAAGCTACACAGTATTCCACAAAACTGTGACTTCCCATAGGTAGTCAGTTACTACTTTGCATTTGAACAGCCTTTTCACTGGGTAGAGTAACCACACATACGAAAATCCCAAGATATTTTCAGAATGCCGATACAAAGTAAGAACTTACTTATTTAACTTTGGTTGTACTTATGGGAAGCAAATAGTAGTCTTTGCACTTCTGCTAAATACTTCCATTACTTAAAAAATAATTATTTACTCACAGGTTATCTTAAGATTTCTCTGAAATTATTTCCAAGAGCAAGGGCTGAAAACCAAACCTGAAGCATTGTCATGTTTCCATCTACTTCTTATCAATATACTATTTGTTGGGTTTGGTACATACTGATTTCCTTGGCATCTGCATTTTTACTTGCCTTCCAACAGGTGTCCAACTTGAACTAAACAAGAGTGACATCTCCAGACTAAGTTCATGGAAATCTAAATTACTGCACCTCGTGCAAATAAACACCATGCTTCATCTACCCCATAAAATTTGGAACCCATTTCCCATTCCAGGGCTTTAGCTTTCCAGTTACTTAAGTTTTTCAGCAGACGGAAGGTGCAACATATCTGTTGGATATTTTATGTTCAGCAACTCTACTGTAATAAATGGAAATCCTCTTTGAAATTGAATGGGGAAGACATTCCTATAGAGTATGTTGCTTCCAGACAATGTTCTGCTAATTTTTAATGCAATTATTATTTTGATTTACAATTGTTCTGAAGGATATTTTGTTAATCACTTTTCACTTATGCTTTGTTACAAGGAAAATCAGCTCTAACTCTATAAAAGGACTATTTTACATGTATTTATTACCGTGATGCATAATTTTACACAATGAAACTGTTTGACCTACACTAACCGCAAGTATTACCTGTGATGTGGAAAGCATTCATATCACACCTTGTTTAGGTTAGTCAAATACTTTCTTTAAGCTGAAATGTTCCTCTTTCCCTTTGTTCAAAATTTTAATCACCAGTATTTTATTTAAACTGGATTAGATATACATTGTGAACAAGGCATAAACAACGTTGCATCTTGTTTTCAAAACTTCTTGACATCAGAACTCCTAATGAGCTTGATGGATCTTATTAACTAAATATTATTAATCATACATTTATTGATCATAATATATTCAGATTGCTATTGACTATACAGGAAAGATTTGTGTTCACAAAACACATTTTTTCTTTTAAAATGACTGTTTCTTTCTACTTCCTTTAATATTGCATGAAGTCTTAAACTACCTCTTTAGACAACAGTCATTTGTAAAGCAGGTAACACCCAGAATGTATCTCCTTGATAACTGTACTTTCCAAAGAATAGGGTAATTGCAAATATTCTGTAATATACATATATATTTCTCAGTTTATCTTTGATTCATGGATCAACAAAAGAGTAATTTAATGAAAAACTGTCTAAAGTAAGAACCACCCATCACAAACCTGTCTAGGCTTATAGTCAACCGTATTTTATTCCTTACATAAGTAATATCGGGCTTGATTTTCCAACAGTCCTAATAATCTTACAGATAACTCTGAAATTTACATGCTATCTTTACTTTGATGACCTTGAATAACGAGAAGTTATGCATATTTTCAGGATTCCAAACTTGTGCCTCCTAGGCACAAAGATACAAACACTTTCTGTGTGGTTCATAATCATCAACTTCCTTATTTACTCGTTTTTAACTCTGCAGTTCTTGGAGTTTCATGCTGCTCCTGGACTTCCTCAGAAAAGGTGTTTGGATAAATATTGCAATCATACTAAATTTCCTTATATAAAAACTTATTTAAACATGGCCTGCATCAGAATTAATGTGGCCAGCAGGACTAGGAAGTGATTGACCCCTTGTACACTGGTGAGACCACACCTTCAATATTGCGTCCAATTTTGGGCATAACGTTTATGACAGACTGAGGAAATTCAGGTTGTTTAGTCTGCAAAAGAGGAGGCTGAGGGGAGACCTCATCACTCCCTACATTCACCTGAAAGGAGGTTGCAGGTAAGGTGTTGGTTTCTTTTTTCAGGTCCCAGTTGATAGGACACAAGGAAATGGTCTCAAGTTGTGCCAGGGGAGTCTCAGATTGGACATGTGGAAGACTTTCTTCATGGAAAGAGTGGTTAAGCATTGGAACTGGCTTCCCAGGGAAGTGATCCTTGGAGGTATTTAAGAGACACGTGGACGTAGCACTAAGGGACATGGTTTAGTAATGGGAGTACATAGGTTGACAGCTGGACTTGAAGGTCTTTTCCAACCTAGATGATGCTATGATTCTCTATAAGGCAAAATAATTTCCAAAGCATAAGTCAAATTTAAACTGTTAAAAAAATAATCTGAACTGTACGTTTTCTTTGCTATGCATAACACTAAATTTGAGGATTACTAGAAACCTCAAGCCACCTTATGACACTGATTTACCAGATGACTGAAACTGCAAACTAATGTTATCTGCATATCTAAGTGCTACTCATCGAAGAAAGGTCACCATTTATTCCAGTTACATCTACTACTAGATTAAAAACTAAATTTACATCTTATAGGAAACTGAATCAAAGAGTCTTAATGAACCAGTATTTAAAGCCTAATTCAAAGTTTATTCCATCTCATAGATATGTTCTCCAGATTTTACTGGCTTCAGAGAATTTTGGGGAGCAGTTTCACAACAGGCTTGAGATAATTTAGGAATACCCAATGCTGCTGTTCACCTGACAGTCTGGCTACATATTTCCATACTTCTCTCTCCTTTGTATTGACAATATCGACTGCGCAATTGTACAGTAATATCAAACTCAAAACTATTTCTTATTATACAGTAAGAACTGAAGTTATTAGGGTTTCTGAATGAGAGTTTGCGGACAGGAAATTGAGGGGTACTGGTGATGTTTTATAGTTTGTGGTTTACTTCCCCCCCCGCCCACTCTGATTGGGCTATTGCACACTTGCAATTTCCCATATAAGTAGGGAGAAGGAATCCAGGGTCAGAGGTGGGGGAATCAAAGCTGCCATTCTGACTGCAACACAGGCTGAGAATGGTCTATGCCGATCTTGAGACCATACCTAAAGGTATCACTGCCAAGATATTCATGCCTTCATTTCCATATACCATTTGGCATTGATTCACTTTTAATTAGTTTTTGGATGTGATAGATCATGCTTTCAACTACTAGGCACACTACCATATCAAATTTTAGAACCATTAGAAAAAAAAAACGTACTACAAAAATATGAACTTCAGACGCCAGCAGTGGAAAAATAAGCGTAGGAAAATTCATTCCCACTTCCTTTGTGTTTCAAACGTGCTGTTTTCCAAAGGCAAACATGAAAAAGCAAAGTCGTGATGCTTTGGCCTCAATGGTTTTTCATCTATTTTCTCACATTGTAGAAGTCCGAGTCCTAACTAGCAGAATGTGGAATCTTGCATTTATTTACTTATTTATTTTTCTAATTTCCAGCAAGTGTTAAGGATTTTGTACAAAGAGCAACACTAGAGTGCGCACATCCCACCTTATAACCGTTAAGGGTCAAAAAGACACTTCTAGGTGATCAGAGAATGAATTTGAGAGCTTCTCTCTGCCTACCTGAAATCTGAATCCAGATTTGGATTTACAGCCAAATCTGTCATAACTCCCAACCATTCTAGAATATTTTGCAATACAGCTCCTTATTCCACTGTTGTGGGAATTCAGAGGGGTTGCATCTGCTCTATTTTGTAGAGAGCTCTTCTGTTGGAACAGGGATGAGCACTGCTTTTCGACTCTTTGCACTGACTTCAGAGCAATTAGGTCTCACCCAAATGGAGGTGCAAGAGGTAGGGATTTGCCTGGGATCCTAGACTTCCTCTGTCTAGTCCTATTAGTAGGAAATACAGTAAAGGCGTGACATCTACAAACAAGGAGCTACTGAATTCCTTGGCTGGAAAAGATGTGTTCTGTGCCAGAACAACAATCATAATCACAGCCAATAGATGTAAAATGACAAGTGTCCTTAAATTCTGTTCTCTTCTTTAATTAAGTTTCACCCAGTGGTTTGAAAAAAAATCAATAGCACCACATCTTTATGCTTGTTGATCCCATTGTAAACTGAGGTGGCAGAGACTGTTATAGACAACTTGTAAGTGCCTTTGTCCTGCAAAGTCTGTACTTTATAATGCAATTTTGCATCTAGCACCGATCTCCACACGCACACAAATACAACAAAAATACACCGAGAATTCTCATGTCTGCATATGTACTGAGTTCATCACAACAACACTATGCTAAGCTGCAAAAAAATAGATAAATTTTTTGATGAACTGTTTTGAACATCAAACCAATTAATACAAGTAACAAATTCTACACAATTTTTTCTTCACAATGTTTATATGCAATTTAGATTCAAAAATAATGTCATACTGCTTACCAATCTTTTCTTCTATTCTCTTCAAGACTGGTGACTATTCACTCACTGAGTAATTCTAAAAAATAAATAAATAAATAAATAAATAAAAAGGATAATTCAGGAGTACTTATTTTAGGCATCAAGGTCATGTAAAAGTTGCTTTAAATACTCTCAATTCAGCATTTCTCACATGCATTTAAAGATGGCATAGAAAAAAACAACTGTTGAACAGTGTTCTACAACTTACTGTAAGTTTCCCCATAACCAAAATCACTGTAATGGATTTGAACGTGTGTATGTAATTCAACATCCACTTCTACAGTTGTCTTTATTAAGACTTTATTAAGTACATCACCTACATGTCTGTTCCCTACGGTCTCTGTGCAAGTATGCATCACAATTACAACTATCCACAACTTGGTGTTCCTAAAATTCTTATAATGGAAATAAGAGTTCAGAGTATTAAAAAACAGATGGGGACAGCATACATTCAAAGCAGTCTTATTGCAGTTATGTTTTTCTGGTGCTTTCTACACGAATGTAGACAATGCAGCTCCTGCCTAACACAGTCTATGACAGTTATATCCAAAAGAAGTTCATTTCAAGATCAAGTTAGAAAAACTCAAAGCACATCCTGAAGACAAAAATAAAAACTAAAATTAATAAAAAATCCACCTCGTTTCATAGGAAAATCTTACATATTTCTTCACATTTTGTGACAAAATGTCAAATATATGTACACAAAAATATATATATATACACACTGTCCTTATATATCTCCTTTACAACTATTTTCTTTGTTTTCTTTCATTACACAATTTAATTACAGAATTTCAAGGATCAGTTCATTAACAAAAGCTTCATACACAGCTTAATTTAGCTTGGATTTAGATTGCACAGAGAGTTATCTTTTCTAGGTATCATGAGGGCTTAAGGGAAAGTTTTGATTTATTTTTTAGCCTCGGTGCTCCCCACAAATGGAGAGCTGACAGGAGCTGTTTACAGTGACAAGGAGGCTGGCAAAGCTACTTTTATTTCATACAAAAAGGTAAAATAGCAACAACAAAGAAAAGCATTTAAAGAGTAAAATGATTTTGTATACAACACTGTTCTGTGGCAATTAAGAGTTTCATTTACAGCAGATTGTTACCAAAGTAGTGCCAACACTATTTATTAATTAAAGGTGTTTTTTCATCGTTAGCTCCTTTGTGAAGAAAGTGAGAATTAGCCTACTGTTTCTGGGGAATTACAGTTTTCTAATCATTTTTAAAATGAGGGTGACTAGTTCTGCCACCTATGTGCCCTGCAAACATTCTGCCTCTTATATATGCCAAAAATTCTGACAGCTCCTTCAGACTGTGTACACATTACTTTAAATATTTCTGTACAGATTTTGAATTGTTTTGTACATCAACCAAAATCTGTGATGGTGTTCTTCTAAAGCAACTCTGCTCTTTGCTTTCAAAAGAACATGTTGTTTCATTCCCCTAAAGAAGCTCAGAACATCAAGGAAAATAACATCAAGTGATAGTGGGTTCAAACGTATTTCTAATCTTTACAACCCTTCAGTACTTACATTAAAAAAAGTGAGGCATAATTTATTTCTGATGAAACAGAGTTGCTCAGCTTTCTGCTAATAGGATCCTCAGGGCAAAAGGGGTAGGGAAAGCACTGATAAAAGAAGAGAGCTTCATTTTACTGTTTTTTGCTAGTCTGGAAACAATAAATTAATAATAGTGTTTACTCTGATTATAGTTGATTTAGGATAAATTGTTCTCATTTAGCAAATGGGGAAATGAAATTCAATGCCCAAGGGACTGAGAATATAAATCTATGCCAATGGCTACAATTGAAGATACATTTACAGACCCATTCTGAATTCCTGGATTAATTCCAATCATTGCTGATAGCAGGGAGGCTGACTTCCTAGTGCTATTTAACCAGTTTACTGATCCAAGTAGGCGCTCCCTTCCTCATTCCTCTCTTTGCTTTCTCTTCTGCTCTCCTCATGTCCGTCATGACTTATTTTATTTTATATATATTTTTTAATCCTTGAAGGGTCACTAGCATTTGAGTTTCTCCTCCCTCTTTTGGGGAAAAGAGGGTACAGTTCTTTCTCAGCAGTACACCTGTATTTTGATACTGTTCATCTGAAATTCTTCTTTGGCCAATTCTTAATTAATTACAAGTGAAATGTAACAGACAACCTTAAAATGGCATGCTGTCACATTTTAAAAACAAACAACAACAATAAAAAACAGTACTTCTCAGAAGAATCATCATGAAAGTAACAGAAACACCATTACTCAGCCGAGAAGATAGCCTGAACTAAGTATACTATTAAAAGTGCTTTCATTTCTTTAAAGTGCTGCATTATCATCATACTTCCTGTGCTTGGAAATAATGAAAGAGGATGCATAACACGGCATTGAAGCTGATGGCAAACGGCAAAACCTTCAGGCTAGTATTGCAATTCCTACTATGGAAGTATTACCATTTATTACCACTCATTAAATTTTAATTTTATACAACATCTTTAAAAGGTCATTTTTAAAACGGGAGTATTGTAGCCAATATTACTGACTAGTTAACCGATCTGAGAACACAAATCTTCACAGATATGTTGCTCTGAATTATTAAAGCATAAATCTGATTAATTTAGCTTTGTTTTTTAATAAAAATATTTATTGTTTTCAAATTTAACTAGCACAACCATTTGTTGTGGTGACCTTGATCTTTAAAACAACATTCTGTTACTATGATGGTGTTTGACTAAGTATTCACTACCTCACATTTACCATATTATGACATGTCATGTACCTTAACATTTTAGTTCCTATTTTCCTAAGTACTGCATTTATCATTAAAACACGGTGTATGGAAGCAATGAACGTCAGGAAAAAAAAAATTCAAACCAAAGACTAGTTTAGAAAACAAAAAAAATGGATACCTAAACTAGCCTCCAGAGTGCCCATTGGTCTTATTGCATTAGCTTATTAATTATCTGATTGCTAACATTCTGTACAAGCTGATGGTGTTTAGCAATCTATTCTGACAAACATTAGTATCAAAATGAGTTTAGCAGAACTAGTGCTTACAAGCGTGCAGGGCATCACTGCTTCCTACATAAGCCATCAATGCAACTAATGTGGTCCACAGGCCTAGGGAAGTGCTTGTCCCCCTATGCTCGGCTCTGGTCAGCCCACGCCTCAAGCACTGTTGACAGTTTTGGGCCCCTCATGACAAGAGGGTTCAGACAAGAGCAGCGAGGCTAGCGCAGGGACTAGAAAACAAGACCTGTGAGGAGCAGCTGAGGGAGCCGGGGCTGTTCTGCGTGACAGGAGGCTTCAGCGAGGTGCGTGTCGGCCTCTTGTCTCAGGGAACAAGTGATAGGATGCTGGTAACAGCCTCAAGTTGTGCCAGGGGAGAATTAGATTGGATATCAGAAAGAAATTCTTTACGGAAAGCGTTAAGAAATTGACCAGGCATTGGAACGGGCCACCCAGGGAGGTGATGGAGTCCCCCCCAGTGGTGTTTAAGAGATGTGATGCTTAGAAACATGGTTTAGTGGTGGACTTGTAGTGTGAGGTGGGTGGTTGGACTTGATGGTCTTAAAGGTCTTTTCCATCCTAAATGATTCTGTGTTTCTAATAGATATATCCAACACACTTTTTCACGAGTGTGAATCACAAGTGTAGAGAAGATCAATTTTAACCCTTGAAGAATAAAATTTTAAATTGCTGAAACTCAACTTCTTTCCTGCTAATTTACAGACATACATGTGAGATATAACTTGTTCTGACAGCTTCTCCTTGTTGGTGTGAAGATTGTGCTGACTCAGCACACTGTGCTCTCAGTGGCTTTCAGCACCCTCGATTATGGTTTTTAAATGATTCAATAATGACACAGTGGGATAAATTCGATATACTTCCCAGTGGCTATGTTTTTACTTATGCAATTGCTGGAATTATCTCCTTTGAAGGATATTCCTTTTTCAAACTTGGATGCTTAACGAAATGATAGAACTATATGCAACAAAAACATTTTTCTAATCCCTCCTGTTAACTTGACCAAAAGAGTGGAAGACACGTTGCTGCTCTCTAGATGAAATACCAGCTATGACCTCAACTGGACAGAGTATGTACCATATTGCTGGGCTGGACAGCAGTAGCCAGAAAGCATGTTATTTCCACAAGGAGAAAAATGAAAAACCCCAGACAAAAAGTGACCTACTGATGTCACAGAACAAACCCATGGACAGAACATGTGTAAAGTCTAACCTACAACTCTTATTTCTTGTCCCATCAACAGGAACACACTACCATAAGAATGTTCTTTTAAGTATTTTGATACCTGTTTCTTAAAAATTCAAGACGAATTTCCTAATGGATAACACTGTAAGTTTATTCATCTACTTTTGGTGACAATGCCTTTTAGAATCCTACTGAGGACTACATCATCATACTAGGAGGCAGACTGAAGATTCTCTAAACCATGAGTAAATTGCTTAAGATATGCCCTCATCATACTCTTATCCTCACCACAACTTACATTTCAGAAG
Organism: Cygnus atratus; assembly: GCF_013377495.2. Taxonomy (NCBI): domain Eukaryota; kingdom Metazoa; phylum Chordata; class Aves; order Anseriformes; family Anatidae; genus Cygnus; species Cygnus atratus. Next base: position 16,913,252 of record NC_066375.1, read on the forward strand.
GAAAGTGTAATATAACCAAGACTAAAATAGAAACAAATAAAACTGTGAAAACAGAAAAAGCAAAACAGTCAAATAGAGGTTTCTTCATAGGATATTCAAATCAGACATTTAAAAAAGAAAGCTATAATAAATTATTACATTTAGAAACCGTAGTAAACAACATCGAGATTACAAGGTATATATTACATCTTCTCTTTCAGTATAAGTAACATATTTATAACACTCTGTCAAAAGACCTCTGTCAAAGCAAAGAGACATCCATAACAGATGTTTATGCCTACCTTTCATCAACTAGTCTTGGTAACACCTTGTTAGCTGCCACTGAGGTCAAAAATCCATGCATCTTTAATTTTCAAATTTTCTCAAGGTTCTAAGCACATACTTCAGTATCACCAATTTTCAAGGTTTAGGTAGGACTATAGAGTTTTAAAGTTTAAGGTCTATACCAATCAGATATTAAGCATTCCTCTATTCAAGTTTCCTCAGAAGATCAATCCAGTAATGAATTTCAGCACAGTAGCAAACTTTTTTTTTTTTTTTTTTTTTTCAATGCATAGCCAGAGAGTGCCAGGGCAGTAACACATCTTAGCAAATAGTTGATACACACACACACAAAGGTCACAGGATACCTGGATTAATAATTTGTTTACTCTGTCCAGATTAAAACACCAGATAGCAACCTGCTCCCAGAAAGAACTAAGAGGTGTATGAGCTACTCTTTATAGTGAACATCTTCAGTCCTTAAAACTGAGGGTATTCCAGAGTGCTACAAGTAACTTGAGATTCAGGGGAACACACAACTTGAGTTCTACTCCTCAAATTGCCTCCACGTTTACACTAAAATTACAGTGGACTTGTTATGAAGTGCTTGAGGTAGGCATATCAAATACAGCTATGTCCTACCATTAAATGTCATCTTTAGATGCACAATTTGCCTACTGTTATTTCATCTTGTAGGTGAAGATAATAGTTCAAAAGCTATGAAAAGCCTGCTCTAACAAGTTCAGTTTGACAGAAACATCAGATTACATTAAAAACAATGGATTTTTTTAAAAAAAACATCCTTCAGACCACATGCTTTGGCTATAGTGCAAAGAAACATTCAAGCAAATGTACTTTCACATTATCATTCTGATCTACACCAGAAATTCTGTAAGCTTTTAAAAATCATGGTATGTTAGTACACAAACAGTATAGTTGGTTGAATTTTGACATTCCGGTGACAACAGCAACAGCCTTCACATAATGCATAGCAAATTATACATGACTACCTCTAAAATGTAGAGTAGAAACAGAGGTAAAACTTGATCCAGAGAAAAACATGAGATACACTACTTTTTCTGAGGTACTATAATTTTTATTGTCATTATAATGAAAAATCAGGAAGACTGCAGTTCAAAACCTGACTTTAAGAGTTCCCTCCAGAGCAAGACCTTTATCTGCACAGCAACATACAGAAAGCAATATGATGAATGAGTTTGACTCTAAACTCATGTCCTCCAAAGCTCTGTCAAGGTACCTGCTTTCTACTGGTAGCAATTCCAGACTCGAGGTTAGGACATGTCCTGCAAAGGCGCAGAAAAAAAACCACATTTCTACAATAGCCTCGACACAGAAAGCAGTTCCCTGAACACTGAAGTCCCCAGAATTTTTGCTGAAACAATTTTCTGATGACCTTTATTATTATTTTCATAACTTCTTTTAAATGGGTATTTTAAAAGGTTGTAGATTTTTGTTGTTGTTGTTTTGGTTTGGTTTCTGTTTGTTTGTTTTAAAGTCTGACAGCTGGTTATAGTGAACATAGTAATAGGAAGCAATAATTTATATCAGGAAGCAATATGTCTTTTAATATGCAGTTTCCAAACTCACCCTTGTTTGCTATCTACTGCCTATTTTTTAAATAATGCACAAATCAACTCCAGTACCATGGAAATAATCAACACAGAATCAAAACCTGGAGCTTCTACTAGAGCACAAATCAAAAGCTGCTGGAATCCAACAGCTGGAGCCTGTCTCATTATTTCACTGTGCTTTGATGTGCTTTTCAGCCAAGTATCTTAGAGAATTACTCGCAGATATGTCTATCTGCAAATTCTACATTGCTTACACATTACAGTTTCCAACAGAGATAAATACTGTAACTGAGTTCTCATTTTCAAAAAAAAAACACACCACAACTTTTTTCTTATCTTCTATTAAGCACAAAGCCCTGTAAATAGAGGAATTGAAAATCAGCTGCAGCTAATAAAAGAATCAAGTTTGTTATTGACTTTGAGCTGGTAGTTTCCATTAGATTATCCATCATACTTTTACTATGTGATCAACAGCCTAATTAATTTTGTACTTGTGCATTTAGGCAGAATACTGTATGTTTCAATGGGGTTTACTATAATCCCGCACCTGCGGCCTCAGAGATTTAGACAGCTCTCTATCATAAGTTTATACTATGCCTATAATCACGTCAGCTGGAGTATGGTTCCTGCTATTCAGTCTGTTGAAATATAGCACTATTTAATTTCTGAGGCACTAGAAAATTTGCATCTGTGGTTATGTGTCTTTGGACTTTAATCAGATCAAAGTCACTGAGAGATATTAAGAGAGTTAGATACAATATTTTGCTCAGACAGTTTTAGTGGATAAATCAGACACTGTTTTGATTTTCCCTGCTTATCCAGGAATATGAACAGATGCAATCATGCTATTGTATAATGAATGTTGATTGCCAACAGTATTTGATTTCACAACCATTCTGTAGTGATAATTAAAGATAACTTGATATCCTATACAGTGATAGTTAAAGACTGCTTTGTGTGCTTTATTGTATAAATAAATGACAGAGAATGAATGGATTCTCTATAACTTTATCTGGCATATATTTCAGAGTAGAAAGAAGTCACAAGAGTCTTGATAAAAATATTCAGATGCAAATGAAAGTCTTCATTCCAAAATGTGTTATTTACCCTTTTTTTTTTTTCCTGGTTTGTGGCATTTATGTTAAGCAAAGGCTTAGTACTTTAAGATGCATTAGCTGTAACTTCTACAAAAAGGACAAAAAATGAAGTGAAATGAAAGCTATATTATCTAGGGATCACACTAGGCCTGTAGCCAATGGCAGTCTGTGACTGCGATGAGCTTTGGATAAGGCCCATATGCAGTAGACACATGTACATGTTCATTACACCATTCGGAAACCTTAGGAAGAAAACTTATCTAAATGTACTTTTTCCACTAATAAACTTTTCCAAAATTCAGAATTGCGATTTCTTGCCATTACAGTTTTGGCCAGAACTCAATGCTCAAGCTAAGCCATATATGAAGTATGAGACAGCAGCAGAGATGGCCATCTTCCCCTTCTCAGCAAGAGCCCAGCAGAGCATGGATAGGCTCAGACTACAGAGGTATTTTGAATGAGGCAAAATGACTTGACTGTTCTCCTCCAACACAGCGGAAGGAATCTGCTATAGCCCCGTATGGTGCAGCAACCGTTGCTTTGCTCACATCTAGCATGTTTAATGGGTAGACTCTATGTGAGATGACACAGAAAAGCATCCATATGCCCTTTATTCACTCATGCATGCATTCACTGGCACTATATCCTCTTTACTCCCTGTAGGCTCAGGAAGGCAAAAATGGCAGAGAAGCAGAAACACCTCCCCTTTGGCACTCCCATAATCAAGTACTTTTCTGACCATTTCTAGACTTTACAGCTTTTTCCTCCTACCTCAGAAGCTGACACGGCCTCAAGCCCAATAGCCACCACCATTATGCCCTCCAACCTTGCAAACTGCTATATGCCAATGTGAATCTGAACAGAAAAGCTTGCTTGGGAGCACTGAAAGTCATTTGTGTATAGAAGCATTAAGGAGGATCAGGATCATGGTACAGTGTATCACAACACATATTTAATGACTCCCACTTAACAACTATTTCTGTCCCCAGACATGCAAATATTTTATGTAGTCCTTAAGTAACTGCTTCAAGCTGCACTGTTATACTGTGATGGTTGCTATGTACAGCACTAGCTAACTGATAGGCATCCCCAATGCCAATATTGTACGTTGCTTTCTCTCTCTAGAATGTTACGTTTCACTTTTAATCATAATTCAGCAGACAACACAGTGAGCTTCTTAGTTCACTGGTCAATACAGTTACCAGGTGAACTCCTTATAAATGACAGAAGAACTTACACTGAAGCCGTTCGTGCTGTTTTAGAAAGCATGTGTGTCAGGCGCTGCAACTTGCCAATTAAATTATCTTCATTCTTGATGTGAGCTTTAGTCACTGAGCGTGTTCATCCCCCTACCCCTCCATCTGCCCCCCCATAAGAACTGCAAGACTAACTCCTATACATTCTCTTCAGGATCTCTGATAATTTTAAACTGATAATTATTTCTATTTTTCACTAAGAATCAGAAAGATATCTGTGCCTCTGATGTATTTCCACTGTGTGTCATTGTGTATGTCAGAAAGATATCAGTTTCCTGCGATCTAAGAAAGCATTTCTGCTGACATTCTTCTTATGACTTTTCATTCCAATTTATAAAGTTACCTGTTGAGGAATTTTTATGATACCACCTCCTTCCTATAGAGGCTACCACCTAAGCCTTGATTAGTTCACAGGAGATCAAACTCCCTAACAAGTTACTGTCAGTTGCAGTTTTAAGACTAGAACTAGGTCAGGTTTATTACCTACATCAATCCTTTTATGTGGCAAAGCAAAGACAAAAAAAGGATTTTAGAAAAAAATAAAGGAAAACAGGACTGAAAGTCTAGCTAAGATCTAAAAATGTTTCTTATCTCAAAAGTGAAATGTCACAAATGATTTTTAAATTACCAAACCCCCAAGGCTGGAGCCATGTAGTCTCCAGCTTTGTCTAAGAGACCTTACAATATTACAGCAGGTTTTTGTTACGGAGATAGCATAAGAGCAGAGTTGTCTGTAATGTGGGATCTCTTAGATATTAGGTCAGCAAAGGCTGGGGAAATGATTTGCTGTTCTTAGGAGGACAGAAATACCTTCTGCACCTATTGATACCTATTGATCTTTTCCAAGTGCTGGGATTGTTCTGGGTAGTTTTGGAGGAGCTACACTGCAGTAAGAAATGACACTAAAAGCTTTATGAAGTTGTTTTGTAACGCATTCAGGCATATATTGTTTGGACATTTCATGATAATATATCACTGTATGGAATTGTTGATGCCTCTCTACATCTGATGTCTTTTCAGTATTATCCCATTATTGTGGTGTTTTGTTATTTCAGTTTCAGCTAACCTTCAGATCCAGGAAATGCCAACCCATTGCAGCAGAAGAAAGTATCTGTTCAAAAAGTTAAAGCTTGTGATGAAGTTCCAAGGGGTTTCTCTCACTTGGACTGAACTGCCAATCTATGAGACTGCCATTTCCATGGCTGGAATGGAAGCACTCATAAGTACAGAGAATCATAAATGCCTTTTTTAATCTCTTAGAACTCCACCACCATGCAGTTCTGTTGGTTTTAGGCGCAGCATCAGTGATGATCACGTTTTCAGGCCATCAGTCACTCTCTGCTTAAATAGATAGAGTAAACGTGCTTCTCCAAAAGCACTGAGGGGAAGCAAACAATGGCTGCGGCTACCATACCCGTGGCTGTAGGGGAGAGTTCTAATGAATCAAAAAGGTACTAAAACATGGAGCTTTAAGAAACGGATACAGGAAAGTAAGGCAAAAGCTGCTAGGTAACCAGAAATTCCTACTTTGCTAGTGTAATAATCGTTATTAATCCTCCTGTTTGAACCCTCTGAGTTTAGGGATAAGCCACGGCATTAGACACAGATGTTATTAAGATACATTTTGCGAGAACAGGCATCTCAGGAGAGAACAAGACTTAAGCACACTTTTGGGTCATGTCTCCTCTCCTGTACCCTCCTTATTCCTGCCAGTTTTAATTAATGTACAAGCTCACACAAACATTGCCAGCAAGCATGTGACAAGCAGCCTAAATGGGAAGATTTTCTAGCAGTAATGAAACACATGGAAAGTGGAATTAAATTCAGACAAAGCACCATTATACTGAATTTGCCATCTATATAGTTAATGTTAATTGTAAGAACTATAAAAATCAAGGAAGAGGCTAAATACACACTATACTGATGCTATTACATATGAGTAACAGTTACAACAGTCTGAAGAATGTTTTCCCAATTAGGAAAAGTTGTGTTTACATATGAAAGCCCATTGAATCATTCAGAATGCACGTGTAAACAAAATGCATGTGTAAACCCAGTTTACAACACTGAAGTACTAATGTTGTGCCCCCATGTCCAACTCTACGTATCCAAACAAAAATGGAATATACCCAAAGTTAAAGTCTCCCCACAGATCCTTTCCTTTAGCAGCTCCAGGACTACTATTGATCACCTCCTTCCTCCTGTGAAACAGAGCAAGCCAAGGCGGAGCACAGCTCATCAGTTGTTTTACTAGCAAATGATTGAGAACAGAATCTCAGATCTTTCCCTTCCTGAATAAGATGCTCGGTTACCTTTCAACCCATGCTAACCTTTTCTGAAAGTCTGGCTTCAAAGCATTCAGAGTTTCAAAAGGGTGGGTAAAAAGGCTCCTGAACTACTAGTGAGGCTTCTCTGGGGTTATAAGCTCTGTGCCCCCAACCAGAACGAAGTCATTCTTGAGATCTACCATTCCGAAGACTGAACGGTCTCTTAGCATTTTCAAGGAGAAAACGAATTGCAGAAGTCCAAAATGCAGGAGACACCAGCTGGTGGGATTGGATTCCTGTGCCCACTCTGAGGAGATCCCATACTTTGGAATCTCAACAGACATCCAGAGGCAATGGGACTGGATGTTGCCCATTTCTAACCCATAGCAATATGAAGAGATGTTTCCGCTTTTGCTTCATTAAGATAAACACATACTCCAAATTTACAAACTTGGAGCCAAAACTCTTGCCTAGAAAAATCAATCAACACCTTCTAGTGTGGCAGGCCTAAAGATAACAGCAGAAAGGAGCTTATTTAAAAAAAATAAATAAAAATAAAAAGCAAAACTTGCATATAAAGGAGAAATCTTTCAGCAGAGAAAAAAAAAAATAACCATCCTGCCCCTATCCTAAATAGGGAAATAGAACCAAAAGACCCTTTTTTAAAGGTCCAAAGATGTTTCTAAACATACAGACATTTGCTCTCAGAATGCTTTCTTGCTTGCACAACACATCTCTACTACACCCCATATATACTGCATCTGTATTTACTGTGATGCACTGTTGCACACAAATCACCCCCCATACCCCTCCTCCTCCTATTTTTCATTGAAAGCCTGGAATCCAGCCTTGTATGAGCCTGCAGCACTCCAGATGGGTCAGACAGCCTTGCCAGAAGCCTTGCTCAATACCACAAGATAATTTTATGGTCCTCTGTTTAAACACTGTGCAGTGAATATGGCTTCCAATTCAAAGTAATAATGGCATACGGCACTGCTTTAAGAGACTGTCATTTTTGGTGGCGTGCAAGAATTATTATTTATTCCCCCCGATATAACACAAGAGTTGTATTAGCTACTAAAAATGGACAGCATACCATAATCAGTCTTTGCTGAGGATGACCTATTCAAAATGGAATTATAGTATTAAGACATTCTGTGCAAGTTGGCTAAATGATGTAGTATCAGTCACAGGAGTTCAAAGTTCTGATGAGACAGCAAAACATTAACCCTGTATCTCTGTAAATGAAAAAAAAGTATGGCAACAGGGGGTCTTCTGACTCCCCTCCTTTCTCTTTTTTTTTTTTTTTTTGGCTATCACAATACCTAATTATGAATTAATCGTTGACAAATGGTTAGCCCATTAAAAAGTTCTGATAAAATCCAAGAACAAAAGAGTTGGAAGCTGAGTATTATTTATAACTTCAACCAAGGAAAATCAAAGTGAAACCTTTGGAGAAGTTACAGGCAATAATTATAGTCCAATAATTTCCTGGTGATATTTTATTACGCAATACAAGTGCAATAAATGATTTTTTTATGTTTATCTAGGAGGAGAAAGAAGAAGAGCACTACAATGACCAATTTGTCATCTTCAAATCTTTTTTCCACTTTCTGAAGAATACAGAACAAACTGTCATTATGGTGAAATTAAAACGTAACAAATACTCTGTAGTAACTGGCTAACTGGAGATACAGAAAATCAAAACACAGTATATCCAATAACGTTATTAAGTGCAATGATGGAGATAAAACATCTTCCAGAATCCCCTAGGTCACAGATTGCTGGAAGCTGAAGTTACATGGAAAATTACCTCAGTACCTTGTTTTGATCCTCTCCCTTAAGCATACTGTATAACTGTTGATGATAGAATACTGTATTAAATGAATGTGTGCTACTACTGAAAATGGCTGGTCTTTTAGTCTATACATTTACATACAAAAGAGCTTGCCCTACCTATTCCAGTGGTGCTCCTTCCTAACTAATGATCTATTTAGGCTTGGCATAACAAGTGTCCTTCAGGTTTTAAGATCTTCTTTAATTTCTCATTCTTAGGTGGTAAGTCTGATCTAAGAATTTGTCCTATTCACACAGAATCACAGAATCGTAGGGGTTGGAAGGGACCTCAAGAGATCATCGCGTCCAACCCCCCCCCCCCCCCCCCAGCCTATTGATGACAAGTATCAACAGGAATTATAAATGTACTGAGATTTATTTTTATTTTTTTTTAAATCCTATCCTACTTCACTTTTAGTTTACCTATATCAGTCTGGTACTTGTGTTACTTGAAATTATTTCCAACAGGTAATTTCATTTCAGAGAAGCATGTTATGCAAACTCTTTTTGTCTAATTCTTTGTGATAACTAAATTAAACCTACTAATCATTTAAAAGTTGCTAGAGCACTAAATCAAGAAACTACAGTAAAACATAAAAGGTTTCTGAACATTGAGAATGACTTTGAATCATTACATCCATATTCATGCATTTTTTAAGTTAGTTTTATATTTTATATTCTAATTCTCCTCAATGAGAAGTAGATCCAGACAAATCTGGACAGATTTAAGAAATTGAACAAACTGTCTAGAAACTGACATAGTGAGGAAAGCTAAACTTAAAATTATATTGACTACATTTTATGCCTTCTCATCATAAACCTATCCAACACGACCATTCTTTGTCCTTAGCTGCATGACACCCATTACTAATATTCCATAATAGTAAATATGAAGTGTAGGTAAATTCATATTACTGTTAGGTTCATGAAGTCCCTTGGTAAATAAGCATCTGCCATTCACCAGCTGATGGTGATGCTCTTGCTGTGAATTCTAACAACAGAAGCAATCACCAGTAGATTGTCAATATCTCTTATAATTCCAGTATGCAACTATGTGTGGACAAACACCTTTTTAAGGGCAATAAAAACTTATCAGTGCACAGTAAATATTGCAATTTGTTTCTGCTACCAGTTAACACAGTTATCTTGATCTATTTCTGTGTTTGCAGAGAGCTAGATTCGTACATAGAAATAATCCTTCGTTAACTCTAACTGCATAGCTGAAAATCACAAACCCTTTGTCTGAAAATGTAGTTTTATTAGACTAGTTAGATTGTTCTAATACAGTATTTCTAGATAGAAGTTTTTTTTTTCTCTCTCTCTCTTTTTTTTTTTTTTTAACAACAGCTACACCAACATCTGCACTGTGGGCACAAATATTTTAGGTAATGCAGATTTAGTAAGAGAGATGAGAAAGATTTACTGCCACTTCAAACACTGACTTTGTCACAGTATGCTCTGCCATCAGGTGACATAGCCAGAGCTACATACTAATTACAAGCTATGTAATTTATGGGTATTTGAAAAACGACATCACTTAATAGTCTAAACTTAAGTATTCTTTGTTAAGCTTTGCTTTTACATAATACATTTCACATATATGAGACTGACTGTAGAAATAATATTTTAATAGACACAAAGATCAAACTACTCAATATTACCACACATTTATCTATTAATACCCCAAACCACGTTTGTTTATATTATCCAGCTGAAAGAAAAAACAGACCAAAGGATCATGAGTGCAATACTATGATCAGGTTTTAATGTGAAGTAACACACGCACAAATGGAGAACTAAGGTGGGTCAATTTCATGATAACTAATGACTGAAAACTTCACTTACTATGTTTCAATGAAGAACAGTTAAAGACATAACTTAACTTAACCACACCTAAATTTCACTACAGATCTTCATAAGAATGGTAATATTACAACTCCAGCACAGAATATCAACTAGCAAACAACAAAACCAAAGTGGAATAAGCTTATTTCTAAGTTAATCGTAAATTTACACAAATAAAACACAGAAGCAAACAATCTTAGTGAACAATCAAAAACTAGACTAGATATGTTGTTACATTTCTTACTTTGACTATAATATGTAAATAATACCTGATTACACAGACCTTTTGACATAAAGGATTATCATTCTTCAGCTCTGATAGGACATGCATACATTTCTATCTTTAAACTACTAACTCCCTTCTTTGCAACTGACGCAGACAAAACAAGCGTAGCTGCAATTAGCGTGTCTGAGAAAGTAAAAAATGACTGAGGAGGGAGGGAGAGATTTCAAAGGAAAGTCTAGAAAGGAGCCCTGATGAACTGTGGACAAAACTACCTTCAGTTCCCGATTAACTGTGTAATATGTTATATGCACAGCCCTTTCATCACATAGTATTCAGTTTTCTGTATTATGTCCACTATCCAATTTCTCATTTTCACAGTGAATCATCTTTTTATTGCATGAGCATGTTGTGAACCTATATTGGAAAACAAACCAATATTAAAAACCATACCGCTTAAGGAAAGGGGAGATGAGAAGTAATCTAGAAGCATGTTTCCCTTTGTTTTGACATACCCTTTGGTTGAAATGCACAAGTTGTACACACAGCCCCTTCTCTCTACTCCATGCTTTCCAATGCATTCCTTCATGTCTCTACCAGAGAACAAAATTCTGCAATTCTCCTACTGTAATCTGAACCCGATTCTGCAAACACCACATATCAACTAAGTTTCCTCAGGCTTAGATGAACCAAGTCTTGCACTCTTCGGTGACTGCTTGGTGGTAAACTGTGACAAGACACTATATATTCAGATGGTAACCTCTATCAAGCCCATGTCGTCCCCTTTCCCACTAGAAACAGAACATCAAGAAAAGAAATGAAACTAAAACCATACTTTAGAGTCTGCATGGACCTGTGCCATCTGAAAGGCTTCAATCCCTGATAATAAGCTTCTTGGATTTCAGCTTCCTACTGGATGCATAAGTCTGACCTTCATAACTCTTTAAAAACATCACTCCATGACTGAACACTTCTTCTAAAGAAATCTGTGGGCTCCATTTTGATACACTCTCTTTCTCACTATCTCTAAAACTCTGAATTATTGTAGAAAAGCAGCTTCTCATAAATCCTCTTTTTTCTTTGCTGTGCAGTACCGCATCAGTAATCTTTACAGAACACCTTACTGAACAGCATCCACAAACTACAGGAGAATTTTCAATTCCAGCACAGTGCTATGAGTGAGCTTAATGTAAGAAGAGATGGCAAGCAATGAAAGTAGAAACCTTTTGGAAATTGTGTTTTACTATTTTCCTTCCCATAGCTGGATTGGTCATTTAACTATAGAGTAAACTTGAATATCTGAAAACCTCATTCCTGAGAACAGGCTTAATACATATTCTGTATAACAGCTACTGCTCCTGCGACTAGTATGCACAGAGTACTGATCACTGAAAGATGGAAATCCTTAGAAACTATTTTGCTTTGTTTCCAGCCTGTAGCATGCCTTGCTTCTGAATTCTACATGAGGTTGAGAGTAAGGCTATATAATCTAGTGTTATTCTTCAGAAATATTAAAGCATAAAATTACCTTTTATTGTGAGTTGTAAGACAAATTAAATAAGCGATAAAAATGGAGCTTAATCTAAATAAAACATCTTTTTACTTTTGAAAGAAAGAAACCTGTGATGAAAGGAAGTCTTCCTCCCTGTGAAACAGTGATGTGCAGGACGGAACACCAAGAAGAGTCCTACTAAGTCCAAATGGCAGAGCGACTATGACCTGGACTTCACCAAAATATGCCAAACAAAATGTTTTTTCTTGACTTTCTCTTTGTTTTGTTTTAAAGAAATCATGAAGGGAACATCCCAGACCTGTTGCCATCTCACCATTCCCTACATTCTTTTGCACTTGCACAACTAAACTGGTATTTATATAACTCTCACCGGAAAACTCTAAGCAATACCAAACAGACACATTCTCCTCAAAATCTTCTTCTTTGCTGTCTTACCTAGTATCTCATGTTTTGCAACTATTATAAAAAACACTTACAGTAGAGATCATTCCTACTGTATTCTCTCAGTAAACTGCTTCATTGTTTGAGCAGAGAATGCAGTACAAACTAGACAGATAATCACTCATTACATTCCCATTTTAAAATACTGGTAGAACATTAGTGCCAGTTGTTTTTACAAATAACGAGGTTGACTGATAATGTGACTTAAAATATTGCAGTATACAATGTATTACCCGCAGGATATATATTTGTGATATATTACCAATCAAACATATTGGTATGTCTTAAGATTTTCAGCACAACCCTACTAGTTTTTTTCTGTTTATTTGCAGTTGTAATGCCCATGATAGTACTGAATCTAGTTACAAGTCATAATAGGAGTTGACATGTTTTCTGTATGACTGGAGACAAACCAACATGTGATCACATGTCCTTAGTGCTATATTCTTACATGATTCATGCATGCATCTTCAAGAAGAGGTAGTTCCTTCACAGCAGGACAAACTGATTCCATAGACACATCCCACCAAATGATGCAGTAGCTGCTATGTATACTCCCTTCCATTTTTCAGCTTCCTGAATAACTAGCACCTCTCTATTTCAACTCTATACTTTTTAATAATCTTCTCATCCAAATATTTTTATTTCTAAAAATGATTTATTGAAAGAACATTCCCTCTACCTTGAAATTTCTCTACATAAGCAGAAGGCTTCAGGAAAATCTGCTATGTTCTCATTTTAAATTCAAATAGCAGAAATTAAAAGCCATAATTTGCCATTTTTACCTACTGGATGCAGAAGGAGAACACTCTAAAATCTTTCTGATTTAGTATACACTGAAAGGTCAACAATTTTGGCATGCATCATCTGACCCATATATGTAAGCCCAAAAGACTTTACTGTACATTTGCAGTATTTAATGGATGCAGATTCTGGCAAGTCACATCAGTGTGGCAAGCAGCTGGACATGAAAAACATGTTTTCTTCCATAACAGGACACATTTACATTTCCTCTGAACAGTAAGAAAGGAATTAAACCTGCACAAAACAAATAGCCTGAACAACAGACTCCACCAGCAGGAGAGCACCAGGTCATACCAATGACAGCCCCCAATGATAAACAAATCTCCTTACAAGAAACTGTGCATAAACCACATCAAACAATACATCCAATGGCTAAGTCTTGTATTTCAAATATTGAAGGAACAGCTTGGAAGTTGTCTCTGTAATAGGTTTCTAGTTGAAAACATCTGTGTAACCTTATCTGCAGTTGTACAGAAGTTAACATTTCAATACATTTATTTAAAACTTCTTCATTTTCAGATGCTTTATTTGAAACAAACAATGTGTCTTGTATATATATACAGATACCGAGATTGTATAAAAGGTCTCATACAGCATTTCATTCTTTTTTTCCTCCTTTGTTATTATTTCTTTTTGATACTGTTTATTGCAACCAGGTGTTACACCAAACCTTACCTTCTGGCATAGCACAAAACTCACTGACAGCATCGTTGCTACTGCACAGCTGAGAAACCTGTGTTTACTTTTGCAAGCAAAAAAAATGTAATCAAAACTCTTGAGTTGTGCCATGGTTTAACTAAGATTTAGTGAATGAAATTCCATGAATGAATATCTAACACCAAGTTAGTGTTTGAAAACCCAACATGCAATGAAAGTATCAGTGATCATTCTTCTTTGTGGAATTAGTTATTATACTGATTCTTAAGAATTTAAGCACTGGCATTCTGAACTAGCACCACTGAAATGGATGCAAGAAGTCTAAGAACTTACACAGGCACCAGATTTATCCACCGGTTATCCTGTTTCTTTGGGAAGAAGGATGATCCAAAGGTGACACACAAGTGTCAGTAAGGCTTCAGTTCAGTTCCTTGCTTCACCACAGACTTCTGATATACCCTAGACAAATCAGAAGTCATGTTGTCCAAACAGGTCTGATTTCAGAGGATTTCTGTTCTCAAAAAGTGGAGGTCTGATGCAAAAGCCAGATGTACACAAATTATTAATTTTGCACAAAATTCACACCTTTGGTCTTTAGCTTTACTGCCTGTGATACTGGAGAAAGAAAATCTCCATGGTTGCAGCCAGCAAACTGCACAGCACAAAGGACTCTGCTGTCTATCCAGTACTCTACTGCCATCAAATAGGACTTTGAGTGCAGCAACATCCCATAACAGGAAAATAAGAAAGATGCTATTACTCATTACAGCATTTGCTAAAACATTATTTTTTTTAATAATTGGAAATCCTTAATATGTATCATATTCTCTTAGAATAGCATGTGTGCTTTTAAAACATGAAGCATTTTCCATTACTGGATTTTTACTGTATTAAAACACAATTCAATCTCTTAACACATGTGCGTATATGCATGAAAGAAGAATTTAATTGCTCACGATCTTGCATAGCACATTTACATGCTTCCTCTGAATTGAATTATATATATCTCAGTATCTATGTATATACAGACAAACATTTGAAAATAAAAGTCTGAGGAGAAAGGCAAGAGGGGAAATTATGGAGAAAGAAAAAGGAAATTATGGAATATAAAATGGTATCTATTATTTGAGCAAAAAGTCCTGCTGCACTACTAAATCTGAATTACCGTAATGGTAAACAGTAGTGAGTGATTTAATAGTGGCCCAAAGCAATTTTTATACTTCACGGATTAGACTTGTACTATGTCAGGGCCTAAACTGTCAAGTGTCCCATCTCCATGGTGTTGAAAAAATAATATGTAAAAAGAAATCCACGCAAGACAGTAATAGTCATGTATTTTAGTCTAGGTAAGATATCAGAGAGAAGGAAAACTTTTGCATAGTGACTTTAGTTTATTTCTCTACAATCTTGTTTCTCTCCCAGTACTATCACATGACCTAAGCACCTGCTGGCTTTGTTTTAACAGAAAGTGGTATTCATTATTTTCAAGTTAGTTTCTAACTTCAAAAACTGCTATTCTTTTTCCAGTGTGTGACAATGTATTTTCACGATATTATTTAACACACAAATAGGGATCAATACACTTCTTTTTAATGAAATGTAAACAATATCTACGTACCCTAGAGAATTTAAATATAGATAAATATAAATATTATATTGAGAAAAGGCTACCACATGCTATTACAACTGTATAATTTAAATAGTGCTAGCTACATACTAGCTTTTTCACAACAAAAATTTTGGGAAAAAAGAAATACATTGCATCCATTTTCCTACAAGTGGTCTTTCCTCTTTCTTAATCTTCTTTTAATGTTTCCAATGTTTCCTTCCTGAAAGGTTATATATTAAGCAAAATGACAAATGGGCAGATGGCTACACAGACAAACAGCCACTTGAGTCAACAATTCAGATGAATAGCCATGTACTTGCATAAGCATAGAAACAGGTAAAAGCCATCATCAAGAGAAGAAAATGAAAACAGGTAAGAGATGACTTTATGAAATTCTTGCTGAAAATCGTTCTTCTAAACTTAATTTTATTTTGCAGAACACCATACACGAAAGCAAGTTCAGTTTAACTTGCAAGGATGGAACTTTCACTTGTACAGCAGAAAGCAAGACATGATTCCTCTAAATACTATTGTCAGAGTTACTTTAATGATATCTTTTAATGATTTATATCATTGTGTGGTTGAATAACCACTTGTGAACTCATCATTTTATGAAAATAATATACTTGATGATCATAGGATATTCAGCTCATCAGTCACTTCTGGATCAATTTTATTTTACAAGCTCAGTTGTTCATCAACTTACTTACAAAGTATAAAATGAAGTTCCACATCAACATGCAGCCATCAGAGAGGTGGCTGTTTTTTTACGGAAAGAATAGGAATAAACGCATTTTAACTCAGAAAAATCAGTAGATTTTTTAAGTGCCAAAGCATTTGCCTTGCTTTTACTTTACCTGAAGTATTAGAACTCACTAATTTTAGAAATATCTATAAAATTTAAAAACATTTAAACATTCCTCAAGACCTAGATCCTCTTCAAAGTCTACATTTTCTAGCCTGGCTCAGCAGTTTCATTACAGATACTGTGTATGAGTGCTTGCTGACATGCCACCAGGCAGCTCTTCCTGTTGACGATTCTGACCTTTATTAATTCAAGTCTGTGCAATCTTCACCACTGATCTGTCAAAGCTGACACCCTGTCACACTACGATTTTGCAGGGAACATTCTGAAATAGTTCACAGGGCATTACACTGAATCTACCTGATTCCAAGAGAGGAAGCTTACTGCTTTCAGCCTTTTCTTTTATATTTCTGTAATAGGATGGCCATACATTTTATAAGTAACAAAAGCAGACGCTTCAACACTCCAAAAGATGAAGGCTAATCTTAATAAGTGGACAGCTGAATTACTTTCACTTGCTTTTAAAAAACAGCTTTCAAGAGCAGGTATCATTTTCCTGCTCAGTGTCCTTAACTGCAGTGATTATAAACAAAGTAGTATGTTTCCCAACATCTTAAAGTTGAAAGTTTCAGTTTGAGTCCCTTATTTATATATTCTGAATTTAAATTATTCTTTATAGAAAACAAAGCAAACAAACAAATAATAATAATTAAAAAAAAACAAACACACACACACACAACCAAACCACCAGTATAACCTAACACCAGCAAGCAACTCTGCCATTAGCATCCTCACTTAGAAACGAACCAGGCCAAATAAGAAAGAAAACCCTAGCTTTGGGGAAACCATTCTTTCCAATATGTCATTATTTGAACTATGTTACAGGCAATAACAACAATAATTAGCTGTGAATGTATTGGGAAGCTTCAAGAACCTGAAATTTTATAGGGTCTTTGCACTAATTCCTGCAATACAGCAGGCAGACACCATTCCCTTCCTTCTATTATAAAAGCGAATAACCAAGAAAATTTATTCTGTGTGTTACTGGTTTCAGTAAGTTATAAGAATATAGTTAAAAAGACAGTTTTGCCTGGAGGTTCCTGACACTTTCTATCTTTGTGGTGGTGGAGGGCTTTTCATCTATCCTGTCTGTTACATCAAGCAAGAATTGACTATTTACAGCACTTTTAAATTGGCTGAGGATAAACATTAAATAAAAAAGAAGAGATGATTCGTCTAACGCTACTTAAGGAAGTCCCACCTGTACTCCAGAATGCCCAGTGAGCTCAATGCAAGTTTTGCCATTGTAAAAGACCTGCAGGTAGGAAATACATGTGTTACTAGTTTAGCATATGGTATCATCCTACAGAAATGCCACCTGATCTGTTTAGGAGGCTTCTGGGCAGGAACTACAATTTCAATGGTACGAAGCACTTGCACTTCAACTATTTCTATATCTCTATATCTATGAGATATCGCTGACCCAGGGAAGAGCAATTTCCTTCTAAGTTTATACTTTCAAATTTCTCTCTACTTACTACTTTTTAACTTTTCACGTTGTTCAGAAAAGATAGCATAAGTATCTGCTTATAGTGATATACTCCAGTTTTTAACTGACAATAAACTAGGAATAATCACCCCAAAGTGTGTTCATTGCCATTATTGATATACAATTTTCATTAACACTATTTAGATATAAAAGGCATTGTGTATCAATTTCCAAAGACATGTATCAAATTCCAAAGAAAATAGTCTTGTTAGATTGCAAAGTCCCAAAGTCTACACATCGTAAGCAAGGCAGAACTGAAAGTATCAGTAGTTGCTTCCTGGTTCTTAGTCTCTTTCCTAACATAGCCTGGGTAATACACCTTACCCCATGACTAATTTATGTCCTCTTTTATCTAGAGATATTATTTATTTTTTATATACATCTGAGCTTTGCAGCAAGGAAACTTTCTGAGAATGCAAATCAAGTGTTTGCAGATTTTTAAATTTGTTTTTGAATTAAGAAAATATAGGCTTTTCAGTAATCTATATATGTAATTCTGTGTGTTGTGATCAACTGGTGATTAAATGCAAACTGTTGAACTTAATTTGCTTTAAAAGCTCTGCTTGCACTGATAAAGCTCAGAATATTTCTTAGAAGAGATAGAAGGAACAGATATTTAGGATAAAACACAGATACCAGTACACAGATAAACCTGCTATTTCCTCTTAATAGTTCTGTAGCTCCAAATTCAGCAGCTTTTTATCTTACTGGTAATGGCAACTTTTCAATTTATTACTAACGTATTTATTTTCCATGTTTTTGCCACATTTAGCCTCTATGTGGCCTTTTTTCCCTATCGATCTTAGGTTCTTTGTTGAAGGTTTCTTTAATTCAGCATCTTTATTATTAAGATAAGCACATCAAGAATTTTACTTAAATTCCACAACAAACGACAAAGAAACACAACCTCCCTAATACTATGCCAAACAATCACAGGGTAGAGTATTTTTGGCTTTGGAATAAGAGAGAGAGTTTTCCAAACCTGGGATATAAAATTCTAGCCCCAGCACAAGTAACAGAAGAATCCCAAGGACAAACTTTATGCACGCAAGTTTCAAGATGCGTCTTCAACAGCTGATAATCCTATGATTTTTTTATATATTGTAAGCAACTTCTCAATTTTCCTGCTGAAAAGTGACTTACGGTGGGATGGAACAAATGCATTCATCTCTTCACTGACCCAATGGAATCTTGATAATAACCTGTCACAGGACATGTATTTAATTTTAGGGCTCAAAAATTAGAGCTCCTCCATAAATCTCAAAACCAACGTGGAAAGATACACTGCAAATAACAAAAAAGTCAGATGAGAATAAACTAAACAGTGCTGCTGAAGAAACTAGATGAATAAAGTTATGCCAAATCTACTGGTAGAAAAACAAACAACAACTGTATTGCCAGCATTGTAGTATTACACAAGATCACAAGATTTAGAGGCAAAAAACCCTGTAGTATATAATTGTTCAACATTTTCTTGAAAGATACATTTAAGGATATCCTACTGATATTTACTGACACCTTCATGAAAACACAGTGCAACTCCCATTAAAAAAAAAAATAATTAAATTTACTTTGTGGATAATTTATCAACACTTTGGGTTAGTGACTTAACCAAGATGCAGCTACAGGAATTAAGAACCAAGATGCAGCTACAGGAATTAAGTCCCCTAGTTCAAAGACGATACTGAAATACTTGTATTTGTGAGGTGCCACACACGAATTTGGGGCAGTTTACTGTCAGTAGGAAAATGGAAATTAAAATCATGAGCTTCAACTTTACTGAGTTAGGCACAAAACCACATACAGTTCTATCAAGTGCACTTCATGGTTCAGTAAGTAAAGTCTGAAGTTAAACACATATATTTAAACATAGTTTCTAGGAAGAAATCTTTTCCTTGATAATGCTCTGTTTCTGGACAAAGAACTTGCCCAGAGAACTAATCAAAGAAATGATCTGTTGGACAAGAAGATGAAACCATGTATCTCTTATTTTTTGATATATTATTAAAAATATCACTGTACCACACACTTCATGATCTCACTAAAGAAAGTATAGAATCACACTAATCAACCAGGGATTGTTGTTGGGCTTTTTCTCCCTTTTTAGAACTGAAAGAGGCGTTGGAGGGTCTTTACTACCTGCCTTTTTGTTAAATGGGGCTAGCTTTGAAGCAAGTATCTCTGAAATAAGGCGGACGGTGTATCCTTTGAAGTACCAGCTTATTCAAAGCAGGAGCAGAAAAGGAGAAATGGCTCTGTTGCAGTTACTTTATTATGCAACGCCCTTTAATCTCATAGGGATGACCACAGATAATCAGAAGATGAAATCGTGATTTCTCTTGCCACAGCTTTGCAAAAAAGAGAAACAGAGATAACTACAAGGAATTAGCTCAAGCTTCTCAACATGCACTATGGAAGAAAAGCTTGGTTGTAATGATCCCTTAACTCACAGTGACTGAGAGGATGAATGCAGTAATGATTTTTAAATCTTCAGGAACTATGCAAGTTCCTGCTTTTCAGTCTAAAGAAAGACCTAATAATCAAAGCTATCTAAAGAATGGCTCTAAAAAGACCAGACTCTGTTCTAGCAAGATGACAACTAGTTCAATGGACCAGCAATATCACATATTTGACTGGTCAGCACAGCCAGATCCAAAGAAACTACTTAAATCCCACTAATTCATAATTCTTAAAAAATTAACCAGTAACTATATTAACTGTACTGCTGGGCAAATGACTGCTGTGTCATTTTTTGCTCCTATATTATCTGTAGGAATAAAACAGAAAGAAAATTCTCTTCTGGAATGGGGAAGAGTACAATTATTAAAAGATGGTGAAACCATCTGAATTCTCTCAAAAAGAAACTGTTGCTATATATTTGGACAATAACATTTAAATCTGGAGAATGCCAGACTACTCATATCCCAGCCCCCGAAAGTTTAAAAGTATCACTAACAGTGTATAGAATGCTTGTACTGTAGACGTGCTAAAGGTAAAAGAAAAAAAAATCTGTTTGCTTCAAATAAGCTGATACTGTAGCTGACATGAGCGAAAACTTGCTTTTTGCATTTGAAATGCCAGAGGAGTTACAAAAAAGCAGGAGGGTACATGCACACAAGAAAAAAAAAAAGAAAAAAGAAAAAAAAAGATTAAACAAACAAATAACAGATGGATTGTACCAAATAATGATAGCAACTTATATTCCCCCTGAAAGAATGTTATTCAGACATTGTGATATAAGTTCAAACTTCTAAAATATTTTTCTGTGATTTTATACTAACTGTCACATTCTTAAGAAAAAGAAACAACAGTATTCCACTGTCCTAGGGTAGTCCACAGATCATACAGCAGCAACAAATTTCTTTGCAGGTGAAAAAATGTCTCAATGTTTTGAAGAAACTTCAAGGAGCAAATCCGTTATCTCCTGCATGAAGTTTTCAGTGTATGGCAATACTACAGGAATCTTGACATTGGTGGAATTTGCAGAAAGATTCCACAGAATGCAGCATTTTTCTAACACTGATTCTACAGAAAGCAAAAGATAAATTTAGTTTTAAATGAGAACAAAATATAGTCTTAAAACAAATACAGTGGAATACTCTACTTATGAGTCTCAACAAATTACTTTACACAAGCCAAATTAGTCCTGCCTGAAATATTTTCATGACTTTTTTCTAGCCCTCTTAAATCATTTAACTAACTGCATTTTCATTGCTTTCTCTGAGAAAATATCATGTGAAAAACATATTCTCATTGTTATCATTGTCCTTACACAATAAAGTCTAAATTAAGAGATATAAGATGAAGATGCTAACAATGATGTGAAATTAAACCTTTCCACAATCGTCTCTTCGTACACACAGTGTAACTGAGGCACACCTTGTCATTTTCAAAATCTGCAGTTTCTACCTCAGTTAACCTTTTCTTTCAAAAGAAAAAAAAAAGGAGAAAAAAGACCTCTGGCAAGCATCTGAATAACAGAAAATAATTTGGGTAGCAGAAAAGCAATCCAGTTTTCTGACCGTCTCTGGGATAATCAAAAACCCAGGAGAAAACAGTAAATTTGTTTTGTTCATGGTCAATTTGACTTAGCACTTCCTTTTCCCCTTTCCACCTCCCAAACTCTCTACCATCTCCACTTTTTGCTCAACAGGGAAGTGTAAGCATCATTATGTAGGAGCTCAACGGGCTCACTGATATAGGCAAAGATTGTAATTCCTGCAAACAAGCTCACTTAGATACTCTGCCCACTGTGCACGTCTTCTGTAAATAAAATAAACTCAGATTACCCCACAGCCACCCAAGTATATTGTGTTGATATCACAGACAGACACGTTAGAAGTTATTTGAGTTCATCCTCTGAGACAGACTCAATCAACTGACACTGAGGTGATGAAATTTCACCAAAGAGGTGTTTGCTGGATGGAGATGGCCAACAATAAAGGGACAGAAGATGCCAGTCCAAGCAGAGAATGTGCACAGTGCATACCAAACCGCTTTCCAGAAAGACAAAAAGTGAGGTTCTCCTAAGGATCAGTCACCTTGGAGGCTACAACTAAAAGGAACGACACGTGAAGGAAAATCTCTTTTGGTGACAGCAGGTCCCCATGAACAGAAAGTGGTGCCTGCTGGCAAAAAATGTTAGCTTAGGATCCCAGCAGGAAACACTCAAGAGCTTGCAGTGGCTAAAAGCTTCTGTTTTTGTAAACAAAAAGATATTTTGCCAGCCAGATGGGTTTTTGCAAGGGCTTGCAGCTCTAACATAAAGAAATACTCTAAAAAGAGTAAACAGTGGGTCCATGTAAATACCAAAAGCTCATCTTTTTTGATACTTAAATAATTAAACCATATCTTATTGACTAATGAAGTTATTTAAAGACATCAGAGGAACATTCCAGACAGCATAAGCAACTGTTTTTGCCTGAAGTGACAAGTTCACAGCAGTAGATTTTATTATTTCTTCATAAAATTTGTTCTGTCATTTTTGCAATTGAGTTATTTTTAGCTGACAGATAGCATGGCAAAAAATTCATACATGAAAAGCTTCAAATGAAAATGAATAGTGACTCATCAATCTGAGACTACTCTTATAACAGGAAAAGTCAATAAAATATGGATTGGCCAATAGTCTTTACTCATCTATAAAAATACTCAAGAGTATTCAAGTTATATGCAAAACTGTCAAAGCTACTGCAGCATGTGTATTTTACACATGAGACTGGAATTGTCTGGTAGGTAGGAAAACTACCATTTCCAAAAGATGTCATAGAGGTACATTCGTATATTACCCAAAAGATTTGGAGAGACCACTGCATTCCTCTCACAAAATCAGACAAGAAAGCTAGTTTTAGCTGTGCACTGGAAGTAGGAAGTTGGCTACTATGTATCCTGGTATTGGCTCAGCAAACAACAATGAGAGGGGAGAAGCATGACTGATTTTCTGGATTTTCTGTCCACATTACCCTTTTCTTTACTATAATATTTTACGCCTTAGTGCCTAACATTTTTTTACATTCTCTTCCTGAAGAAAGGAGGATGACCGATCCTCCTTCCAAGCTTTCATTAAGAAACAACATTACAAGACAAAAAAAAAATTAATTCAAGATGACCTTCAACTTTCTACTTGACAACCTTCTTTTATAATCGTTAGACCACTTAGCTTCGTATTTCCTGTTATAATACCTTGCATTACACCTACAGGGGCGTAGAAAGCCACCTTTATCAAAAAAAAAAAAAAAAAAAGCCACCTTTCTATTTTACCATAGAAGATATACCATCACTTTAATCCAGGCTGACAAGGTATTTTTCAAGACTTCAAACTCAATACAATCATCAGGAGTTGCTAGAGGTCTATTTGGTGATGAATGAAGATGTCTTCAAGTTCCAGAGTATGATCCCTGTTTACACAACTAAAGATGGAAGAATCTTTAGACATACATCCCTGTACTGTTTCCACATACTTCAAAAACGTTTTGGATAGACTTCATACTCACCATTCAACTTCATATTTTTCTATATGTTCTGCATGCTGAATGCATTTGTGAGGGGACACCGATGGAATATACCACACTTCTTCACAACTTGTTGATTGAATCAACCAATTTAACTGCTATTGGAGAAGGAAGATTTGACAATTTTTCTGTAATGGAAGCTATTCTTTCCCAGCGTAGTCAGAAAATGAGGAGGAGTATGATCTGAGTGAAACTGAAGGGATTTACAGGTCCCTTAAAGCTTTTTGGGGCAAGGCTGGACTGAGAGACATATTGCGCGGGAATCCCAACAGCCCAAGACACATTTCACCCTCTCCATAAACACACTTGACATAGTGTTCATTAACCTGTTAAATGTAATGAACCATGAAAAATAAGTTACAGTTCATTATTTTGTTTTGGATTCATACAAAAACAAAAGTAGGGGAAGCACTTATATTTTACTTTGCATCTTAATATCTCAGGCTCTGTTCAATTCTGTAATACCGGGAATTTTAGATTCCTGCTTTGTAATAGGCATTAATATGTCTTCCAGAAGATCCAAAAGATGGACTATGGAAATCACAAAGACCCAGGACACTATTTCTGGTCTAAATGAAAGAACATTTCCTTCTAATATAGACTACCTCCTTGCTACTCCAGTTTTCTATCTACATAGGCTGACACAGACAATCCTTGTCACATTTATGAAGCATTCACTGTTATCATTACAAATCCTTAACACAGACTTTTCTGATACAGGTGTAAGTGAAATTCCATATATTACTAAGAATGATAATTATTAGGATTTATGTTTAATATCAGGCATTTTCAATCGGAAGATTAATGATTTGTATTTGAAGGGAAATGTAAAAGGTTTGATTTCCCTCCCCCCATAGATCCCACATCAAGATTGAAAAATGCAGCAAGTTTACGTTTATTTTTGGTTCTTTATTTTATAAAATAAAATTTGATACCCCAGCTAACCTAAGAAATTCTAAGCTGTTTCTCCTTTCTGTCACAAAAAAACAATGATGAAGCATTAAAGGAGCCAACACACTTTGCCATCAAATATGCAAACACATTTAACAAAGGCCTGCAAATGTAGTTTTTAAGTCTTATCTTGTTTCAGATTGCTGCCATATAGGAATATTTTATTTCTTTTTTACGGCTCTATTTTGGAAAAGGTACATAGAACTAATTATTGTGGTTTGCATGTTCACATAAATATTCTCAATTTGCTCATTACGCACAGTCAAGCCCTCCCATTTCCAGTCTGGTAAAAAGTTACCTATCAATATAACTCAGACTTAATTTACAAAGCAAGCCAATTCATAGAAATGAAGAGACTAAAAGAAATGTATGTTCCACAAAATCCCTTGACTATAACATAAGCACAAAGAGATACAATATGTTATCATAGCAGTAAGACATCTTTTAAAGGTCTTCCTTCCCATCTGTAAGGGAAAAAAAAGTGCTCTAGTTCTAAAAGATTCAAATGGTGCTAAAAACTTTTGTAATGGAAATACTTTCCTCTGTACATATTCAAAGTCTTTATTCTTCAAATTGATGGTTTAGAAATGTGGTTTTGTTGTTTCCTCCTCCTTTCTCCTTCACACAGAAGGGCTCTCCTCACTCACATGTAACTCATTTTCCCCTTCTAGGATGTAAACTTTGTTTTTCAATGCTCAAGGAAAAAAAAAAAAACAAACTAATACATTATAGCTGGATGTAAAAGGTAGGGGAAAATAACAGACAGTCCACTAAGAATTCACATTCACCAGACAGTAAAACCACCCTGGGATTGTCTGGATTTCTAAACCATAGACTAAAGGAAGAGGTTTGAGCCTGTTGATCACATAAGTCACAAGGTTATAAGGACTACAACTACTTAAAATACTATTTCTAGTGTGGAAGGACAAAAAATATATATATACATATATATTTTTAATATAAAATTACTTAAGGTGGGATAAAGATTTTTATTTTTTAACACTGTGGTTCAGATCACTTTGCCATTGGCATCTTCTCATTTAGTAACCTCTTTGATTACTTTAACTACTGGGATTCACTTTGGTCAGCCACAAAAGGAAAAAAAAAAATACAATCTTTAGAATAATGAACTCAAATACTTGGCTGATACCTGCTACTCTGGCAGTGAATATTATTTATATATACATATATATTACAGACCTTCTGCAACTCTTATCACCTTTTTCAATCTTTTGCATGCAAAGATAGGAATCAATACTCTGGTGTCACACCTTCATTACAAACAGGAAGAGAGGCAGTCTATCAGATACCCACTCATGGCTTTACAAATCAATCCATGTGCGGCCTTATGAATCAAAGCTGACACCTTAAATTGCACGTAGAATTACAAGGAAAGACAATGTACTTGTCAGACAAATGATTTAATACATTAACTGTAGCTCTCGCCATTCAATAGGAAAGCAACCTTCTAAAATATGCAGATGTACACACTAAAGGGAAACACCTAAACACCCTCCTAAGTAGACTTATCTAGAGCATGCTACGCCAGTATAATAATAATAAAAATCTAAATCTAATTGGCTACATGTAAGACATTTAACATTATTTAATGGCTATGGGCAAGACTGGGTGAATTGAGTTAAAACTAGATGCAGTTGATTTCAGACACAGGAGTTTACATCTTAAGAAGGCCTTTCAGTCTCTCTGTGATAACTTGTTTCAGGTAACAGTAGCAGCACCCACACATTGTGTTTGCTGAAATGTATGTAGCCTGTGTATGAATTGCTATAGTGAGTTCTAGGTTTGAGATGTCAATGGGAGCAGAAACAAGAAAGAGAATAAAAACCTCTGCCTATGAATCACATTTAAAAGCCCACATACACTGCTTATTGCCCACATGTGCCCTAGACAGATTTAAGCAAAACAAAATCAATATGCAAAGAACATAGCACAATGGATTAGTTGCATTAATGTAATAAGATAACATAAAGAGCTTCAGTAAGTCTCCAGAAGGACTGCAATGCTTTCCTACTCCCATACACTATGGTCCACAAAGATATGATCAGTTCTGAGTTGGAAATTAAACCTTTTTAATTCTTTTTTCAAGAAAAAACAGCATTTTGAACGATGATGAACGTCTTTTCCCTCATTTCTTATTAATGAAATGCTGGCAATCTGTGTTTAGGAAGGAAGTTGCGGTATCTGTGACCTCCCACAGGTCATTTGTAACTATGTCTCCTAAGAGTTATAAACTGCTGCCATCCATGGACCAACCTTAATCTGGTGACAGTAATGAGACAAATATGTATTAGCTTCATGCCTCTGGAATTGTAATGCCTCAAGTGAATCCTTGACATTTCCTACTTACAATTTCCCCTCATGTAAAATGCAGTTTAAAAAACAACTGAAACACATGAATGTGTTGGCAAGTTACTTCAGTTTCATACTGACTCATTAAAGTTAAAACACAAATCTTTTTCCAATCATTCTACAAACATAATTACCATACATAAAAGGGGATGCCATATCCCATAGTATCATGTTCTGACTCCAACACCAATCTTTCATCACTTATTCTCAAGCATTTTTTTACAAACTTCTAAAAAGCTGTTTCAGTTCACTCTTGCTTTGATCATTCAGCGCACAAAGTACTGACTGAAGTGGGACATACTCTTCTCGTCACTTCGAGCACAAGGATTACCTGCCTCAGCACAGAGGCACATGCACAGGGTCTCTCCTGCCATATGGACCTTTGTAGGACCCCTTTCAAATGGTGTCCCACTCCCCAGCCCAGGAACACAGATGAAAATTCTTTCATTGATATTAAAACATTAATTGATATTAAAACTTTCATTGATATTAAAACGTATCATTCTAAAGCCAGTGGAAGTATGACTGAAATTGAGTCCATGAAACCCAAGCCAGAAAAGCAAATAAAATTCTGTACTAACCAGGTATTCAGAAACTTTCCAGCACAGACAGCTTATAAAGACCAGATTCTAAATCAAATTAACAAGTAAGAACGACTTGAAGTCACTATAGCGGGGGAAGATTTAGCCACACTGTGGACTTGGAACTCCAGACAAAACTTACTCCTGAAATAACAGCTAGAGTAAGATTATGTACTGACTTCAAAGAAACATTACTCTACAGATCAAAATTAAATATTAAAAAAAAAAAACAACACAACACAAACACCCACATAGTAAAAAAATCAGTGCAAATTCTGGCTTGCAAAAGCCCCAAAGGAAAATATTAACTCCCTTAAGATGCCTCAAAAAATTCAAACTGATGCTTGATTTACTCCTCCCCCCCATGCCATAATCTGCTTTAGCATTATTGGTGACAGAAAAAGTCTTGCTTTTTACTGAAGGAATTTTGCAAATAATTGCGCTTAACTATAGATTATGCATTTATAGTATGTCTTGAAGAAAAACAGTCTTTTGTTAAAAATGTTGTTTTGAAAATGTGAAGTTTAAAAATATCTACGATATCTACAAAGATAAAATCTTTAAGGTGTACCTACAAAGATACCAACCCACTTACCTCTAAGTAAACATTCAGGATACTCTTTATACTGCTCCAGCAACTACAGACGGTAGTGATACAACTGGTACTCTGAGATTCAAAAGTTGGCCTTGAATATATTCTGAGAGCACATGCCCTGGTCTTTGTTTTGTTGGGCGTTACTGGTTGCGCTCAACTCTGAGGACAATTCAATCTGCTGCATTAAGTGAGATTCTTCACATGCAGGACTATGGCCTAACTGGCTTCAAGGAGTCTGTACTTCAGATTACTGATAAAACCAAGTTGAAACTTCTGCAGCCCCAAGGATATTGCAATTTTGTGTCACAGGAACAACTCGCTGCAGCTCATAATATGTTATCAGATTTCCCTAAACAAGAGCAGAGTATCTATATTTACAGTGATTCCAAGGAAATCTTTACACTCTATTGGGTAAATAACCCTTATTTTGAAAATCCTTGTATTATAATACATAGTTTAAAAGAATGAATACATATTTTGTCTGATGGACTGTAATGGATCCTCAGGAAATAACAGGTATCTTGTAAAGTCTCTTTACGTATAATTATATGATGACTAGTGAATTGATGTTAAATCAAAATGGATACACATA
Source organism: Cygnus atratus (assembly GCF_013377495.2). Classification (NCBI taxonomy): domain Eukaryota; kingdom Metazoa; phylum Chordata; class Aves; order Anseriformes; family Anatidae; genus Cygnus; species Cygnus atratus. The sequence goes on from NC_066375.1 coordinate 16,942,107, forward strand.
AAACATCATCAATCTACAATTACATAGGCAATTTCGGTGTCCAATTCTAGACCACCTGTCAGTAATTACAGAGTACTTCTCAGCTTATACTAAATAATATGAAGTTGCTAAAGTCTCCAACCATTTCCCAGTGCACCCCGTTTGGGCCTGATTCTTTATTCATAACTCAGGCAAAAATTCCCAGCAGGGAGTACAAGATCTTTATAAACTATACTTCATGAGGTATAATACATACACACACACACCTTAATTCTATAAGAAAAGCCACATAACTAGGATATTTTTTATTACATAATATCATCTGCATGAGAGTTGCATATTTGATAATTTTGAACATATACTGAAGCACCCGTACTTTTTAGATCAGTGACTGATGTAAATAAGGCTGTCTGAACTGAACAATACAGACAACTGGTATTTGCAGTCCCATTCCTACCCACTCCTCCTACATACCACTCTCTCTTTCCAGACAATACATAGATACAAGCACAAAGGAAAGTGGCAGTCTGAAGATTATGGACTTCCAGCAATCGGAAAGATTGTCTTATATTTCTAGCAATACTCTGCTCTCCAAATAAACATAAAGATGACTACTTAGGAAAGACTGCAAAATATGAAACTACAGAAAAGTAGTTCATGGGGCTTAAGTTAACAGGAGGGTTAACTCAAGACAGTCGTCAAATAAAGTACACAACAGAACTACCAACAGGAAACTAGATGTCAAACAGAAAGGCTTACGTATGCTAAAAGAAACAAATGGTTGAGAGATTAATAATAACAGTTTGACATGAATGCTCCACTACATGAGGTTTGGCACTCTTCTGCAGGTACGCTGCTACTATTGTAGAATGGCACTGTTATCAGACATACATAACAATTAGGGGACTATTTAAGCGCTGTTTAAGATATCCAGAAAGCAGTGAAGTTCACTTTTCATTAATGAGAAGAGGTTCACAAAATCATTATAGTTGTGTACTTCACCAGAAATGCCTTAGTATGATTTAAATGAATGACAAGACCTTCAAGTGAGCTCCTTAAGGAACTTACAGGGCAGTGCCCACAGAATACCATAGAAACCCCTCACTCTGTATAGACAGTGGAAATGTACAAAAATGTCTTTTAAGATAACTAGGGGATATAGAGAGAACAAGGGGAGAATTATCTGCAACTAAATAGATATGATATCACAAGTGTCATTCTGCTTAAACTTTTTAAATAGATGACATTAGAATACAAGAACAATGATGGCATGACCCCATTCAGCCTTGGAATTGAAAGATGTGCATCTTTCAGATATGGGATGCAAGCACAATGATTGAGAAAGGCCTGTCAACTATGAGAGTAGGTTAGTTCTGTTAGGATCTCAAGATCCTTACCAGTGTTACATAAACGGGATTATTAGGCTGGCTCTCTTTTTTTCCTTTTTTTTTTTTTTTAAATAAAAATTTCTATAAATTATATTTGACTGTTTTGAGTGTTTCATTTGCCTGAGGTTGAAACCTGAAACTCATATTTTTTTTTCCTGTCCCCACTATTCCATAGCACAAAAATTGCCCAGAGCACTATATTGTTCAGTTCAAACAAATGTATTCACATGAGAAGATGCAAGTATTTGCATACCCTAATCTGCATGAAAAAAAAAAGGCATACATTTACTTAACAATTAATATACATTAACAATAAAAAAATTCTCTGGTGGTTACTTTTTTGCACAATAGGCCATGTGACCATTGAAGTTCAAATGTCTTCATTATTTGCTCTATAATATTGTAACAACCTCCCTTTTAAAAATATGTATACAATCATAGACTTAATACAAAACTGTAATTTTATATTATCCTCAATTTTTCCATGCTTTTCAGAGACCTTATTTTCTCCTGATTTTCAAAATTCTATACATTGTTTCTTGCCCGCTGTCATACACAAGTGCAAAACCTCCAGAAAGTTAATCTCATATTTCAAAATTTTCCAGAATTGTCTAGATACTCTCTTGAAGACTATCTTGTCAAAGAGAAGCATCTCTTACTCTTTACTTTGGGAGAAAGAATATAGAACATCAGGAGAAAGGCAAACACAGAAGGAAATGCCTGGTGCCTTCTGTTAAGCACTTCAGATTAGTTGCTGAAAGTACAAAGCAATTATCCACATATATATCCTGTACAGCAGCTGGCAACAAACAGTGAAAGCAGTATTCATCCAAGCTCTCAATAGGACATTTGTTTAAAACAAAAACCAAACCCAAACCCAATCAAACAAAAAGAACACCCGCACACACACCTGCATTGAATTGTTAGCCGTCTACTGCTTTGAAGTTAAAAAGGACAGGCTCCTCCAAGCTTCACTGCTAGTGCAGTGAAGAGTTAGACTTCTGAAAAAAAGGTTTCCAACCAAAGAGGCAGAATTCTTACAAGTATAAATATATTTACAATGTGTTGGTTTCTCCACTATTGCAACAGCTAAGGTGTTCTCTAGGTGTTGCATTAGACCAGAAAGATCAAAAAATGCAACTTTTGAGGAACCTCACATCTCACAAATTAGGAAGGTGATAGCATGTTTTATGTTTCTGACATCTAAAAACGAGGCTTAATCTTACGACTCTTCTGTTAAGACAAATGGAAATTACCAGCTTACTGGTAAAGAAAACTTCACTGTCAGAGCTCCTTGGCTGGGCAGACAAGAGGAGGACTGCCAAGTTACAGACAGTTTCCTAACAAGCAAGGGTTTCTGTCATGGTGTTTTATTTATTTATTTATTTATTTATTTTAATGATTAACTGGCTAACACAGAACGGAATTAGTGTTAGGTTTTTTATTCATCCCTAGAGTTCTTTTTTTTTCTTTTATTCATCTTTCCATAAGGTAGAAACATTTTTGGTTTGGCTCCATCAGAAATATAACTGTCTCGTTCTTCAGCAAGAAAAGCAGTTCTATTCCTATGGATGAAATAACTGAATATATTCAATAGCAACGTACACATTTTTTGTTGGCCTGTGTTATTTTGGGGGGAGGGGAACTATCTCCCTCAGATTTTTTAACCTCTAGTTCCTCTCACTTTTGACAGAATCATGCTGATGAGAATTGGCAAGGTCTTAAAGCTGCATGGAAGAGGGGAGTATGTGTGGAAAATTCCTCCTCCACCCACCCCTGCAACCCCCACGGGAAAAATCTTCCACACAAGTAGCAAGTACAATGAAAGCGTTAGTCTCCACATGGGCACTAACCCAGCACTCAGCACTATGCAGCCAATGCAGATGGTGAGCCTGAAGCTGTCCAGGAGCAAGGGGTAACTCCGGGGATGCTCAGTGAGCACCACCTCAGAACTGTGATGCTGCTGTCATCAGGGGCTGCAGCTTTCTGCGCTCATCAGTCTGAAATGGACTGATTTAACACATCTCCAAGAGAAAGAGGATGAGCTAATCGTGCACACAGGTGCAAAGAGTGAAATGAAAATAGATAAACGTAGACATGGAGGAGGTATCTTTCTGCAGATGTTTTAGCTTGCTTTACAAATTTCCAACACCAAATTGCACTGGTACCAAAGTGCAATGTGGAAAGCCTGAGTAGGGACTAACAACATGAACAAATTCTTTGACAGCATTGCAGGTACTAACAGGGCTTAACAAACATATCTAATGCATTGCACTATATTATTAATGACTTCAGTACCATCAACTGCTAATCTCACAGAGATCAAAAATCAATTGGAGACAGCTGCCACTTCACTTTCCCTGACATCTCAATTGAAATTTCAAGTTTCTCTTACGCAGTGCTGACAATAACATAGTAAGGGGAATATTTTTTGAAGAAGCCTATGGGTCTCACTGCAGCACAAAATACAGAGTGCTAACTATCCGAAATGACAAATACATACTGGAGATTTGCTGGAGTATTCCATGTTTTTCCCCACAGATCATGGGCTTACCATCTTCACACTTAAATGCTGTGAAGTTATCTAAAATGCACAATCAACAGTTTCCAAAAAAATATTTTGGACTCTCTGCCATTTAAGATAAAATACTCACAACTAAGCTGGTTGAAATATCCAACCCATCTTGTGAACTTGTCCATAAAACTAACGTTTTGCAGGATGTAAAAAAGGGGATCCATGTTTGATCATCTAAAAGTGTTAACTGGAAATTCCACTCAGCTAGTAATAAAGAGGAGAAAATAAATGGTTATTCCCTTTTTTGCCTACTAATAAAAGGTGAAAAACTTCTGAGACAATGACCATGGTATCTAGGTAACCACAGATCCTGGCATCTGCCTTTCCTTATTTATTTGCATGATTAACAAATAGATAACTGAGTGCCTCAGTCCCTGAGATCCTCCTACCACCACTAATGGATTGAATTTCTGCAGCCCACACAGGATGTGAATCTGAGAATAAACAGTGATAACAACACATTTGGAGGACTCGCAAAATCTTCAATACGTAACGCAACCAGAATTATGATCTGGAAACTGATTGGATTATCATAATCTAACTTATAATTCAAAACTTTTTCCCCTTTTGATTAAGGGCATACTTTGCTTTGTTCTAAAGCTAGCCATTTGCCTTCTCTGAATGACATGCACTCCAGGTCAGAAAATTCCTAGTTTCACAGCACTTTCAAATGCGTATCTACTTATGTCAAACAAACTTGGTATTATTTTTCAAGTCCCTTTATTTTTCAAATTCTGAATCCTACCAGTATCTAACACAGTTTCTCAGTGGCTTTGAACACACACCTACAAAACAAAATGGTCCACATATTTTTTAAGATGTCGAGTCCTTCAAACTGCTAGCTTCAAACTCCTGTTATTAATACTCTACAAATGGTCATACAGAGAAGGGCTCTGCATTTCTCCTCTTTCTTTTGTACGATTTTCTTAAATAATTTTCTAATACTGATCTAGAATATGCTACTGAGAAGGTCTGACCTTTTTCTTTTCTTTTTTTCCTTTCCTTTTTTTTTTTTTTTTTAAAAAAAAGATTTTGAAGACTTTCAAAGTGATTTTAGTTTAACCTTTAATTCACTTGGGAAGGGAGCAGTGGTGTGTGGAAGAACCCACCATGGGATAATCTCTAGCACTTTTCAGTTAGCCATTTCACCTCTGAGTAGAATAAGTGATACAATTACATATGATTTTTCCAACAAGACTCCACTAACCACTGCAGCAACATTTTAAGAGACTGGTCTTTTTTGCCAAAGACCAACAAATATGAAATTATTTTAGTACAGTCTCTAGTATGTAGTGTCCAGTGCAACATAGGGCTGTTGATTGCCTTTGCTACAGACCACGAGAAAGATTTCAAATATATAAAATATGAAAATTAACCTAGATATAGCTAGATATATCAGATCTCATGTATTATCACCTACTCCCTATGGTAACTTTATTTAGCCCATTTTACAGGGAAAGGTGGAGTCTGCCAAGTCCAGCTAAGCTAGTACCCACTAAGGTTCATGAATTTACACCAAAATACTGCTCTGCCTTCTTCCCCATATACATGTAAGTGAGGTCACCACCATAAAATTGTATTTATTTTTAAATCTAGAACTCAAAAGATTTTGTTCAATGTATAACTAGTTTTTGTGTATGGAAGTTTGAAACGTAGTCAACAGACAAGCCCTTACTGTTTTCATTACTATTACACAATAGGCTTTCCAAACACATTGGGATCAAACAAGATTTCTTATCCATGCTTTCACGTTTCAACTGTCATACTGTTTCTAACCACCTTCCCTTACCTAATTAAAAATACAATTACTAAAACATGTGTTGAATAACTTCTACATGTACCTTTTGCCAGGCTTTCTCCCCTCCAGGCTTTCCAACAGTGCGTTTCCTAATGAGCCCTAGCTCCACCTAGCAACAGAACTATTTTATAAATGAAGCATTATATGATCTAAATGGTTCCAAGAGTAAATGTACCTTCACTGATACTCAGAATCCATCAACTATACATATGCATTCCTCCTGCAATCATTTTCTTATGGCAGTGTAACTTACAATAGTATCTCCTTAATGCTGTTCTGGAAATCTCATAAACATTGCGGTAAATAATAGTCTGATCACTTCTTTTAACTACAAATTTAGACTCTTGAGAAACTCCAGAAGTGATAACACTCTCTGGACATCAAATCCCCAAAAGTTGCTTAAAGAACAGTACTGATCATGCCTCCAGTTTTTATCTATATTAAAGATGGTGATGCTTCTCTGATCTGTTTCTGATCCTACCAGTCCTTCTATATTGTATTCCCTACGTGGGTTAACATTTATTTCTTTCCTAAGGAAAGAGCTGTAAACCTGTGAAGGATGATATATCACTTCATGTTCACTGCCCTGTAATTTCTCATCTTGAACTTTCCCTTCTCCACTTCCTTTGCTCTACAAGAGACATTGAACTCATCTCCTGTTTCTACTATGAAACAGAATGGTTTCTGAGATTCTCCTCTAGATTCTGTTCTACTATCAGCTTTCCTTAAGTGTTTATAAATATCTTAATCACCGCAGTATCTAGAACATTCATATAAGCAGAACCAGGATTAAGTTGGAAACGCTAATTCTAGATTCAACAACCAATGGGTATGGCAGTAATAACTGTACAAAGGCAGAATTTGTATTATTTATACAGCAGTTTTCTGTGATAAATTTAGTTAGAGTATTTGAAATACTCCTCTTTACCCTTTCCAGAGCTCTAGCTGACAAAGATTTTACTTCGTGTATTTCAAATTTCTCTTTGGAGCAAACAAGGGCCACTCCCCTTTGCTATGCTTTCTGTCATAGCAAGATGATTACAGCTTACACAGAGCTTACTTTTAAGAGCAATGAATCATGGAGCTTTAAGAAAACAATATGAAATAAAACACTTCCTAAGGTTAAATCTTCTATTTAAAAACAAAACAAAACCAGAAAAACAAAACAACAAAACACAGAGACCACATTCAATCCCAGAATTTCAAATCATTTCATCTATGAACAAAAGCAGAGTCTACATTTTGAGGACAGTTCAGACTGAGTGCATATTGGCTCATAAACCCTAAAGTAAATTTCAGCAACAAAACCTGGATTATTTTCAAACCCAGGCTACAGCACTATCAGTCATCTTACAAAAGCATTCAGCACTGGCATATTAAGCCACTTAACATCTGCTATGGAACTTCTACCAGCTTCAGTAGGACTACAGTTGGGCTGCTTTGAGCAATTTTTATTTTAAAAATAAAATGAACTACCCTGAAACATTTTAAACCATCATGAACAGTGGCCTTCTGTATCGCACAGACTGCCAATACTGCTGAGGCAAAAATCCACACGGTAAATACGGACTGCAGAAGCAAACCTATGTTTTCATTTAATTCCCATTACAGGCATTTTCTGCAAGATACTATTTGAGTAAATATTTTGTTTTTCTTCTTCTTTTGACTCTCATGTGCTTTCATTCAGGAATTTTGATGGACTTTTGGCCTCTTCTCATGTCACCATCTAACTACACAGAGGTTTCAATACATGAGATGTTTTCCATTGATCCTCCTGAGTTTACAGAGTAGGCCCAACATAGAATAATCTTAAATAAATTCATGTGAATTTGCAGCAACACCAATGAAAACTAAAAAGTGCATCATGAGAAACTGATGTGAAGTATTTACTGTCACTCAGATATTGGAAGGGATTAGTTATGACTACATGTTTTATTAGGCTAAAGATATTTTCTCATATCTGTGAGCTGCACCTGATAATACTTTATCATTGTGCCTCAGGCTACACTGTGCTTGATTTTATTACATACTGAATTAGGTAGCTATTTTATTTCTGTTATATAAGTTGCCTAGCTGATTCATAGAGCTTACAGCTCAAACAGCTGTTGGAAAATAAAAGAGATCAAGAGTATACTACAGGATATACACTACTGCACTTTAAAAGACATACATTAATTTGAAAAGGGTACTCCACGTCTCTACAGATCTGACACAAATTTCTACACAACTATTAATTCAGTCCCACTGCCTCTACTTACATTCCCTTCTTGAGCTATAACAAACAAAGCTTCCTGTATTTAAACTGCTTTAGAAATTTTAAAAAGGAGGTCATGTTACCATTACCTATTGCCCAGTCCAGAATGTTGCATATACATTTATCTCTGGGATGTCCCTGCACTGTGTTTTACTTCACAAAGCAATTATTCAACTTTTCATCCTCTTTCTTGTTTTGACCTTCAGGACACAGTAACAAAAAAGTTAAAACCAATTATCCTACACTATGTTCTGATTCCTATTTAACATAAAGAGAGGAGTGAGAAAAGTACGTTTGATTTCTTATTAACATTTTTTTATTATGGATTTATGTTGCTATTTTAACAGTTTCCCTATTGAAGTAGACTATCCTCCCGACCTTGCTAGTTAAATTATAACAAACTCCCATGTAATCTCATAAATTAGTGTAAATGCTGGTGACTATTCTTCAATAAGAGATCCTGAAAAAGGCCGGAAATGACAACTTATTAAACTCTACTAAACAGAAACAGTAGGTGTTTGCTTCCTTTCATTCCACTATTACAAATATTTTCTAATTAAAAACTATGAAGTGAAAACTATACTCCTCATTGCTTGCTGTTAGGACCACAATGTACCCCCATATAAACTCCTCAGGTGGATTCTTGAACACTACCATCTTTCTTGCACATGCAGCTACATTATATTCAACTCTAGCATAACACAGAATCCGTGTAGGTCTATTTTATTAGTCACGAATACTTACAGACCAATTCAAATAAAATATTATAGAATGTCTGGTTAATGAAATAATTATTTGATGAAATATGAATGCTAAGTTCTGGTTGTTATGTAGTGTAAGTACAAGTTAAGCACAGAGCATGAGATGCACTTTGGTAACCTCACAGGAATGAGGGACCAAAGTTAGCCAGTTCAAGCTTTTGATCAGCATACATTTTACTATTTTGCTTTCTAATGGGCATTCATTTAATTTTATAAATGTAACATCATCTCCTAAATGCACTGTATGTATGGCCTTTCATTTATATCAGCTTTATATCAGTAATTCTCATTTGCACATAAATAAGCAGTTGGAGAATCAGGTCATACAGTAAGCCACATACATATTATATATTACTATTATAGAAAATAATAATACAAAAAGCCTTTCTGAAAGTTGCTGTGCTGAAAATGGGACAGAAGAAACCCTATTCATATAAAGTGAGTAAAACTTCATCAATAGTGGTTAGGATTTTCTGTTTACCAAACCGCTCTCCCTGACACATGTAGCGCAGTTTTACCTAGTCTCTTGGGCTTGGGACCAATCTCTGTTAAGATATGAACTGAAAATTTTCTCCAACTGATATGAACAGAAACTGCCTCCAACTGGTGTAAACTAGCTGTTTATTTTGTGTTATATATGCCTTGCTATGAAGTTGAAATGATTTTATATCAAAGGTCTTGTACCCAATAAGAAATACTGCCTTATAACATTCAGTTCCTAATTGAATAACTGACTCAATCTTGTTACTTCTAAACCTCCGCAATACTACATGAAATGCTTGGAAACCCTGATGCAAAATAATGTTTTAAGCAGCACACTCCTTGCAGGATTTTAGGTGAGGTTAAATATTAATTCAACTTAAAGTAAAATACAATCAACCTCAGCATATTATGTTTGAAACTACTGAAAATAGACATATATAGACATAAAATATTATTACATATATTTAAGCATTATAAAACTACTCAGTGAATGGACTTAAGTATTTGATGCCTTCTGTATTAAATTCTTCCAAAAATAAGTTATATCTCCGTAAATAGCCAATATTAGGAAGATATCAAATGAATTTATTCTAGCACTGGCAAACAAGAAAGCTAATTAGTGGCAACAATTTACTTCAGAACAGGATTTTTATGATTTGCTAGGTTATGACCTATAATTAAATGTATTTTGTGTGTTTCTTCCACCAAGATAATTGATATAATGCAAGATGCTTTAGGGCCACTTCTTTCCTAAAATGCAATTAAAATTAAACCACCCTGTCAAAGATAGAATGTGTTGGACATTTCAAGGCTCCAAATCTTTATGTCAGTGTTACATAATTAATGAAAACAAAAGAAGAGACAGAAGAATAAGCCAATTTGTTTAAGGTGGCATCGATGAAATCACATATTTTTCCACAGAAATCCCCTAAACCTGTATATAACCTAAGGAATCCTAAGGATATTAAGAATAAACAATCTGCTCAACAGGACTTTCAAAACCTGTTAGTGAACTAATTTCTTGTTTTCAAAAACAACTAAGCATATCACCTGAAAAGATTACACCATTCTAAAGGATTTGCTTTCAAGTCATATGAAATGTTACATTTCAACTGAAAATTACTTGGGAACAGGCAGAAATGATACAGAAGATTAAATCACAACATTCTTTAGAAGGATTCAATCTGAGGACTTAATTCCATAATTTACAGCCACAAAAATGTAAGCCTGTTTTAAACCTGTCTGCTGACAGCATTCAAAGTTGATTTTTTTTTTTTTTTTTTAAGCAACAGAGGAAGATCTTGAAGATGCCAGTGAAGGATGATTTGAAGTCCACATGCACTTCAGAGTTTTCAGGTGTTTCTAAATGGCAAAGAACCAAGCATATATAGAAACATATCTCCTAAACTCCAATTTTCAAATCACCTGCTATTTGTTTGTAACTAGCACTGTAACTGTTGTAATTTTCTAAATCCAGTTAAGATTAATATTTTAGTATTTCTTGAAAAATTCGGCCAAAACAGGTCTTAGAAAATGATGCAAAAGAAAAGTCTGGCTTAAAATTCTTCTCAACACCTCTAAGCCTCCCATGAATACTTGATGCAAGTGACTTAAGAACGGTACTATGAAATTAATACCAATATTCTATGAAGATTGCTAGCACGAAAAATTTTAAAAGGCCGCATGCCTCTGAACAACCATAGCACTGAGTCAGACAAGAAAAAGTCAATGTTATAAGGCCTTATTGTAAACACACAAATAGATTTATCATAGAAATAATTTCAGAAAATCATTCCTTTACAATACAGCAAGATTGCAAAAATGCTGAATTACAACAGGATAAAAACATACAGGCTTTTTTTTTTTTTCTGAAATGCCTTCATTAAAAGGTAATAAAATGTGAACTGTCCTTGTTATTTATTCCATCTCCTCCATAAACAGTACTTCATTAGTTAACTCTGGAACAGAGACGATCACATCACTGCCATGGAGTTAGACTAATACTAAGGGTATTAGTACCAGAACTACTTGATGAAAAGCACATCGCTAAGCATACCTTTGAGCATACCACCAGACACAGACAACATTTGAGAAATATTGTTGGGTCTTAGAGGCCAGCAATAATTGGAGCTGTGGACAGTCTTTCCGACATGTCCAACTTCTTGCATTTAGACTGGAAGAGAGAATAACCATGAAGAGAAGGGACTAATACAAATGAAATATTGATGCAATGGAATCCAGTTGCAAAGATGAATCAGTAGAGATATATTCCCATGAATATCCGAGCAGAACATCCAGGAACAGCACAAATACCCAGTATTCAACCACATTCATCCACAATAATCTACCTACTTTTGATCACATAAGCCACTCATCTTAAGATTCCTTGAGAAGTTATTCCTGCTGGACAATTAAATGCCAACTGAACAAGCTTCGCAAAGGTGTTTTTTGTTTGTTTGTTTGCTTGTTTGTTTTTTACTGGTTAATATTATCATGCACATAGATATTGCAAGCACTGAATTTGTGTAGGTATCACTTTCCTGGCTACCCACTTAATTTCTAAGAATTTAACTTAATACAGCAATTTTGACTAATCAACTATTCCATAGCGTGAAAAGGTCCACAGCATTAAATGAAAGCAGCAAGTCACTGGAGACACAAAGACATTTACAGCTCACAAACTCACCCCCCTTTTTTTAATTTTTTTTTTTAATTAAATGAATACAAAAAGTCCCATAATACATACATCTTCTACATTATTTAATTATTTCTCGGGAAAAAAATAATAATGAGAAGACAGGTTCTTAGAGCATCCTACAATACCTTCTACATGCAAATATACTTGCTACATCACACCACTTATCACCTTAATGAAAAACTACTTGCTACAAAGCCATTTACTGCAAAAAAAATCAAGTCATGAGGACCCTGATAGTGAGCTAGTGATAAAATTTTCTATAAGCAACACATAAATAAAATATGTTTTAACATGTAGCTATCAAATCTCCTGTCTATTTCATTATGCAAAAAGGATGAACTAAATGAATGCTTTTATTTTGACAGAAAACCTTCTCATCCTCTCTCAGCTTTCTTCTCACTTGTAAAGATGTCTTAGCCCTCCCCGTCAACTTGGAAGCTCTTACTGTCACCAGGCAGAAAGAAAACACCTCACAGTGTATGAGGACTGTCGTATACCAATAGATTTGGCTGTCAAGCACAGAAAAGTACTGTCACTCAGTGTCAGAGGACTAACAACAAAGCAATTATCAAAAAACCCACATTCATGACGCCCAAGACGTGTAGATAAAAGTGAGACTCAGACAAATCTAACTAGTTAGAAATATCTCTCTAGTTTCAAAAGTGTGTTTATTCTCACAGATTCCACAGTTCTCTCCCACCTCCACCCTGAAAAATAAAACCGCGAACATCCCTTTTCATTACCCTGGACTTGGTCAACACTTGAAATGCTATTTCAAGGGAAATATTGTCCTTATTAAATCAGCCACTATGAAAATATATATTTTTTTGTTATATATTTTTTTGTTATGTCAAGTTCACGGACCAAATTATATGATATCTGTGAGAAAGTTTTAACCTGTTGCAAATGATTGTAAATTCAGAAAAAATATATATCATGTAGAGCATTAAGCAGCATAAGAATGCCAAAGAGCATCTTGATTTATTCCAAGCCTCCCTGGCACTGAACACTTCAGAAGTTTCTTTGAACTACTCTTTAATTATTACATTACATTATTACCCTAATTATTATTAGGGTAATTCTTCATACTGTTGATTCAGTCACACCTTTCACTTGGGTAACATTTCTATTTAGCAGAATGTTTTATGGTATTTTACTAGTCAGTAAAAGCATTGAAATCTGAATGAGTCCTTAAATAAGAACCTGAATGAGGATCGCTGTCCAGTCTCTGGATATGCGTTCAATTTCATTCATCCACCCTAGCAGTTCATCTGCAGCAAAGATATTTCTATGAAAGATAACATCAGCTGGTTATGGGGATCTGGAATCCTAACACTAAATACTTTTTCCAGCTGTCTTAGCTGAATTCATTTAGGTGCAAGCCTTCTAATTCATACATAGCTTTGTTTTTACACACACACAACGCAAGTACCTTCAATATTTTCACTTGCTATAACCAACTTAAATCTACATAATCAGCACTTTTTCAAACTCACCTCAAGAAGCCGATCCAGGGAGATGTATTTGGCAAAGACTTCAATAAACAGACACCTACCATTGTCCTGCATAGAACAAAACTGCACACGCCAGAAAGTACTGCAACTTATTTGAAAGGGAGCCTTCCAAGTCAGAGGCCAATTCTGAAAACTTTGATTTGTCTTTCCAACATTTTGTTTCCCTCTGCTGTACAAAAGACATAATTATGAGAGAACAATAAACAAAATTACTTCTCCCATATTTGTGTATTTGGCTTAAGTCTTTTGAACATAACATTATCTTTGCTGGAGAGGAAGGGTGTCCAGAGAACTGCTCCAAATTATAAGACAAGTTCCATGAAAAATCTTGCTCCTGAGATGTTTAAGCAAAAACATCTTCCGTCTTACAACTGATAAAGCAATTAAGCATGTTTCTAACCCTCAACCCAGGGATTCAGCTGTCTGCAAATGAAGGCCCAGGTTGGTACAGCACAGCCGTGTGACCTTGACACACTTGTGCTAAGATGACTGCTGTTAAGTTATGAGAAGGTTCACGATGTAAGGGAACTTAAGACAAAAAAAAACAAGAACTAAAAAGAAAAGCATATCTAAGAATATTTAGTTGCTCAAAAACTAAAAAATGCTCACAATGAAGAGCATAAAATGATAAGGAAAAAAAAGCAGATAACCGAAAAAGAGCAATTTGTCAGCAATGATTCACCTGTTCTAAGGGCAGCGGATGACTAACCTTCCAAACACATGACCATGTAAAACACTCAACCTCCTAGCCTGGTGACCCTAGCTACTTATTTTGTCTCTCAGACTAAATAAGTGTTTTGTACTCCAGTGTATGTTTCTTACTGCGTCTCTCTGTGCACAGTTAAACCTACATGAACAAATGGACTTACAGAAAAGGGGTTAATTTCTGACACTGTAAGTCAATTCCAGAGAAATCTCTGTTAAATAAAACCGCTTGGTCACTTTGTCATAATTTTACTTTTTAACAACAACAACAACAAAAAAGTTTACATTTTTGGGTTTGACATTATTCTGAAGAAAACCACAATGATTTGAAAAATTATGAGTACCCTGTACTTTTTAAATCAATGCTTATTTAATGTTTCATGGTGGAAACAGCAGAAGTGACAGTTCTCTGGACACTGAATTTGAAACAACTGAGGACTGGGAGGATAAGTGTTCTCTTGAGTTCATGAAGATAAGTCATGAACTACAGTCATCCTTTTTGAAAGTACTTGTTTTTCCACCTGAATTGTATCCCAGATATAAGATTCCAGAGATTTTTGAAATGCATTTAGGATTTTCTGCTCCCACTTGCTTATTGCTATTTCATTGAAAACTCGTTATCATTTTTGAATAGTTTGAAAGTCATCAGATATATATCCAATACATTTGAAAGAGACATCTAAAGCTTAAGTTGCTGCCAGGTGCTCAGAAAGAGAAAAAAGTTTTTAAATTTCGCAAATTCCATCATGACATGTCAGGCTTTTACATTAACCTTTAAAGCTGTAATGCACCATGACTGCAAAAGCAGGTATCAGTGTTTGAAAACTGTTCAGTCTCAGTTATATCAAACCCTTGCTTTTATCAGCACTTAAATATGAAATATGTGCGTGGAAAATCTGATTGAAAATGTATTTTCAATTTGGATTTCGATAAATGAGAAATTGCAGTATCATTTGAACAACTACAAATAATCAGTCTGTAGATATATTCAGGTGAAAGTCTGCAGATCTTCTGAAAAATTGTGAAAATTCCCAAGATATTCCCCTGCAGCAAGACATTTTGCTAAAAAAGAGATCACTCCAATATTTTTTAAAAGTACACCTGCCTCTCAACATGGTTATCATGTAAAAATTGCAATATATTAACAAAGGTGCTATTTAAAACTGATAGTTTATTTCTTTTTAGCTCATGCAAGCTAAAGATATATCCATTCTGATTCTTTTGTTGTACCATCTGACCAGAAGTACAAAAAAACCCACCACGGTGACATCCTAAACCATACAAAAAATAAGATTTTTTTCTTTTTACTGTACTGATTGGAAATCGCACTAGTACTTGAAAATGATCTGTCATTTTAAGACATACCTAATTACATTATTAGACCCAAAATTTTATATAAAAGATCAAATCTTGGTATTCCTCTTGCAAGTCATGCTAAAATTGTGACACGTACTAGCTGAAGGGTTACTAAAGGAAAGGCAATGGATACACATATATCATGAGTAAGATGACATCTCATTTATTGTATCCCTTCCTGTCCGTATGCTTTTCTCTTACATGACTCATCTTTCACTTACTTGCTTTTAAGTTATGGTGGTTCAACTTCAGAAATAAATGCATACAACGCTTCCCTCCAATGTCTTGAATACTGGTACAGACATTAAAAATAGTGCAAGTGGTCATAGAAAGCTAAATGGGAAATTCAATTTGGAAAAAAAAAATAATTTCAAGAGAAAAAAAAAAAAAGCTTTTAGCTGAACTCAGTCACAAGCAAACACGCTCCAGAACTGCTTGTTTACAATGCTTTTTCAGAGCTTTACTGAAATCCTGGCCAACTTGGGTTTTGTCCAGCTTGGATAATTTCCCAGCAGGCTGCATTTAAAAGTTATGTCACCATCCAAGTTTTCTTTGTTGACAAATGTTTCCATAAATGCTAACAGACTTCAGTGCTACTTCTTGTTTTGCTTTGGTGTGCGAAAAGAAAATGTCCAAGTGCATGCAAGTGATTCCTGTCAAGGTTTCTGGTAGACAGAGGAACTTGAAGGGTAAACAAGGCAATGAAATTATTATACAAAGGGAATTTAAAAGATCATTCTATTCCAACCATTACTACTTTACCAGATGCTTGACAATATGAAATATACCAGAAGAAAAAGTTACGATCATACGCATTCAGATTTGCCTTTTTCTTGGATATATTGTTAATGCAATTTGCTTCATGACATGTGCACACTGGAGTCTGGATTATTATTATGCTCTGAAGAATCTCTTCACCCCTTGAGTAGAATATTTCAGGAATTATAGTTTTGTTTAAAAAAACATTGCACTTCTGCTTTCATAGCCACAATTACATTTGGGGAAAAAAAAATTCCACAGGAAAGGTGTGAATCCTTTTGAATGAAAACAGGTTAAATTATTTCACCTGTTGGGAAATAATTAAAATCAATTTTGCTACTGAGCATAGCTAGTTGCTAAAAGGGTCATGGAGAGATTCACAAAGACACTCATATGCGATTCAAGGTCTGCCCACAGAAGGTATATTCAAGAAAACTTTTGTGTATGTATGTGTGTGTGTTTGTTTTCTTTAATTTTCAATCTACTTGCATGCCTTTCCTACTGACAAAACTTGAGGGGTACTTAGAACTGCTAGAAAACACTTATAAAAAAACACTTGGCTTATGCATTTTTAAATATGTCATTCATTATATTGTGACTAACAAAGGAGTGAAAAGTTCTAGTTAAACAATTCTAACATTCAACTCTAACAGTCACTGGTCATAGACTACATAGGTTCACAAGAGGAAAGTCCTATTTAACTAATTTAGTTTCCATTTATGACAAGGTTTCCCATCTAGTTAACCAAGGGAAGCCAGCAGATGTAATCTTTTTGGACTTAAGCAAATCTTCTGATACTGTCTCTCACAATATCCTTCTGTACAAAATGTCCAGCATACAACTAGACAAATACATAATACAATGGGTGAACAACTGGCTGAGGGGCCAGGATCAAAGAGTTAAAGTAAACGTGGTCACATCAGGCTGGCAGCCAGTCACTCTTGGGGTTCTCCCAGGCTCCTCTTTAGGGACAGTTCTCTTCAACGTATTTATAAATGATCTGGACGCAGGAGTCAAATGCATACTAAGTACATTTGCCGATAACAACTGGGAGGAACTATTGGCTGTTCAAGGTAGAGAAGCCTTGCAGAGAGATCCTGAAAAAATAGGGAGCTGGGCAATCACCAACAATATGAAGTTTAACAAGAGCAAGTGCCGGATTTGGCACCTGGGACAGGGCAACCCTGGGGGACAAGAGGTGGTAAGCAGCCCTGCAGAAAGGGGTCTGGGGGTTCCAGCAAGTTGAATACGGGTCAACAGTGTGTCCTGCCAGCCAGGAGGGCCAACATTATTCTGGGGTGCATCAGGCGCGGCACTGCTGGACAGTTGAGGGAAGGGATTGTTCCACTCTGCTCTGCACTGCTGCAGCCTCACCTCCAGTACTGTGGCAACACAGGATAAGGAGGACATAAAACTATTAGTGAGCATCCAAAGGAAGGTTATGAAGATGGTGAAGGGTCTGGAGAGCAAGACTTATGAAGGGCAGCTGAGGTCCCTTCGTTTGTTCGGCCCAGAGCAGAGCAGGCCGAGGGGACGGCTCATGGCGGCCTGCAGCGCCCTCACGAGGGAAGAGGAGGGGCAGGCGCTGAGCTCTGCTCTCTGGGGACAGCAACAGGACCCGAGGGAACGGCATGGAGCTGGGACAGGGGAGGGTCAGGCTGGGGGTTAGGGAAAGGTTCTGCACCCAGAGGTGGTCGGGCCCTGGGACAGGCTCCCCAGGGACGTGGTCATGGCCCTGAGGCTGCCGGAGTTCAAGGAGTGTTTGGACAATGCTCTCAGACACATGGCCTGATTTTTGGGTGGTGCTGTGTGGAGCCAGGAGTTGGACACAATGATCCTTGTGGGTCCCTTCCAACTCAGGATATTCTATGATTCATGTATAGAAATAGCCTATAGAAGTAAAGGCTCCAAGGAGACCTTATAGCAGCCTTCCAGTATTTACTGGAGGCCTAGAAGAAAGCTAGGGAAGGACTTTATAAGGGAGTGTAGTGACAGAACAAAAAGTAGTGGTTTTAAACTGAAAAGGGGTAGGTTTAGATTAGGTATTAGTAATAAATTATTCACTCAGAGGGTGGTGAGGCACTTGAACAGGTTGCCCAGAGGAGTCGTGGATGCCCCATCCCTGGAAGTATTCAAGGCCAGGCTAGATGGGACCCTGTGCAACCTGAGTTAGTGGAAGGTATCCCTGCCCATATCTGCAGGGTTATAACTAGATGATCTTTAAGGTCCCTTCCAACCCAAACCATTCTATGATTCTATGAAATATATCTGCTTTATGATTACTGATACAAATTCTACAGCACACAGCTTTTTTCTTTGTCTCTAACAAAGAAACTTCAGTATCTATGATTATATTCTATAATCATTCAGGAATTCATGGTACTATCTCACACACATCATCACTTCATCCTTCACTTTCATGGAAACTGGAAGTTATTCAAGCTTCCACACTAGGAAGCAAAGAATATCTTCAAAAACCTAGAACAACACTTTTTGACTTTGCAAGAATGTACCCACATGGATCCATTTTGGACTGTAATACTTGGAACAGAAGAATGAACCTCCTTACTGTGCAGTTGTGTACAGAACTGTCATTCTTTAAAAGGAACTGCAAGAGAAATCCCACAATTCTTTTTGAAACTAATATTCTGGAAACATTAACTGCTCTTTGGGAAAAACAGGTTGCCAGAATAGAGTGGAAAACTTCCTGAAATCACTATTTTCAACCTTCTATTATAGTTAACAGATGATACATATTCTTCAATAACCATTAACTGTCTTCCATATTTGGAGTAAAGCACAAATATTCTGATATCATATTCTGTAACTTCTTAACATCGAGCATTTTGTAAGTAAGACTAAACAGAGCATCTTCAGGAGCTTGGTTTCAGAAGTGTTCCACACTCTACTGCTGGGTAGCCCTGCAATACAGTATTGTCATTGCCATTAAACTGCTTTTTACTGAGCTTGCAAACCTCAGGACAGAAGCTTGTCCAGGCCTGCTCAGTTGAACTTTTCTTTACCTATCCATAGCTTTGTTTTACTTGATTTTGCTGCCACAGTAATTTCCCTAATAGACCAGGTGTCTATGACTAATTTGCTTGACTTACGTTTATCTTGGTATGGTAGAACCGTACTTTTAGATAGACAGCAGTAATGAACTGTAAAAAAATAAAATAAAAAATATATGACTAACATAATGGTGTAGTTATATAGAGAAATACAAGCCTAGCACAATATCTGAGGCTCTGAGAAGTGAACACATTGGATGCAGCATACAGCACTGCACGTATGGAGTCATAGGAGATGGGGCACACGCTTGGCACCAGAAACTCTATGGCTATAAACACGTAATCATAAGTCAGTTAAAGAATGAATAAATGAAGAAAAAATAAAGGAAGACCTGAAGCCAGACAGAAGTGATTTAGGGGTAACAGAGGAAAAAAAAAAAAAAAAAAAAGTCTAACGTAGAAGTACCTGAAACAACACACAGTAATAGTAGTAATGGACAATAAAAGGTACTATTCAAACAGCTTATTATACATTCTTCAGATTATTCACTGGTTGCATCCACTATGCTTTAAGTGTGATGTTCGACATCTATTACATCAGCTATGTTATGTGAGAGCACAGTACAGCAAAGAGCCAATGAGTTGGAACACTTCTCATGATGCAACTGCACTGAAGAGCTGGACTTGCTCACAGTTCCTTCAGTATGTTTAAGAGACAGTGGTGTAGCAGCTGTACAAAGGTTCAGTACAGACAGTGGCAACTTGCACTGACACACACAGCTCACTTGCTGTTTAGAAGTGTTCTTTATTATTATAATAAGCATAAATCTTTATAATTACTTATTACCAGCTTGCTTCAGCTGTACTCCACTGCCAAGTAATAATACCAAGTGAGTTTTGGAATTCAGTAGTAACTCCACATTCATTAGCTGACCATGTAAGAGGCAGCAAACACCAAGTTTCATGTTACATTTCCTCAAGAGCTGGCTGATCTCCAAATAAAGAGTAGCTATTCACAATCTCCCATTTATTTCTGAACCAGACCCTCTGTTATATCACACTAGGCACAGCTGTATAGCAAATACTGTTTTACACTACCACAAGCCCATTTTTACACCACAAGCATGACACTGTGTAAAAAAGTTATATGCAAAAATTTCAGAAGCTAGAAATAACACTTCTGCATGTCTATAACCACCCGAGCTACGTTACAAGGTAAAACAAAAACAAATACAAAAACACCAAACAAAACCAATCAAAGAACAAGAACAAAATTCTAGGAGATTTGCACACACCTCTTCGCACACACTTCTAAGCATGCCTTATGTATGTTCTATCAAGGAACTAAAAAGCTAATTTCAACTTGAACACACATCAAAATTATACATGTAAAACAGTTAATGGAGCCTTTAATTTTTTTATTCGCATGATAGTAGACATCATTGCTTGATGATATATCAACATATACAAGTGCTTAAAGCAACAGCATGATAAACCACTTTTTTTTTTTTTCCCTATGTGCTACACACACACCACTGGTTCACTTGATTCACTCATTGCTTCAACTAAAATGAACGCACAGACACTATTTCTATTCTTCCAGGGAGTTATTCATCACCTAGTTTGCATCACAATATTTAAAAGTAAGATATCATTACACTAGCTCAGATAACTGAGGTCATGCTGTTTTTAAGGAAAAAAAAATACAGGAAGTCAAAAAGAAGGTACTTCAAAGCAGCAGCTGCACAGCCCTTTAATTAAATAAAATATTTCCCATGCAAGTATTGTATCCTAAATTAATACAGAGTTGGCCACAGGAATGCATATTTTTCCATCGTGAAGTATGTAATAATGGGAAAAATGATGATTAATGCTTTGTAACATGTTATTCATAGATAATGAACGTACACATTTCCTAACAAAAATGGATCTAACCCACACCATTTTACATTTATAAACATATCCATATTTACACAGCAAGTACTATCCCTCATACAAATGCTAGGTTATCATAAAGATCCTATCAGCTGTGAATGAAACATCATTTACATCTTATGAACAGATACTGCAGAAAAATATTGTTAACAGCTAGGGAACGTTTGCAGCATTTAGCAGGTTATCACCTTAACAAAAGCAACAAAGATGACAAATCAACAGCTTTTTCAAAAGAGTGAACACCTGTATGATGAATGCCTCAAAGTTGCCAAGTGTTTTAATAAAATCCATACTTTTTTAAAAAAAAAAAAAAAGGAATCAAATAAGTTTCTATTTTCAGAATTTTCCCCATAGTTGTTGCATTTTAGCATTATAAAGTTCATATGTGTAGAATCTCTTTTGCAATAAAGATAAAGGAAAGTTAGGGATATTAAAACTGAAAGGAAGAAAAAAAAAAACACCTCAAGCTAGAGGAAAAAATTTACACCTAGAAAAAAAAAAAAAAAAAAGGCCTAGAGGCAAACCTCGTTGCTCCCTACAACTCCCCGAGGAGGGGAAGCGCCAACCTCTTCTCCCTGGGAACCGATGGCAGGACGCAGGGAACAGCACCGAGCTGTGCCAGGGGAGGGGCAGACTGGACATCAGGGAAAATTTCTGTACCCTCAGGGTGGTCAAACACTACAACAGGTTTCCTAGTGAGCTGGTTGATGCCCGTCAGTGTTCAGGGGATGTTTGGACAACCCCTTCAATAACACGTTTCAGTTGGCTCTGGTCAGGCAGTTGGACTAGATGGTCTCTGAAGGTCCCTTCCAACTGAACTGTTCTGCTCTGTATAAGCCAAATTTACAGAAGCCCTGAAAAGAAGGCAGACCAATAGGCCATAGAGCCGGGTCTCACTATAATTAAGCTAATAGACAGATACTGAAATAAAAGATTGAACGAGTCTGATCATACTTTGAAAGGCTGTGTCTGTCCCCACTTTAAGAGATGTACAACATCTACTAGAAGAGGCCATTACAACACTACTTTTAGCCACAAAGTCTGCAGCTATAAATTTTAACACCGATCAGAACAGACTACTTTTTGGAAAGAATCTGTCAGTTTACTAAGATATAAAAAAAAAAAAAATCTTACTGAATGCGGACAAGAGAACTAACATGTAACTCTACCCTGATTCAGGACTAACAAAATTAAATACCTACATATCCCAAAAAATCAAAGTAGAATAAATTTTCATCCCCCCTCCCCCCACCCCCCCAAAAAAAAAAATCTACATGTATCTTTGTTCCTGCTGCAAACAAGGGAGTAAAATATCAGCATATATAATTTTCATGTCATTATGTGAGAGCATATTCTTCAGGCCAAATACCTCTAGCTATTAGAGTGTGTTTTTTTTGTTTGTTTGTTTTGCTTTGTTTTGTTTTTCAAATATTTAAGTTAAATGGCAAATATTCACAATTGGAGCCATTTACCGTCACTCCATACTCATCTGTAATCTGCCATGAAGGGATAATCAATTTTGACACCTGGAATTTAAATGAAAGAACCAACCAACAAACAAAAGCAGAGTTATCTGGCAAGGAAAAACGCAGAGCCCTTCTATATCCATTGGACATTCTGACAGATCAACACATTAAACCCACTCAGTGAAATGAATGATTTCAAGAGTCTTTTCTGTGTTTTCTTTCATTCCAAATAGATTTTCCAAGTATTCCGTGGAGGTATATCATTTTCTCCTCACATTGAAAGCAAAAAGTTTTATTAGACAACTGCATTTTCATTCAGTTGTATGCATCTGCAGATATGGAGACACTGTATATTGAGATTATTCCAGAAAGTGATCACAATCTAAATCAGTCTGTTCCCAGAAGCAAGCCAGACATCCTTCAAATAAGAGGGAAAAATGAGAACGTGAATAAAAGTCCAAGGGCTACATGAAATAATCTTGATGATTTAATACATAATCCTCCTAATAGAGGCAAGATTCCAGAACATTACTAAAATTTTACCTCATATAAAAAATATAAATGTAACAAAATGGATTTAGGAAAAAAAATCTTGACTGTATTATAAAAGGTATTTAAATTTATCTTTCAAGACCTCTAAAAGTTTATGCAAGTAATGGACATGCAAAAATGAAGATTGCCATGGTACCGTGGGTTGTATAATGAGCATTAGCTAGCTTTTTTTGACTGTTAGTGTCTTCTTAGGTATCGTCTTTCCATCTGTAAGTAAGTGGTAAGATGATAACCATCAGGATATATGAACTGCTATAAATTAAGATATTGTTAAGACCCCAATAATTTCCAAAAATCAGGGTACATGAAAGGACTGAGTTGGCCAAAGTTCAGAAATAAATCTGCCTAGACTTGTTCAACTAAAGAAGCCAAAGCAGTGCAAAAAGGCTTTCAAAATCAAGAAAGAAGCTTAATTTACAAAAGCTACCTGCTGCAGTTCTGTGTTAAAACAGAATGAATCAGAAAAAAATTCTTTTCCTCCCGGAGATTTCTCTTAGACTATTTCAGTTACTTACTAGTTCTTACTGTGGCTGCAAATACTACATATGTACTTCTCAACTCCTCAAAAATACACTTGCTTCTCATCACTTCGTACTGCTTGGTACATGCTTGTTCCTCATCTTCTCAGCAGAACAGTCTGTCTTCAGTTTTTTTTGTTGTTTGTTTGTTTTCCCTGACCAGTTACCTAAACAATTTTCCTAACTATGAATTTAAAGTAGCTATTTTCAGTTTTGAAGAAACATGCACATCAGCAACTATTGAAAATCAGTATGTGAAAATATTGGCCTCCA
The DNA here is from genome assembly GCF_013377495.2 of Cygnus atratus. Classification (NCBI taxonomy): domain Eukaryota; kingdom Metazoa; phylum Chordata; class Aves; order Anseriformes; family Anatidae; genus Cygnus; species Cygnus atratus. Next base: position 16,966,132 of record NC_066375.1, read on the forward strand.
ACTGTGTAACATCAACTGCAGACAAGTAAGATTGCACCACATCACAAAGATTTCAGTAGTCTCTTCCAAGTGCTACGCACTGATAATCAGATCATTCATTCACAGTGTCCCCAAGAGCAGAACAGAATATCCCGAGTCGGAAGGGACCCACAAGGATCATTGTGTCCAACTCCTGGCTCCACACAGCACCACCCAAAAATCAGGCCATGTGTCTGAGAGCATTGTCCAAACACTCCTTGAACTCCGGCAGCCTCAGGGCCATGACCACGTCCCTGGGGAGCCTGTCCCAGTGCCCGACCACCTCTGGGTGCAGAACCTTTCCCTAACCCCCAGCCTGACCCTCCCCTGTCCCAGCTCCATGCTGTTCCCTTGGGTCCTGTTGCTGTCCCCAGAGAGCAGAGCTCAGCGCCTGCCCCTCTGCTCCCCTCGTGAGGGAGCTGCAGGCCGCCATGAGGCCTCCCCTCGGCCTGCTCTGCTCTGGGCCGAACAAACCAAGAGACCTCAGCCACTCCCCATACGTCTTGCCCTCCAGACCCTTCACCAGTCTTTGTTGAAAGTACTTTAATGACTAGAACAGTACATAAAAGTACAAAGTACAAATCTTTTGTTCTCTGTGTGTCTGTGTCAGCAGATGGAGACTGAGTTCTCGCCTCTGCAGGAGCCCCACTTCCCTAGGAAGAACACAGAAAACTTTTCACCAGATATTTCTTCTGCCTTAGGGTTACTGCACCAACTTGTAAAAGATGCAGGCTTGATGCTTCAAGCTGAGGAATTCTTTCCTCTTCCATGTTAGCTCTTCCTCTTTCATGTTAGCTCATTCTAACATGACTGGCTCCCAGCCAGCTTTGAGTTTATGTGAAGTTTATACACATATATCCTACAGTGACCGATAATAGAAGAGGTTAGTACCTTTGAATTCTGTTACTGACCAGAAGCCTGAAGATGAGATACCTGAATTATACTTATGCATGTCTCTGGAATCCCTGTCCTCTGTTGGACAGTCCCTTTGGTGCCTTAGCCTTTTCCATCACTAGTGCTGAGTAGAAGGTAAGCACCACCTCCCTCAGTCTGCTGGGGACTGTCTTCATAATGCATCCCAGGATTCTGTCTGCCTTCTTGAGTATAGTTACACCCCATCTATGCCCAAATTTTTCCATGTATCCCATTCCAACAGGAGTTGCAAAAGGATGTGCTCCAGCTATCCAAAAGCTATGCCTATGGGGTCTATCTACAAAAAGTTCAGATTAAACCAACTGACAGGCTAACCTAAAACAACAACAACAACAAACACAAAACCAAGAACAGGTAGCAATACAGCAGATCTGGTCTAAAGATTATGTTGTATTTGTCAGAGTAACACCTTAGTTGCAATCATGAGAAACAAGGTACAGTGGTGAATCTGGTTATCATCCTTCCCCATCTCTGTCCCCCAAATAAATAAATAGGGAAGCAGCTGCTTCTGCAGAGACAATATACAGCATCAAGACGTTAGCAAATATTGACACTGGACAAGTAAATCCATTCAGGACAAATTTCTCAGTATCAGTTTCTCAACTGTTATCAGTTACTATGCTAATCAGTTAGTAAACTTTCAGCTCTTCTGTACTAGCCACAGTAGAATATTATCCTTCCCCTCCTTGCATCATGTCTGAGCTAAAAAACACCTTAGCAGAAGAAAAGTTCATTACAGAATCTCAATGACACCAATTTGGCAAAAATCCAATTAAAGAGAAAAGCTGTTAGTGGAAGATGGCTTACATTTACCAATTAAGCTCAGTTTTGACAGTGTTACAGGATGATAATCAGTCTAATGGCTTTTATGGATTTCAATCTTCCACAGACTGACTTAAAATAATAATTGCTTTATATAAAAGGGCCTGCAAGGGCCTTGCTACCTACACATGCAGAACACTTGAATTCTCCTTCAGGTTTGTGATATGGGTGATATGCATAAAAAAAATTGATATGTAACAGTGAAAATCGACTGACAACACATCTCTGTGTTGAGTTACAAGAGCCACTCAGTATAACTACTTTAATTAAGGGGTCTCTTCCATGAGTGTTATCCAAACACTAAGTTTTCTGACTGATGTAAAACATTTGACATACTCAACATTTTAGTTCTAGAATCTGGATTTTATTCAGGTTGGATTTTTTTTTTTTTTTTATTGGGCATTCATCTCTCCTGACAAGTGTCAGGATCCCCTTCTATTGGTTTTCTTCTCAGGTAGTTTGAGGCCCTTAGCAGAAACCAGCTTCAAGTCTTTGAGCCCACTCTTCCTAAACATACAGAAACTGGAGAAAGATACTCCCCAATCCAATTTTAGACAGGTCATCTGCTGATGCTTAAATTTGTAAAAAATGTACTCTGTGGCAGATTTGAGAACGAAATGCTTTTGTGCCACTGCATCAATATCCACGTTTCTCAAATGGCTCCTAGCCATCGCCTAAAGGAGTCCTTCCTGGAGTTTCTTAAGTATTGTAGCTTGCAATGAGCAGCGATGTTTCTCATCGCATGATCTTGAAATCAATGTTTGTGCTACCCACTGGTAGCACTCTTCGGTGTTACAATGCTAAGTATGTATAGCTCAGAGGAGAAGAAGAACTGAAACAGCCAACTCACATTCTCTGCTGATCTTGCCTCAATCTGTTATCTCTTTGGCATTTTCTATTGACCTTGCCACTCACAAAAACTTCCATAGCAGGAATACTCGGTGTGCTTATAGAGAGAAAGAAGAGCCACAGTTCAATCAGATTTTATGCCCAAGGGATATTGTAGCAGCTGCAGAGGTATAATTGCAAGCCGATGACAGGGTACAAGCAGGATGCTAAAGAGAAGTGCTGATTCAAGCATATTCTTTAACTGTTCCTTCAGAATTAAAAGGTATGTCTGACAGTTGTTAGGAGTGTGAAAAAAAACCAGCTAAGTTCAAATAATGACATACTGTTAAAATGTTAGGATATACTGGAGTTAGCCACATTCACAACAGAATGCTTACCACTGAAACACTGAAAAACCAACACCCCAAACCATCTAGAAACAATAAGTAAAACAAGGAAGTAAACAAAAACTACCTCCACTAATCACAGAGGTCACAGGACAGCATATGGTTCAAGCCTCTCAGTTTACCGTTAAGCATTTTTGGGTACACCTGCGCTTGCTGCCCTAATGGACAGGCACAGCCAATTATGACATAAAAAATAGCTTCTTCTACAGCCTAGACTCAGACAACTCTTCTGAAGATTGGTGTCTTCAGATGCTACACAGATCAGTGTCTCATTACAACGTGACCTCAGATACTCTACACACCTTTCAAGAAGAGAACGCAACTAGAGGAAGCTGATGGGCACCAAAACATTCACCCAATGGTACAATTTGAACACAACAAAGCAATGGTTTACAGTGTACTTCAGCTGGATTTAAGCACAGCAGTGGTCTGAACATGACTGACACTGATCTATATTTCAGGAGTTACATATCAATCACTTTGGGTAAAATTTATGACACCTCACCATCAGTTTTTCTCTTGTGTTTATAATTCATAGCAGTGCTTTTCATCTGTTTGGACAGCCCGTATTTTCAGATTATCTGTTTTCTCCATTCACTCCGGACTTGCAGTCTTAGAACAAAACAGAGTTTGGATACTCTATTTATGAGGCCACAAGCCTTCAGCTGCATAGGGATTTTCTTCATTAGACTTCCAAGCACCTGGCTTGCCAGGATACTGGACAAATATTAACATTATGGCTGAAACACTGGCCAATACCTGCTGAGATTCAATTCCTGTCTCAAAACTTCAGGTGCAGAAGAGTCTGATTCTTCCATCCAACCCAGGTTACAGTTCAGATTATGGGTAAAAATACATTCAACAGCAAACCATTATGGAAAACATGAATGCTTTGCTCGACCTCAATCAGTATTGTGGGGGCAGGGAGGGGGGAGCTCACAAGTAAAAATCAAAATACAGGTGAGCAAAACCTAACCTAAACTAACATGTTTTACTCACCTAGACACATTTTCCAGTCCTACCAGTCAACAATGAAATTCAAGACCAAGAAATTTCAACTCTAGCCCAAATCTTAAGATCTATTAGTTTAGTTTATTTTCGTAACACTAAGACCTACACTAAAACCTGGAATGCACAAAGCATATGCATGAGAAATAAACCTACTAGCTACCTACTCTGTGGGACTGGGCTGGGAGGGAACCCTTCTCCTATTCTAATCTTTATTGATAATGCAATGCTATTTTCAAAGCAGTTGCCAGACTGCTGCTGAATGCTTTATGTATTCAATATTGCAGCTTTGATGTGTAACAAGAATACCAACACAGGTAAAACACATTTAAGAAATAATTGTTAATATCTGAAATAATTATTTGAAATTACTAAATCACTGTAATGATACCGTATCAAAAAGATTATTTAACCACTGGAAAAACAAACAAACAAAAAAACTAACAAACAAAAAAACAAAAGCTCTAATGCACGTCAAAAAAATCTGACATTGCCACAAAGCATTACAAGCTTTAAGGGATATGGCAGGATCACAGATTTAGGCAGAACTTGTGAATAAAAAAGAAACCTTCAGCACACTTCCATTACTATAGCCTTCTTTTTGATGCAAGAATTACATTTTTCTGAGTAATGCATATAATCCATGTTCAGCCGTTATTAAATGTTTGTACTGTCTAAATCAAAGTAACATTATACTCCTAAACATCATGTTCACCTGAATATTTTACTTAAGCAAAACTGAGGTGAGAAAATAAACAAATACAGTGCCACACTGTAAATCCCAGAGAGGAGTTAATGTGGTGATAGCAAAGAAGCTTTATGTATTTTGACAAAGTGATTAAGCTGCAGGATACTCATCAGCCATGACTTTTTTTTTCCCCCCTCTTCAAATCTTAGTTATGTTAACAGGATTTGAAACTCACATCCATTTTTCTGTAACATCTCTAGAGAATATTAAGAGCAGAGGGAGGTCAAATTTCTTCACGTTAACTTGAGTTCTGTAATATTTAAAAACAAAATACTAACAGAAAACATAGCTTCTCTGATGTTTCACACATTTCACAGAGTAACTTGTATCATATGATTATTGTGTAGGTAGGCGGTGGTACATTAAACTGCAGCTCTACTGAGTATTCTTGATTAAAGATTAACACAAATGATTCTGAGAGTAAAATTCACTCAGTGAATTCAGTAACAAATACAGGATGTATAGAAACGTAAATCTTGAATTTTGCAGTAGTTTAATGCATTTGCAGTAAAATAAGCATTACATAAGTAAGCACATCAATCTCTACCAGTCAAATGTCCATTCAATGTCACCAAGTCTGTTCTTCTGCACTGCACGAAGGACTAGTACAGGATGGATTCTGCCCAGCTCTTGTATAAATCATCCAAGACAACATATCTACTGAGCCTAATCTCCTGTTTTACTGGTGTCCAGCTAGCTCCCCAAAATGATGGAGAACAGGGCCCGATCCTGGTCGATCATGGTACCCTGAAATGTTGAGTACCCATGCAGGTCTGTGTCACTACATTTGTTGTTTATCACTATACTGTCAGAGACAATCTCATATGGTATAGCTCCCTAGATGCTTACCTGAGCTTGACAAACACAGGCAGAAAATGCAGAACAGTAAGCCAGATTTCATAATGAATTCCCCAGCTGCTCTATGTTTCAGTCAGATTGGACTACACAATAATGTTCACTGTTTTTTAGTTTATTTTAAGAAATACAATAGACGCTGTAAGGTGTTTTTTTTTCTTTCTTTTTTTTTTTCCTTTTCCTTTTTCTTCTTCATTGCCTAGAAACCTCAGTGGAAGCAATCTTGCTATCTTGTTTGCTTTACTTAGCCCATAAATAAGTAATTCAAAGTTACTTCTGTCTTGATGAGCAATAAAAACTGTACACTGTTTACAACTAAACAGCTAAAAATAGCAATTTTAACCACCCACTTCCACTGTATCTCCTCAGCCAGAAGCACCAGTTCTCTTCAGGGAAGAGAACAGTCAGTAAAACAGGACAACTGCTAATGTTATCCATGCTTTTATCCCTCTGTGACCAGCTGACTGGAAACACCAAGGCCACTCAAAGAATCTGATTCACTTTTTAGGAGGGAGAAAAATTGGTTTCCTGAGTATGTGCATTTTCTGTGAGTGCAACAGTACATGAGGAGAAAATACCTAATGTGACCCCAAGTACGCTTTTAGTAAAATAATATATTAAAAGCAGCAGAACAAAAAATAAATATTAGTAATATTATTGGATTTCTGTCGTTAAACTCAAAACAAAACAAAACAAAACTATAGTTTGCATCAAATCAACACATCTAAAATCTAATCCTACTGAGGTTTATTTTTTAAATTCTAGCCTAAACTTCATGAGACTGAAGAACAGAACAAAATAACAGTTTCATTCAGAGTTCTTGCTTTGAACACTGATTTGCCAAGGACTCAGAGGGAGATGCTTTTTTTTTTTTTCCCTCAGAGAAATACTTATTGTTCCCTTGGTATAGAACAACATGCTTCAATTTATTTATTTTTTAACAAAGCACTCACTGACAAATTTGCCAACACTTACTTCTTATGGAGATTTTACCTCCACCTTTGCCTTTTTCATTACCTTCAATTACTACTCAGAAATTACAATCGCAAAAGTAAAAGTATTGCATTTTATTCACAGATTTGGTATTAACTTGCAAAATCATCTTAAAACAAATGAGTCGAACACACTGTATCTCAGTTTTAGTATCTGTTGAACTGGAATAATGTATTGGCAAGTTCTCCGCATCAAGTCCCGGTCTTCAATTTGCTTTATTTTTCCACAGGGCATGGAAGAGCCAAATCTACTTTACTATAAAGAGGTGAAGTAAAGCAGAGAAATAAAAACTTGCCTCTTACTGTGCATCTTTAATCATTCTCGAATCTAAACATACAAGATTATTTTTTCCAATTAAATTTGACTGTCCTTATAACTTGGGCTGAGAAAACAGCAAGCAATACTAGGAGAAAAGACAGTGAGAGGAAACCAGAGAGAAAGCTGCTGTAAACTGACAACTTGGGATACTTTTCAGACCAAAATGGCAGAGACTTGCCCATTTTTCTCTTTCCGATCAAACTAAAATGAATCTGTAGAAACAGCCACATCTCAGTACTATGCCCCACGCTATCATCCTGGCAGTGGGTAAATTGGAAGATGTCCTGTCTTAGTGACACTGGAAGTAGTCTTTTGAAAGAAGACATCATCAGGAGGGTAACTATGCAACTACATGCAACTACAAACTATAAGCTGGGAACGCTACAGCATGATCATAAACTTTACGTTAAAGATTGATGAGAGGAACAAAGAGGCTATTCACTTGAATTTCGTAGAAGTGTAACACCAGAAAATACTGACAAGGGATTAAAAAAAAATTCCCAGATGTCTTTGATAGGCATTTGATAAACTACGAATATCACAGCTCTCCGCCTTTTCCTGTCTCCCCAGCACTGCCTAAGTCATCTTTTGGCAAATGATTTTAACATTCATTTTTCACCTGATAGATCTTCTTGCTTGTACAATTCGTTTTAGAGGCATAACTTGTTTTCTTTGCTAAGATTTCATTTCCTCCCATCTCAGAGCTTGATGAAATCTATTTCTTCGTTCCCCGTCTCCTACTGAAAGCTGACAACAAGTATCAGACAAAATGTAGCTGTCCCATATGAAGTAATTCATTTCTGTCAAAGATTAGACGTTTTTTCCCTTAACGTAAAATGACTAATACTGTTCTGTGAGATCCAAAAGGGACAATTTAACCAATTCACTACCAACAGAGCTTGAAGACTGCCTTTTCTCCTTAAAAATAGTCCTCTAGGTAAAAGCAGGTAACTAAGACAGAAGCCAGTGATTATTTCCTTCCATTTAACTGGAGGCTTTGACTCCCTATTTTTGGTGTCTTTTTTTTTTTTCTTTTTACCATGCTGTATTCAGCAAAATCACAATATAATTGAATCATACATTTGAGCAGCTCTAGCCTGCTGAATTTCCTTCTTTTCTACTCTATGTATACCATACAGACAGAAGTCCAGAACCATGAATTATTCCTCTTGTTAAGCTTATTTTACGTTCACAACTCTTCATGACATTAGTTTTAGCAAATGTTTGTTTCAAATACAGTTCTCATGCATCTTTCCATTTAAGCAAAATTTATCCATCTAAATGCACATAAAGGCATAATATCACCTCAACATACATACTCCCCTAGAGATGGGAGGGGCGGAAGATACTGGGACAGGCACTTTTGGGGTATAAACCAACTCATCCAAAGGCGCACACCCAGAGTGGAACAAGGCAACTCACACTCTGGAAGAACTTATTCTCTATATATTATTCTCTTATTCTCTATATTCTCTATATTCTCTTATTCTCAGAGGGTGGCTGACACAGGAATGTACTTCAGGAGCTCAGACTGGCCAAGCCCTTTGAAATGAATCCTCCCTGAGCCCTGCGCTGCATCAAGCACCCCCATAAAAGCCAAAAGACCAGCCCTGAGCTTACCTGTGCATGGGCAGCGAGTAGCCTGCAGCCACCATGTCACCTTCTAGAAGGCTGTAGCTACCCCTGCCCTGAAGAAGCTGAGCAGCACCTGTGGGCCATGAGGGCACCCCACTGCTCTCTGTCCTGTTCACACCTGTAGTACAGTACCTCTCTGATCAGTTTGACTGAAAACATGTAGGAAGTTTGGGAACACGCCGTGTCATAGAGCTTGGCAGCTCCTCAGTGCAGGCTGCAGCCACTGCCAGCCTCAGAGCTGCGGGGCAGTGGAGCCGCTGAGGTACAGCGGGCCGGCACCCTGGTGCTCTTACCTCACAAAGGTGAAGCACACAACATGAAATGAGGCACATCTGGGAAGGCTGCAAGCACAGGCCAACTAACTAGTCCACAGAATCCTATTCTGAGCAACCCTGAGCTCGGGAGGAATTTCCTAAATTGCTCTATGATTTTCCCCCAAAATGGGAAGCGAGGCTAACCCGCAGAGAAATGAAAAAGATCCCAAATGGCTGAACTCCTTCAGGAGATTTTGACAATGGGAAGATACACTGATGAAACAGTGTTGAGCAGGCCACAAGAGCAAGCGTTGCTTATCGTCTAATTAATAACACTTAATTAATTGTATTTTACAAATGGACATTGCAAATAACAAAACTGATGTGAGGCAAAGCTGAGCTTAAATTTTCCCCATTGCAGTAAAGGAAACAACAAAACATTTTGGTGCTGGCATTTGATGTTTTCCTTAAGACATAGAGCTTGATGCCAAAAATACTCAGGAATCAGCATTTGAAAGGTTAATTAGATTCGCCTAAGCGCTTCAATTACAGAAATGAGACATTACCCCATTTAATATGTATCCCGACACATCCTATTTGTTTCAGATTTTCTCTGCCACAAGATTTTTCTTTTGGAGGTAAGCATTATTAATTGTAATGTCCTCTGACAACTTAATGTTTACAACTTAGATCACCTCTGGAAGAAAAGGGCGACTCTAATCAAGATGTTTAGTTAAAATTATTTACCTCTTCTATCAGCAACAGGAAACCTGCTCTTTTCAAGGCATTGTGGTAGCCCAGAAGTAAACGGTGTTCTGTGTTTCTCACACCAAACATTAAATCTGAATTCTGTGAGATGAAGCTGTACTTGAAGACCCAAGATACCCTCTGAGTAGCCATGAATTATACACTGAGCTGCCCAACCTTGTTAACTGCACAAGATTAGTCATGCAGAAATTCTAGTACGTAGCATACCCTCTGGGTTTCACTCTAGTTTCAAATTACATGGAATTAGATGTAGTTAAATATGCATTTGTGAGACCAGAACTGTTTCATGTTTTGAAAGAACAGTTTTCTTTTTGAAAATGCAGTTTTATTAAGATTATAATATTTTGCAAGAATATTCTGATTTTTCCTTATTTTGTGAAATAGTAAGTAACATCTCGGCAAGGTAAAAATACTTGGTTTCAATTTCACTACTTAATTTAATTTAAACTTTTACAACAGAAAATAATAAGAGTAGTTAAATGGTTTTAACAAGTCCTACTTTAAAATAAACAAACACTTTGGAAACATTACAAATTAGTGACAGATGAATAAAAGGGAATGGAAACAGTTTTGAAAATACATGGTACCACACTCTCCATGCCAAAAGGAGGTGGATCACTGAACAGGCTGCACTAAGGAGTTTTTTTTCTCCACATCAATAAAATCCATTTATAATTTTGCTGCTGAATTTACTAAGGACAGGATTTCACCTAGTGTCTAACAATCCTGTGGAATATTGTTTGTGATAAAGGATACATAAAAATGTAAGAGGTTTTATGCAATACCTGTTTTGCTTTATGCCTTTTAAGTTTTTTGTTTGTTTGTTTTTGTACATGTGATTCTAAAACATTCAATTAATGTGCAAGATGAGTTTCCCTCAGACTGTTCAAATTAACTCCAAACAAAATATGTCAATAGTGAGCAGATTGACACAATGCCTCTGGGTTTCACAGATTTATAGAAGTGACCCTAAATTAGTACTCATTCATATGAATGGTAACAGTTCTATTGTTTCCAATAGAAGGATTAGATATTACAGAATCCAAGGAACTGTGATTTAAATTCCACATATACCCCCCAAGCCCTCTTTGTGAAATCTGCAGCATTTCTCAAAAGTGACTGAAAACTTGAGACTAGATTAGCACTAAACAAATTAAAATGACTAATTACAATCTCTTTCTTTCCCTCCACATAGCTATGAATTTAGTCCACTTATACGTAGCCTTAATTCATGAACGAACAGTAGACTCAGTAAGTACATCACCAAGCAGATGCAATGCACTTAAATAAAAATCTAAAAGATCTACAGCTTTCAAGGTTTTATTAGCTGGCCATTCTCAAATGATCAAAGTATTTCTGAGAAATCATATTCTTTGAAGTGAAAATAAGTTTTTCTTTATCTTAAATTTTACTCTTATAGAGAACTAGAAAGTTTTGCTTTCTTTCTTAAGGTAGGCTATGTCATAATTTTAATCCAATCTAAAGCTCCCCGTTTTCTTCATTCACCCCATCTCCTGTTGTTAATTCTAACAAAAGCCACAAGTCCCATCCCTGTAGGCATTAAAAAGAACCATTTTCCAGTTTTCAGGATTTATAACTTCAATTATATTTGCAATTATTTGCTACAATTCAGTTCTGATCTTGTTCTATAATCCCAGTTATAGTTTCTGATCAATTATTTGATGCAACTTCAAAACAACAAATCTTAATGTGCACCATTATGTTTTATGAGTGCTCTAAGGGTTAGCTATTGGTAGGAGTATCTCAGAAAAAAAGCAGCAAGTCTTCCCTTGGGACTCAAATCACTTGGCAATTTTTGTATAACAATTTAATTAACAAAATCTTCAAGGGAATACTTTGTACTACTGCAATATTTTGCTAGTTTTCAGTTTCCTACCAGCAATGTTTCCCCCTCTAGTTCTGAAAAATAGATCTGATTAAGTTCTTCAGAAGAACAACGGATCACCCCTTAAGGGACCAAGATATAGTTTCAATCGTTTTAAAAGTTGCAAAGTGCAGAAAGCATTTTGAATGCATAAGGGTCATTCAAATTAATCAAATATTAAGAAGTCACTGAACAAGACTGGATCTGACAATTTTTGCGCATGTGTTCATTCCATCAGAAGGTGAATCTGAGCTGAGTTTTAGTGTTGTGTTATTATCTGGTCATTTTGCAATCCAGTCAAAAAGTTGAAATTTTGCTCTCAGTAACACATTTGAATGATCACATTAACTGCTCAACAGGGTAGCAGCTCACATCAGGGAAACCAGCTGATGTGATCTTTTTGGACTTCAGCAAAGCTTTTGACACAGTTTCCCATAGGATCCTACTGGACAAAATGTCCAGCATACAGCTAAACAAAAACATCATACGATGGGTGAGCAATTGGCTGACGGGCAGGGCTCAAAGGGTTGTGGTAAATGGGGCCACATCTGGCTGGCGGATGGTCACTAGTGGGGTCCGTCAAGGCTCCATTTTAGGGCCAGTCATCTTCAATGTTTTTATAAATGGTTTGGATGTAGGACTAGAAGGTGTTTTGAGCAAATTTGCCAATTACAACAACCTTGGAGGAGTTCTGGACTCAGATGAGGGTGGAAAGGCCTTGCAGAGAGATCTGGACAGATTGGAGAGCTGGGCGATCACCAACCACATGAGGTTTAACAAAAGCAAGTGCTGGGTCCTGCACCTGGGATGGGGCAACGCTGGCTATATTTACAGACTGGGCAACGAGACGCTGGAGAGCAGCCCTGCAGAGAGGGATCTGGGGGTTGTGGTTGACAGCAAGTTGAATATGAGCCAGCAGTGTGCCCTGGCAGCCAGGAGGGCCAACCGTATCCTGGGGTGCATCAAGCACGGCATCGCTAGTCGGTTGAGGGAAGTGATTGTCCCGCTCTACTCTGTGGTGGTGCGGCCTCACCTCGAGTACTGTGTGCAGTTCTGGGCACCACAGTACAAAAAGGACATTAAACTGTTGGAGAGTGTCCAGAGGAGGGCGATGAAGATGGTGAAGGGCCTAGAGGGGAAGACGTATGAGGAGCGGCTGAGGTCACTTGGCCTGTTCAGCCTGGAGAAGGGGAGGCTGAAGGGGGACCTCATCGCAGTCTACAACTTCCTCGCAAGGGAGAGTGGAGAGGTAGGTGACCTATTCTCCGTAATCACCAGTGATAGGACCCGTGGGAACAGTGTTAAGCTGAGGCAGGGGGGGTTTAGGCTGGACATCAGGAAGAGGTTCTTCACCGAGAGGGTGGTCGCACATAAGGAACGGGCTCCCCAGTGAAGTAGTCACTGCACCAAGCCTGTCTGAATTTAAGAAGCGATTGGACTGTGCACTTAGTCACATGGTCTAAACTTTTGGGTAGACCTGTACGGTGCCAGGAGTTGGACTCGATGATCCTTATGGGTCCCTTCCAACTCGGGATATTCTATGATTCTATGATCTAAACAGGTTTGAGACTAGTGAAGACTAACTGCAAGAGTGCCTGTTTCTTGAATGAATACCCTTATTCTAAAAGAGACCTTTAACATGAATTCTGAAAGAGTAGTAGCAGGTGATAAAAACAACAATCAGGCGTCAATAATACAAGGTGCAAGCTAAGATAGAGGCATAGGGTTTTCATGACCAGATCTATGTTGGAACTTCACATTCACAAACAGCTTGACTGCAATTGCCACCTGCAAAAAAAGTAATTTGGGAAAAACATTGCAAAGATAAGGTTAATGGAATTTTCTTAAAAGCAACTCCTAAGGGATTCTCTGTTAAAGGAACCACTTTCCACTTTGGATCTCAGTTTATTTCAGTTATCAGTCTTACAAATTTAAGCAGGCTTCTGACAATACAAAGTGTATAAATAATATGTAGCCTTCCTTGAACTCTTACAGATCAGCCATTAGTAAGATTCAAGTGGAAAACCTCAAAACAGCTTCATCAAAACAGTAGAACTATTTTCAACAAGGAAATTTAAAAGCAAATAGGAATGGACTAACTCTGCTCACATAAAAATCAGAACAGAAGCACTGTTGACTTTCCCATTTAATTCTTGAGAAACACTTGAGATCTCCAAGAAGAAAAATACCAGCAGAAAAGCCATAGACTGCAGAGCTAAAAGTAAGTACGTAAAAGCAACAGATTCTCTGAAAACTGACAAAATTACAGTGAAATTGGTAGAAATTAATAAGGTAGGGAACAAATTAAAGAGACAACAAATGAATGACCCAGATCACTCAGATGTTCATAGATTAAAAAATTGCTAACTTTTGGTTCTTTTCTGTATTTTAATTCTGGATTTACAGGATACTTTCACAGAAGGAAAAATGGAAATACTTTTCACATAGACTTTGTCAAAAAAATCTCCCCACGGAGAAGTGCAATGAAAATATTTTATTCACTTTAATAGAATGCTCAAAGGACATGGCATTTTCTAATATTAAGGCTTAAAATAAAATAAAAAAGACATAGTGGAAAATCATGGAAGTTCAGGCTTAAAATAAAAAAATCTGATATAGCCGAACGTCATGGAAGCTAGGACAGATGTCTTGAAGTAGTACAGTAACAGATGCAAAAGCTTTATAAAAGGGATAAATTTAGACTTATGGACTGAGGGTAAAAGCTTTTTGTCCTTTCAATTTCTGATCCAGTAAAACAACTCAAGACGTTGATCCTGGAGTGTTCTCATCATCTCATTACAGACTTTGAGTCTTTCAGCTCTCACTATCAATCTGTAGACCTCAGTTAAACCCTTGTTTTTATTGCTAAATTGAATGGGTTCATTTTGCACAAAAATGGGACACACATAATTCATCTGCAAGTCAAATACAAAAGCATGAAACTCTTTTTCAGTCATACCAGAGACAGGCTATTGTATATCATGTTCCCTTCAGTTTGTAATGAAACAGAGTTTTGACTTCTATATTGTTTTACCTTCAATATACCTTTTAGAACCAGCTTCATAAGTTACATGTATACTGTCTTCTTGTTTGCATTGTTGGGGAAATATTAAGGCAACACTGAATCATTTATTACTTTACTGGAGAGATGTCAGTGCCAGGCTGGCATTTCACATATAGAAATAATCACACAAAGCATTAGGACTGATGGTCATCTGAATTTTAGCCAGGTCTCCCGACGGCAAGCAAAGAAAGCTAGCTTAAGAAAACATAATAATCACAAAATTTTTCCACATGATGTCTACTCATAATATTAAACTTTGTTTTTACATAGAGTGTCTTCCGTATAGTTGGATCCTGTTTCAATGCTGTTATGCAGGGAGATGTGTAAATATAGCTGTAAATGGTTTGTCTTTCTGTATTTCATGTCTCTGTACCCACACACAGGCAGAGCGTTATAGAATAGATTGGGCCATGAAAAACAATGTTCCTGTTTCTATTTATTGAAGAAGGACTCTGATCTATTCATTTAGCAGTAAGATACAATCGATGATCCTGAGCTTTCTGCCATTCCCTCTGTGAGTTACGCAGTTTGCCTTCCCTCTAAGTTATTGAACATGAAGACAAGAAATGATTATTTGATCCATAATTCTGTCTGTATTGGCATGTGAAACATATAAAGATACCTCATTTCAGATTGCATTTTGAATTTAAGGTTGCATGTGCTGTTTTGCAACAAGGGAAATAGGATTTTTTTCTAGCCTGTCTGTGGTAGTTTTTTAGAACATGAAGGAAAGCTCCATATGAATGGAACTGTAATGTTAGCCAACCTGCCAATCAAGACACTAATCTTCCACACATCTCTACCGTCAGGAGACAGATACCTGGAAGCTGGTATGCAGGAGATAAAGAGAAAAGTTGGACAGAGACCAGAAAATGTTCAAAAGAAAAACTAGATGCATATGTCCAGGCACATTTTCCTCAAAAAAAAAAAATTCCAAATGAATGATACAAAAGAATTTTGACCTCCACAGATTAAAGAAACATGCACACACACATACTGATTTGCTGTTGGTTGCTTCTTAGTAACCTTTATGTTCAAGGTGCAGTATTTTGGTTTCACTGCATCATCCAATAAAAGGACAGTATTCATGAAAGTGGAAATAATTGTACTGGTTAATTTTGAGTCATGTCAGTGAATCTGGAAATCAAATTTAACTCTTTAAAGAAATACATAATATTTTTCTATCTAAGTCTTTAGATTTGCGTTGGGATACAATGAAAATATAGTGAATCAGATAAGCAACAAAAACTATAATATAGTATCCAAAATTCACTGGTCATTTGAATATTATTCATTATTTTGTTTTATTTACTGAAAAAGAAATAAATATTAAGGATCACTGCAACTATTCTGCCCAGTTCTACAGTCTTCTAACACGTTAGGATTAAGTAGATAAATCAAAATAATTTATTCAGTAAATTTTCCCTCATCAGAAGTTATCTTCAAACAGATATCAGTTTTATTAACCTTATTTCTGCCAGTTGGTTTTCATCTATCTATTAACTGCCTATGTATATAGGTGAATAGAAAATAATTTGACATTCAAAGTTATTGTTTTGACCTGAAACATAGGTTATGAGAAATGTTTGTGCCGATTCACTGATTACCTTTTTAAGGTTTATCTTAAAACTATATGTATGAATACGTATAGTTATGAATGAGGTTTGTGTGTGTGTGTGTGTGAGAATACTCTTGCATCACTTACTTAAAATTGGCTGGTTCACTAAATGTTCCTGCCAGTAAAGTAATTTGCTGGAATAGTGTTGGAAAGCAAATACAGAAGGGGTGTGAATACAGTTGAAGAGAATTCATTTGCAAATCAAATGGATGGTGGAGGAGGAGCTGCATTTAATGAATTCAACAAAGACAGTGTCACAATAAATACAGGAACATTTGGCAAGAATAACCTTCGCAAGACTTGCAACCTCAGTTCTGCAAAGGTATCCATATATGTCAAGTTCCTACCTCCATGCAGATTTTTATCTATACCAACAGATGTAGAGTTGGCCTGTTGAACAGCTTGCAGAGCCAAATCACTAAACTAGTATTAGCATTTTAAACTAGAACTGCAATGGCTTTTCTCTTCAACTTAACCATTGTGTATAAAATGAGATAAAATGTTACATTATTGTTTTATTCTTAGTTTATCCCTTATTTAAAGAAAGATGCACCAGGTTCTACAATTACTGTCATGAAGGTCCGGGGAAAAGAAGACTCCAGAAGCTCTAAATTCTACATGAGTTACAAGGTGCTATTGGATATTTATATTCCCACTCTCCTATTCAGGCAAGAGAGCATAGAAAAACAGCCTGAGAGATAAAAAACAGGAAACTATTTTCTCCTAAAAATCATTAAGAAAATGAGAAGCAGCTCAGTTTACCTCACACCTCACGCCACTAGGAGGGTCCAATCCCCAGTCACGTTCACTTGCCCCAGAGAACACTTTTCTTCTTTACAAAGACAACATTATTGCTACCCATCACTACTTGGTCATAGTTGACCCATCCTAACTGTACACTGTTGTTAAGTGAAGAAAGTGGTTTACTTTAACTCATATGTCCAGAAAGAGAAGCAAAAAGTCAGCTTTTTGGAAGAGATGAATATAAATATATGTAACTTTTTACTTATATGCATACACACATTCATATATATATGAATAAGAATTTCTATTAGGTATGCGTAATTCTTAATGGAAGACAGTAAGAGTCTACATCCTACTTTGAGCTACTTAATATTGTAAGAACAAAAAGAACAGTAAGAACAAAACAGTAGAACTGGACCTCAGTGTCAATTTATTGAGGCACCACCTTCAGAAACAACTACATTGCTATTTTAATTTAAACTGAGCTGTGATGTACTATCGGTTGTAATTTATTGGATAAAATATGATTCATCTACTTAGTATTTAATAAATACTTTGAAAAAACACCCACAGGTATTTGGAAGGAAAGGAAAAGGAAAAGGAAAGGAAAAGGAAAGGAAAAGGAAAGGAAAAGGAAAGGAAAAGGAAAGGAAAAGGAAAGGAAAAGGAAAGGAAAAGGAAAGGAAAAGGAAAGGAAAAGGAAAGGAAAAGGAAAGGAAAAGGAAAGGAAAAGGAAAGGAAAAGGAAAGGAAAAGGAAAGGAAAAGGAAAGGAAAAGGAAAGGAAAAGAGGAGAGAGGAGGAGAGACGGTTGAAACAGGCAACATTTTCTTTGTTACTTTTTTAAGCATATCAGGATGTGAGTCCTGTTTGCAATGGCTACTCTCTGCATTACGTATTGCCTTCGGGGCATAGATTTTGACAACCTATTTTGGATTAGCTTTTCCAACCAAGGCTACTATTTGATTTATTACAGATCAGAGCAGAAGCATGCCTATTGTTTAGGTAGTATAAATGAGTAAGTTGAAGTTTAGATGAGAAACAGACCAAAAAAAAAGTTAACAATATAGATGTATTGAAAAGATATCTTCTGATTATACAAAATATACAAGAGAAAAATACATCTTCCATGCAGCTCCCAAAATATCACCAAGAGAGATCTAGCATAATTATATGCTAGGTGAAATACCACTAACAACAATATACAGTAGCTTTTTACAAAGTTATTTTTATACAATAGAGAAATTTAGCTTAGCTAGTTATAAAATAGCTTAAATGTCTAACACCATATAATTAGCCTAGTTCCTTGTGATTTATTATCTAATACTGGTTAAATCTGTATTTGTTGTTTAATTACTTTATGGGCAGCAGAGGTCACCATGCCGTGGTTCTTATGCCTTTGTATCTATACAACTGCCCCATTCCCAAGGTAACAGCCCAGCTCCAGCAGCCCCTGCCACCCTCCCACCCTGCATACTCACAGAAACCTGCAGTGGCAATGCTGAGTAAGTAGCTCTACTCATTGCCTGGCTAGTAAATGCAATGTGAATTCTCACCTGGAGGTAGATGCAGCTCATGAAACTGTGAGAAAGAAGAGCAAAATTCCTTACCCCATTTTATATCTAGTGGTGGGGATATATGTCCATCAGGATTTAAGTGGCAGGGGGCACACGGGACCATCATAGATCAGTCACATCATCATGCTGCATTCCTTCAGACAAATCCACCCGGTTAATCCACAATTCACAGGAAGAACAGCAACTAGTATACCAGTATGGGATCATCTATAAAAAGTCAATTATTTTTGTATACGGTCTCTCCAACATCTCAACTTGTGACAGTTGCTTATGGTTGCCCTGTGGGTTTCCAGAGAACAGACCTTCAGTCTTCATGGTCCTTTCTGTTTCTGCTGAATGCTAAGCTCAGACCACCAGTGCCGCAGCATATCATGTAACATGAACAGATCAGATATGATACTTGATGCTCAACAGACAGAAATGATTGAAAGAGATATTACTACAAGGATTGTGTTTTTTTCTGTTTGTTTTTTTTCTAAAACAAAACAAGAAATAAAAACAAGTCAAAATATAAATGAACTGAAAAGGGCACCTGATGAGAATAGACAGGCAGATAAATATTTGAAATGTTTTTAATGTTAATTCTGGGATCAGTAGCTACCTCGAAGTATACTAAGTTCTTAAAAAAAAATAAACGAGTATGGTGCTTGGGGAAAGTAAAATCTGAAAAAGAATTAAGTATTCTGTGTAGAGGCTGGAAATGAACAGACAAACAATTAGAACAATGAAAGGCTCTCATCTTGCTCACCATAGTGTATCCATATACTGCCACCACGATTTGCCTAGATCTTATCTTTCTCTCCTGCCAATTATCAATTTTTATCAGTGTCATTTTACTCTTCTTAGATGACCAGGTCATTGAATGGGGAGATTAAAATATGATGTAGGCTGCAATCCATCAAATGCCTGTGTATACAGAGTCTTTGAAGTAATTGAAACAACTTGTGCATCACGTTACACATGTGCATAAATGCATTTTAGAGTGGAGCTGTGGAAAGTCAGTTTCTTGTAGGCATGGAAGAGAGCAATCATTTTGCAAACGATATTAAAATAGTCTGATTTGACAATTTCACAATGTAAACATTTTCTAAATTTAATTAAATTCATTCTCTTATTAAAATCAGGTTCAAATAGGCAAATTTTATATAAAATCTGAATCAAAAACATTCTTTTTGAAATGTTTGTTCTGATTAATGTTGCTGATGTTTTGATTTAATTAGACTTTAAAATTAAAAAGTTTTGAAACTGTAGAATTTTTTGACAACCTATTATCTTCTGATCATAATTGGTATCTATAGATGCACAGGAAAAACAAATATATTGCACAGCTTGCTTGATATCTTTTAATGAAAAAAATGACATATCTGAGTTAGGCAATGACGTGTATGGAAGCCAGCTTCCAGCTGAGTTACAGAAGATAGTATAGTCTATACTCCCTTTTTCAAAGAGAATGTCCAAAGAAGGATTATGGTACATTTGGTCAGTACTGAATTTGAACTAGGTTCCAGAGATGAAAGTCTATGAACTAATCTGTTGAGCCTATGAAGTCCACTGCTGTGCTGGTTTATAGAAATCCTATTAGCAGTGTGACTGAGAGGTCAAAAGATAAAATAGCAGACAGCTGGAAATGCGGATCAGACAAATATTTTAGACAAGAAAGACATTTCTTAGCCACATCATGCTTAACCATGTATTATACATACAGGAAGTACTGGTGACTAAAGGGTAACATTATTCTGTTGCTTTTCTTGCATGTTTGGAGTTTTTAAGGTTTTAAAGTACATCTGTGCTATCTGCTGGGCTGTCTTATATCACAGTGACTTAGAATTCATGTCCTCTTTAGCAAGGCATTAGGTAACAGATGCATACAGCATCTATAATCAGAAAATTCAACAAATAAGGTTTCACACATTTTGTGCTACTTATTTCTTATAAAAGGCATGTTTTCTTGAAGGGCTTCTGCTGTCTTGAAATCCACTTGGTATGTGTGTTGCCCAGCTGTAGGTACATGGCCTAATCCAAAGTCCACTCAAATACATGTAAACGTTGCTAATGACGTCACTAAGTTTTAAATTAACCTCCCCTCAGAAATCAATACAGATAATTCCTGGAATTCAAGTTCTAAAAGAATACTGTAAGCAGATTTTGAAATTTCAGACATCAAAAAGTTGAATTGTCTCGTTTCCTCTATTATTCTACTGTTAAGAAAGTTATGCTCCTTTCACACTAGGCAGATGCTGGGGATGTGTACTCAGCTGGATCTGATCTACATTTGAACTTTGAAACAATTAAGTGGTACTTCCTCTTGTGACTCATCATGGAAAAAAAACTGAAAAAGTTTAATATTACATATTAAAAAAACTTAATTTGTTATATAAAAATATATTTTTCTTAGTCTTTCAGTATATTTACTTTTCTATTTTACTTTTGCAAGCAATAAACTTGAAGTTTTAACTACGAGAACTCAGCTTATGCTGAATTTCCAAGCACATACAAATCAGTATCTGAAGTTTGTAATTTGAGAGAGTAAAACTACAGAAATTAATAGTTGAAGTTGGCCAGATAAGGAGCTAAATGACTTGAGTATGAAAAATTAATCTTACTCAATTTGAATATGAACAAATGCTGAATTTTTGTAAGACCAAAGCTCTAAAACTATCTGGGGTTTGCATTCCAAAGAACAGGAAACACAGAAGGTCCACAGTATGCTCTTCAAACAGAATGTTAAGAATAGGCAGTGATTCTACAAAGCACTGAAGAAGAAATAAATTAAAAAGAAGAAATAGGTCAGGTATAAGAAAGCATTGCAAAAAAAAAAAGTAAAACGAACGAAATCCTAATGAACTGGATTTTGCAAAGGAAATAATCTAAATGAAAGGATTTTTATGGTTTATAAAGAGACAGAACAAGCTGCTGAGTACTTTGAAAACAGAGCAGAGGTAGAGATAACCTTGGTATAACTGAAATGCAAAGTAATTAAGAATATGTAGAGACAGAACCAGAAGAGGCCAAATGAGTTATTGAAATTGGTTCCCATCAACCACAAAAAAAGACAAACAGTAAATTGTTAGTTTAAGATGTTCCACAGAACATATACCTTGTATTCAGTGACATTTGGCAGCTACGCACCTTTTTCCCTAACATAACAAAGTACAGATTAAGTAAAAAATAAATAAATAAAAATAACAGCCTAGACAGCTGTACGCCAGAGCATAAAGAAAATCAAGAGCATCCCTACAGTATTATAGCATTGGGCAAAATCATAATCATAGAAAATATAATCCCCACCTAGACAGGAAGACAACATTGCTCCCAGTTCCTCTTTCAATCACCACACAGTTTTTATCATTCTGACCAAGAGAAACTTTTCTAACTGATTTTAAATGCTAAAATCAGTGTAACTTGAGTTTTAGATATACCAAGCAGAAACTACACAATGCTTCTAGATGTAAGGAGAGCATTTGATATATTGCTACATAGTACTGTTGGAGACAGGGATATTAAAACAGGAACTGTAAAGCTCATGAGAAATTATTAACAAAGGGAAATATCTACATTGGGTAATGAGCTAATATAATGACGGACAGAAGGAGCCTCAAAAGTTCTCAAAGGTTGATCTTGGGGGATGAACAAAACAGAAGAATAAAAAAAAAAAAAAAGTGTGCCCATGAAATTCATTGATAATGCAGATTTGGAGGTGTCACCAGTACTAATGCGTCTTAGTGCCTAGCCCATCAGTTTGCTATGTTACAGGTTTCACTTTTTTTTTTTGAACCCCTAACTGCATGCAACAGTACATGTTTGCTTCTGGGCTTCTTTCCTGGAACAAGCTGAGTAGATTAGTTTGTGGCAGGTTCTGCTCCAGACATACAGATTGGATGCAACCGTACCGTATTTGGCCCCAGTAACATCATAGGAGACCTGTACTTCCAACATTCAGGGCTTCCAAAACAAGCACCTTAACATGTTATTAAAAAACACTAGATCAGTGGGTTGTGACACAGCCCTCTCATTATTCCAGACACTTTGCGTAGGAAAAAAAAAACAAAAACAAACAGCAACAACAAAATGCAGGATTTTGTTTGTTTTTTTTAATACATCTACAGGCATATTAAGAAGACCTATACTAAGTGTTTCACCCATGTGGATGCACCCAGTCTGCTTCAAAGAGTGTTCATTTTAAGAGCGGACACAAGACAGTTTGCACCACATTCCTCAGAGACCAAGTTTCTTTCACTGTGCAAAAGGCAAAAGCAGTATAAAAAAATAGGAGGTAACTTTTTTTTTTTTAAACTGAAGTGAAAGAAAAGTGAGGAAGCAAGCAGCGAATAACTTTTTTTCTTAATTATGAGAAATTTTGCTGGAGTTTGAGATTTATGAATTATAAGTTACTTGAGATTAAAACCTGAAGTTTAGATCATTGTAAGATAAGCAAGATATGCCAATGAGTGACGTAATTGCAAGAAAGACTACTGTGACTTGAGCATAAATAGCACAGGGAGCAAGACATTAGCAACATCTTATTTGGATTCCAGGATTTCATCCAGCAGAATTCTTTTGCTGAAATACTTTGAATTAGTGAGAAACATATTTCTGTTATTTTTATTAAAAATAGTAAAAACCAACACAGTATTTTGAACAATTCTTAGAGGCATTTACTACACAAATTCCTATTAGTACTGACAACACATAACTTGTCCTTTTAAATATAATTACAGAATGTTACATGAAGTAATGTAATATTCCTTTTTTTGTGACCTGGTAAGGATTTTGAGACAACATATAGCAATAAAAATTAGTATTTTTAGTGTCAGATGCTATGTTTGTGTATTATTTTTTTTTCTCTTCTATAGGAACAGTATCATGAAAAACAAGACTTCATTTGGTGCCTATAAAGGCTGAAAACATCAAATAAACTCTGCATATTCTAAACATAGTTTATTTTTATTTGCAATAAGCGACAAACCATGTTGTTGATGCTGGAAACACTGAAGGATTTCCCTTACGAAACCAGGCTTCTTCCCACTCCAGACAAATGCTCACTATTTTCTTGAACCATTAATTTAATATCCCTTCTTTAAGTGCTTTTAAAAAATTATAGTGCTACACTGCACATTGAGTCACTTACCTGGAAAATGCTAAGAGCTAACACCCTAGTATAATTTCTTTCTTTTTTTTTTTTTCCTGTGTATTTTGCTTCCAAAGGTGGAGTAACACTCAGTCCTTGCTATAAGGACTTGCTATCAATATCACTTTGTATGATACACAAAATTTGTATTATACCTGCCCCTCTAGATAAGTAAAAATAGTACAACAGCCAGATGATACAATCAACAAGGCTATCTCAGCAGCAGAAAATAACTGTCCACTCCGAATTGTAATACTCTGAAGAGGCACTACTTAGCACACACACCTGTTCCCTTATGCTATGCCACATATCCCTCAAAATCTCTGTAGAAGCATTTCATATTGCTCATTAAATATTTTCCCTTATGATGTTCTCACCACGTTTATTTTGTTGTCTTGAAACTGTCCTGGGTTACGTTTGCCTCCTCAACTATGTATGATTTAAAAGAAACGATGCAAAGAAGGGTCCTTGGTTAAAAGAGGTAATAGTCCCATGGTTCACTTCAAAATGATGTTACACCTGGAAGAATTTCAAGCTGTTCTAAATGAAAAAGAGGCTTCTGAAATTAGTATTAACGTTACTTGTTACCTCA
Source organism: Cygnus atratus (assembly GCF_013377495.2). Taxonomy (NCBI): domain Eukaryota; kingdom Metazoa; phylum Chordata; class Aves; order Anseriformes; family Anatidae; genus Cygnus; species Cygnus atratus. The sequence continues at coordinate 16,990,325 of NC_066375.1, forward strand.
GCCATAATTGTATATTTACAACTTATAGCCTGTGACTGTAGGGTGCTGTCTTTAGGAAATTCCCTACAGAACACTGGGTATATATTCTAGGTGTTCCTGCTCCAGCAGGGGGGATTGGACTAGATGATCTTTCAACATCCCTTCCTAACATTTTGTGATACACATGCTCTCTAGAAGGGGCACAACAAAATCATCCATCATCTGAAAAACTTGCTTGGGCAACCTTCTACCCTAGTAAAATCCTGAAATGGAACTATCTGGAACAGGAATGTTTTCTTCTCTTTAAATTACAAGTTAGAGTGAGTCTAAAGGTCTGAATAGGATTGCAAGCTTCTCTGATGGATAGTACAGCCAGGTGCTCTTTTATGTAATGTAGTAGGTTTGATTCTATATTGATGAATTCAGCTTATAGTGCACTTAAAATGGCAGTGGTAGAAAACTTTTCCTGTTACCTCGCAGTAGCTTGCAGTAAATCATTATAAACTGTATTACTTACAATGCATCATCACACTTCAGTAACTGGAAACTACACTTCATGTCTGCATAGACAGAAAAGCCATTAAAAAGAGACCTCCATTCCCCACATAATCATGATTTAGCAGTTGTCAGACTAAGAGAATCCCGGGAAAAAAATCATCTTACTGGTCACGAGAGAAATCAAATGTTAGGAATTTAATATTTGATTGTAACACAATGTTTACAACACAAAATACAAACAGTTGCAGCCACTAGTTTTTATAAAATACTGATACCTTGTAGGCATAGCAAACTGAAATTAAATGATGAATTTTGCCTAATATCTCCTATATGATATGTTATCCACAAGATCAACAATAATATTTCACATGGACTATAAATATATGTACATGCTTAAGAATATATATATACAAACATAAATACATAGATATTCTGACACGCGCATACGTAGATCTTCTCTCTCTCCACTTTCATCTCCTTTCATCCATCTCTCTCATCACAGATGCACACAGACCTCAGCCCAAAAGAAATAATTCTCAGTGCTTGAGTTTCTTTGGTTACAGTCTTGAGTTCAAACCAGTGATTTCTTTTTCTTCTGTGTTCACATCTATATTTTTTCTCTGCAGGATTTAAAGCTTGAGAAGCATGAAAGATAGAATGAAAATAAATTTGAATTCTATATTACAATAAATGTGAATATCAAAAGATTCTTTCACAGCTGTGTGACTGCTGGCATTTGTAAAGAGTCAAAGATTCCTAGAATATGAAAAGGCAGAAACAGTTGGTTTTTCAATCAAGTGTATGGAGAAAAAGAAAAAGAACATATCTATAGGAACAGCAAGAAGGTTTAGGGGTGGGTGACAGGTAAAACCTATTTTCATAATTCAAACAGTCATTTCTAGAATCACTTGAGCAGGGGGGTTGATATGAAAGATTGACATATTCAGTTCTACTCTTTAAACTCTGGTTTGCATTTTGCCAGCAGTATAAGGAATAAGATGAAAGATGCCCTTCCTTATTCCTTACTTAATTGAAGTGTCTATTTAGGATGAAATTTATTTTAAATAATGCTACATTTTTTGTGCTGTTATTATTTGTATTACCACAGTGTCTAGGGTTTCTGGTCACAAACCAGAACCTTGCTGTGATAGTGATTCAGGTGCCGAGGAATAACTGCGTGACTGTAAGTAAGTGCCACATTCTGCAATAGTAATAGGCAGAATGGGAAGGACTACTTAACCCCCCCAGTAATTCCTGTTTCCTGTTCAAATACGTATCAAAAAGATGACCCACTGCTAGAAAGTTTCTTGCTTAAGAATAACAACAACTGGGCACAAAGACTTACAGAGAAGATTTTAGTATGCCCTATCAGCAACCTAGCAATAATCTAGCACCCTCCTGGGACTAAATGTTGAAATTAATAAAAAATATAATTTTGAATCCAAAAGGAAATAAATTTTCACTGCATTCTCTTACAGTATGTGCAAAGGGACAGAGTTCCTAACAATGGTGAGGTATAAGGGAAGCTATTAACAAAAGGGCAATGTCTCTATTTTATACTCTAACTACCTTTTCATTTCCATTTCTCTACTTCTAATCCTGAAGTCATCATTGTTCCATGCACTCACCAGCTACCAGGCAGACACCGGCTATATGACCTTGCATTGCATGTGTTTCGGGCAAATCTGAGCTCATCATAGGCTGTCTTGCCTGAGTTACTAAACAATTTCTAACCTTAAGTTTTCAACAGGACTTGTATCTTATTCTGTTTGATAACCACCATTTTACCATATTTAACATCTCTCTACCATAAACTGCAAAAACTTCGTATATCTTCATTTTTAGGGCTTGATCATACCTATTACAAAAATGGTTCCCTATTGATTAGAACTGCTGATTGTGAAAGAAAGGTTCTCCTAACCTTGTCAAGAATGAAGAAAGTGCAAGACCCTTTGGATCTCCTATAGCAGAGAAGAACAAATTGCTTATCAACTTTAGGAATTCACTCAATGTTGCTGAAGTATTATGTTTGTTTCTGTACTCACACAAATATACATACAAAAACATGCAGGCATCAACAACCACCTTAGTGAACAGATTTTTTATTACAGTTCCTGGTAGACAAAACAAAATCAAAAAAATCTGAAACCTGATTCATGTAGTGTAATGATAGCCCAAGAGCTGAATCTGAAAGCAAGATACAGCCAGTATTGGCACATATGGCAGCTGATGACTTAAAATTTATATATATAAGAAAATGAAACCTCTTTTTTTTTTTTTAAATAAGATATAGGCTAGCATAGCTGGAGGAAATGCAATTCATTTGAAGACTGCCAGCTATTTGTTAGAATTATTTATATCTACGTGTTAGTATATTCCTATCTTTAAATCAGTTGCCTTGGTTTTGTTTTTTTTTAAAACTGATTTTTTTTGTTTGTTTGTTTCCTATTTGGTTCCACTCAAAGAGATAAAAATGCAAAGACAGACATGCACATGAGCAATTTTATGTTGTGGAAAAACAATTGGATAAAAGTTAGTTATGGATGCAAGTGGTGCAAATCTTGAGATTCCCAAATGTACCCCAGTTTGGTTCAGTCTCTTCTCTATTAAAGTTCTTGTAAGCCAGCAGAATATGTCTGTGGCTCACAAAAACATATTTTTATTGCTGTGCAGAAATGATATCTTCTTGTGTGCATATCATATAAAAATGTATCATGTGGAAATAGCATAGCTGCTAAAATATAAAGGTAAATGTCAATTGGAAGAGAGAGTATTTGATCTGAATCTTTTGTGGACAGTTTGCCCTTTGGATAAGTAGCTACTGTAATTATGAAAAACTGGGGAATGCTTTGCATATACTTTCTTTTTTCCAGGTAGATTCTTCTAATGTTTTTCAGCATAATGTGGGCAAAGTCAGAGAATAAACTGACTGTTTTTCATTAAAATTAAATGGTATAAAAAAGGTTGAGCTATGGAGCAAAAGTATCAATTGCGGTAGAACCTACCTATGGTGAGAGTGTCATTTAATCAAATACTACTGTTTATTAAATAACCTATCCCAAATGCTACACACCAAGTTTTATTACAGTAGTCTTTTTTTTTTTTTGAGGAGATTTTAAGGAATTTTCCATCATAACTATACCAATAGCACTAGTGAATAAACAAATATATCAGTATAACCAAAACATCATACATGCTAGCACGTACCAATTCAGCAATGCCCCCTTAAATTGGAATGGCTAAGAACAGTGCACGCCACCATGCAAACCTCAAACCAATCCAGTTTTTCTTTGACTTCCAGTGAGTTCTATGTAGCACAGCTTGACAGATGCAAGAAACAAAGCTAATCGAGGCAAGCTTCAGTAAATAAACACATATCTTTAACAGACTGAAAAAGTAATGAGTCAGAAACTGAGGTTGTGACAGTCTAAGGGACATGTATAGTTACTGGAATCCCAGTATTTGACATCACGTAGTCAGCTGGTTTTGTATTTTTTAAATAACAATAAAAAAATCTAGGTGCTTTTAATATAAGGAATAAAACAGTAGTACATCCAAAAAAAACCAAAACCTTTGTAGTTAACCCTCAGAATTACTCTTTCCTTTTTATTTTATGTTCAGTTTTTGAAGACTTAAAGTCTAAATCCTGAATAAGCTTTTATGAAAGTGGCTACATCAAACTAGGCTGCTCTCAGTGGGCACATCATTTGAAGCTAGTACTGCCAGAAAAGCAGCTGTCTTTTTAGAAATGCCTGTATTTTAGCTAACTGCCTTTTTTCCCTTGACCAACTCTAAGTGATAAACTGTAAACTTGGATTCATCTCTAAGAAAAAATACCTTTTACAAGTGAAAATCTTACAATTAACTTTAAACAATACTGAAGCTTGTATCATAATATGTTTTTCTTCCTAGTGCTTTAGAAGATCATTAAAACATTCACAAAATGCTCCTGGAATTAATTTCTATCCCTTAGTTGGGTATCATCTCAAGACCTGAAAAGCAAAGCTTATTTAATCTCCCCCTTCCTATATGAGCTACCCTCTCTGACCAGGTACCTTGTCAATTAAATACCTGAACTGTGTGTATTGCAGAGCAGTAAGCATTTCAAGTTCAATATCCCTCTCTGTTGAGTTTCATAAAGATGAAATGTTTTCAAAAAATTATCAGTGCAAAATGTATATTTGAATAAACTAAGTAGTCATACCACTTCATAATTATATGCAGTACAAATTAACACTGAAGTTTCATTTTGTCCACAGAATAAAACATTCTCAAATGCTGTTCATTAGCAATCCAGTGCTCAATAAGATGGCAATAAGAGTTTGCCTTCAGTAGCTGTGATGTAAGCTTTTACAACCCTTCTCAGCGCTACCAGCCTTAGACTGATGCTGCAGTCCATGCACGCTCCACACTCACACTGAAGTCACTGGGAGCAAGAAGCAGAAAAACCTGGAACTCAGACTCCTCAGTGCCACACAAATAACTGACAGCATAATATTGAAGGAATATTTCTCATTTTTGTACTATATATGCACAAATCATATTTGCCTCATATTTGTGAGCAACTGCAGATAAGATGAAGAGTGTTTTACGACAGTGTTTTTAAAAAAGAAATAATTAGTCCAGAGAGAATATTTAGCTATGTGCTTCAGTGTTAGCTGTGTTTTACAACACAGCATTTTTATAGTTGAAGTACAGTGATATTCCTAATGCTTTTTATGCCAAGTTAATCCCCATTATATTGCATACGTAACAAGAAACAGCAGTATTTTTGCCCCTGCAGGACTGATAGAGCCGCCTCGTAATCCTGCTGCTCTAATATTGAATAACTGATGCTTTAGTATTATCCACTTAACTAAGGGGTACATTTCACAATACAACTCTGGGGAAAGCCATGGACGCTTACTAATAAATAAATTAGGCCTCTTACTTTTCCTTTTGTCATTTTCCTTCTGTTGGCTTGAAGCAACCTAAGAAAAAGGTCAACCTTGTTGCTCCCTACAACTCCCCGAGGAGGGGAAGCGCAGAGGAGGTGCCGGCCTCTTCTCCCTGGGAACCGATGGCAGGACGCAGGGAACAGCACCGAGCTGTGCCAGGGGAGGGGCAGACTGGACATCAGGGAAAATTTCTGTACCCTCAGGGTGGTCAAACACTACAACAGGCTTCCTAGCGAGGTGGTTGATGCCCCTTGTCTGTCAGTGTTCAGCAGATGTTTGGACAATGCCTTCAGTAACAAGTTTTAACTTTTGGTTGGCCCTGAAGTGGTCAGGCAGTTGGACTAGATGGTCTCTGAAGGTCCCTTCCAACTGAACTGTTCTGTTCTATTCTAAAAATGCACTATAAGACATACAATATGACTGGATTGCCCAACTAAAAACTCTTCACCTAACTTCTGAAATATTTATACTGAAGTCTTACCATTCTTCTTTTCACGTTTTGATTTTACTATTTCTCTGTTCCAGATAAAATAATAATGAAAATGTCATGCCACTAGTTTAGATTTCTTTTTTCTTTGTTTAAACTTACTTTAGAGTTTTTAAATAATCAGACTAGTCTGACACTTTCAGGAAAATAGGCTGACAGTTGCATGTCATCAGTAATTCATTTAAAATAACAATCACCTTTAAAAGTACCCTAGGTTTCCATTATGTCTTTCAGTTGAACATGAATTGTAAATATTATTAATATGATGTTTCAAACTGAGATCTAAACAACCTGCCTTGCAAACTCTTAACTATCACTCTGCTACATCAAAGGATCATTAAGCCTGCAATCAAAAGTAACCACCTCTTGGAGAAACAGAGCCTCAGTAACAACAGATACAATACCATACAAAGAGGAAGAGCATTACCTAGACAAAACAGCAGGAATTATTTCTGTAGGCAATGTGGACTTAAAGACAGGATCATAACCAAATTAGCCTGTCTGTGAAGCACCTCACAAAACAGCTAACGGGATACGGCTGTTATAAGGGCTATACGATAAGATGCCTTGAGGCAGGACCTTCTGAGAGTGACGGACATGCAAGACTGAAAAAAAATTTGTGCTTTGTTGGTTTCTTTTTAACATACTAATAGATCCAGGGGAAAGAGTCTTGTGCAGCTGCAACTTTGAGTTAACAAAGAACTGCTCCAGTTTTTGTATTGTGTTTAATTTCCTGTATCAGAGGAAAAACTTGTAGGAAAGGAATTTCAATGCAATAGCTAATCCTCCCTTGGAGTCTGGATAAACCTCTCTGAGAATGACAGTGGTCAGCAGTCAAAGTACCTAAGGAGTGGTATTGTAAAACGTGGAGACAACCACAAAAAGTGTTGTAACATTAAAATTCCACCTTTTTCTTACCAAATGAATAATTACTAGACAAAGTTGCTGAATTCAGAGGACTTGACATATTTACAGTCCTTGCAGTCATATGCAGCAAAGTTGGGACCTGTACGTAAGCTATTACTGATGTACTTAATTTGCTTAAATTATAGTAAGAATTACTAAATTCTTTAATAAGAATAGGGTTGAATGTTGAACAACACTGTACGACACTGATGGTTAGTCCTCCGGTGACTGAAATGTCATTTAATCATTTTAAAAGCATAAATATTCCTCTATATTTAGTAATGTTTCTTAATACAAGAAGTTTGGAATTGTGTGACTAATACTGACAATAGCTAGATTTAGGATTCCTGATTTTTTCAGACTACGCAAAAAATTACTTTATAGCAGTTCAGTTGCAATATTAATGCAGCAAATGGTCATTGGAATGCACAACAGCAGCAAAATGCAAACACAGCCACTTGTTTTCCAGCCAATCTGACAGAAGTCTAACTCATATTACTGTAACGATGTCTACTTACTTCCTGTCCTTTTTGAAGTCTCTATACTCTCACAAGGGCAAAATTGATTTCTAAATAGTTTACCTGCATTCCATCTTTTCTGTTGAAGTACTCCATAAAAAAGAACTACAATAACTCTTATTTACACATAATAAACAGGCCATCCTCATGTTATCTGGAAGACTGTAGCCTTGTAAATTCAAAGACATCTTACAAAACTAGGCACTAATTTCTAAAGAATCAGGACATTTCTTAAAGTCAGAAAAATATAAACCAACTATAAACCAAGAATAAATACATCTGTATGTTATATCTACCTTTTAGTTTGTAAAAAGGATTTTAAAAAATAAACTTCACAAGTTTTATTGCATTTTAAAAATAGGTTTAAGGTCACTCATTGAAATAGACTTATCTCCAGTGCATCAAGACCCTCCTAATAGTACAAAACTTTATTTAGGAAATTATACCAGGGATTAAGTTAGCCCTGTAGACATCATCAAAATGCTTATTTTGCTGGCCTTCAGTTATCACTTGACAGATAAAGAGCTCTGCTTTTCATTGCTAGCAGTATTAGTTCATTATTTACTAGCTCCGTTAACCCTAAAAATCATAATTTAAATATTTACATTATTTGGCATATTGCCTAACCTAAAAAAAAATAAATAGTAAAAATGTAAAGTATTTTTCTGTATAATGAAATGTATACATAAAACACAAATGTTAGTCGTGATAATCTGAAGAATCCAGGATCAGCAGGATGAACAACTTGAATCAGTGTTGCTCCAGATACCCACAGTAGTCTATTCCAAAATAGCTCAGGTCTTTTTCTATGATGTCAGAGTAGGGAAATATACCACAAATACCTGCTAATCATTGTTTCATCTCTTTTGATACAGTGTCACCACAAAAACTATCATTAAAATCACCATACCATACAAGAGGAATGAAAGTAGCATATGCAAGTATGTATGTGATGGAACAACACATTAAACTACTATTTTAGCTGAACCAGCCACATCACTGTCGACGCGCAGCGGCAGGCAAGCACCAAGCAACCGGAGTGTCTGCTGGTTATAAAATGAACACAAAACAAAACAAAACAAAAAAAAAACAGTATTTCCCCACATGCACAACTACATGTAGGCCATTACGATAACTCAAATTCATGATTTATGAAAGAGACAGCTCCTTACAAAACCTCTGTTTCTATATGTCTGTTTTCACTCCGTATTTGTATTTGACAGATGTCACTACCTCACTTTTATTCACGCATCACACAATAGATTCAATGCTGTTCTTTTCTATAATCTTAAACATTTAACACTGACAGGTAGAAAAAGTAATTTCAGTAATCCATTCATCAACTATGTTCTTGACACCACCAAAAACAGCAGAGAAGTTTTGAAACTTTTGTCCCAGCCAGGCAATCCTTTGAAAAACTTTCATCCCTGCTGCTAATATATTGGTTTAATCACTTCTATTTCAATTAAGCTACATTAAGCCTTCTGCCCTTGAGGTGGACCCAAAGTAGCACTGCAACTGTTGCCTTAATTTCATTTTTGCTGTCTGAGAGTAACGGTAATCCTTGTGGAAGGCACTGATAAACTTGCAATGACAGAGGTAGCTGAACATAGGAAAAGCCCTTCCACCTCTTAAAATCAACACATGCTGGATATATAGACAAGAAGAACTGTTCTGGGCTTATATCCTGTTTTTCACACATGTATATGTTGTATTAAATATGAACATGGCATTTCAAGTTTAAACTACATTTCACATTTCAGGTGAAATGTGACTGCAATACACAACGTTGTCAAGCAACCTCATTCCAATGGCAGGAGATCCTGTTTGAAATTCCCTGGACTACCAAAGGCACATCCAACATGCAGACAAACATACCCATTTCTCTGTGGCTCATCAGGTAATACATTTGTTTTTCTTCAGAAGTATCTTGCTTTGATCAATATTTTATTCTCCTTGTCTATTAAAAAGTTCACTCTATCACAAGCAGAGCTATTAATGTCAAGTCTGGTAAGGAAGAACAGACCCTGTTACCTCCTCACCAATACCTTTAAGAGTAAGCAGGAAAGGAAAGCAAAGGCTGCTGAATCCAACAGAAGATGATATCCATTTCCTGACCTTCCCTTTTTCCTAAATTGAAGGATTTACAGAGCGTCTCTGTCTCCTTCTTCCTCTCCTGCTCGCTTTGTCCTCTGCATCCCAGACAGCCTTTTCTGATGCCAACAAAGCAGAATGCTCCTCCATCCAAGTCTTTCCCCTTTTGTCCCAAGAAGCAAAGACTACTTACTGCTGCTCTACACTTTGTGTATTTCTTTACTATGAGGTACAGTTAGTTCAGAGTACTTTCAAATGTACTTCACAGTAGTATAAGTAATTTCACAGTACAGAGGCAAAACTGAGCTTTGCCCTGAAAACATAGCCCCTCTCAAAGGCTTCAGCAGATCCCCATCCACTTGCTGTAAAAAAGAGGCTATGAAGCCAGAAGTCTATGAAGATCACTTTTGACTGAAATTGCCCTGTCAAGAAAAGGAATTGCAGAGGGTGAATTTTAAAATACCAAGCCCTAGATTTATTTTTTTTCTCCCATGGAAGATTATTTGTTTAATCCCTAATAAATCCTACAGTATATTTTTCTAAGACAACTAACCAGAATAATAATAGCTAAAGCAAGCATAAGTGAAGGAGGAAAAAATAAGGTATTATATCCTATTCATTTGCTTTAAGAAGGACTACTTTTTTTTTTTGAGTAGGAGGAAGAACATTTACAGAAAGATGGGCTCAGTATATAAATAGCCCTAGCCAAGGATGTAACAATAGCTTTGCTTCTTCCAGCACAGAGCATAGCCAGTAACTAGAATTGAGCTGACTACAGAACTGGAATATTTTGCAGCTTAGATATCTTCAATAAGGCTAAGCCAGCTCAAAAGATTTCACTGCTGCTCTAACACACAAGCCTTTGATGTTCCCTCATCTTTACATCATAGAAGGAGCTCAAAGGGTTAATTAAAATTTAATGATATCGGCAGTACTTTGAAAAAGTTATGAACTTGGGCGAGATCAATCACTTTCTTGGACTGCCTGACTTCAAAGCACACATTATGCAAAGGAAAAAAAAAAATCTCATTCTGCATTGAATTCATAAGCAAGGATTTCCTCATTAGTGGTCTGTGCACGGAGGAGATTCCAAGTTCAAACTGGAAAGAGGTGAGGTGCCAAAAAAATGGTTAATCGGAATTTCATGCCTTTGATGCCGATCACATGTTGAATGAATGCATCACTGCAAACCAGGGGATACTAACAGTCCCAAAATAAGAAGTCTGGGATTAAGGAATGAGCAATTTTTTGCCCCCCTCCCCTTTTTTTTTTTGAATTCACAACTTGTTTGCAGAGATTTAGCTAAAACCTCATTAGCTTGTTTATTCACTCTCAGTGACATTCAGTAAAATGTCAACTGAAATAACAAAGTAAACCTTTAAAGAATGTACACATTTCTGTTTTGTATCTGTATTTTTGTTTACCATCTACATTTTAATAGAGCTGACGGCTTTCACTTTCTGCAGTTTGCCTTATTCTGAGCTGAAGGTCTTACTATATTATCAAACAGAAATACATTTCAAATGACAAAATTATGAAAATCCTCTGTAAGATCAAAGTTTATGTGTGACTAGTTAGATTTATCACAAAGATGAAGAAAAATTTACCTTAATATTCTCAATATTGACTGCCAATTACTGTCTTCACTCAGAAAAGACTGTGCTGGGAGCCTGATTCAGCACAAATCTCATGCCTTCCTCTACTTTTGGCACAAACCTACTGTGTAAGTGTGCAAATATGCCCTGTGCCATGCACACTCAGGTAGATTGGACTGAAGCCATCCTGTAAGCACAGCTAGAGTTCTGTTCCCACGAGGTCCCAGAAGCAGTGCAAAGACATCAGATTGAGTAGCAAGGTCATTAAATTGTGCTGTCTGGTTTCATATTTATGCTAAAGAAAAACTCTGAACAGGTGTGTCATTTTGTTGTTTGGTTGTTTTTTTTGTTTTTCAAACTTTTGGTTATAATAGCCAGATTTTGCATTTTCACTTTGCCCAAATATACACATAAATACAGTAGACCATATGAGTTCCCTCCAACATACATGCTTTCAAAAAGGCCTACTACAATAGATTTTTATTTTTTTATACAACCCCAATATATTTCTATTTACAATGACAGATAATTCCATAATACCTCGTCATTACACCAGCAAGCCTGCAGCTTGGTAGAGTCCTCAAACCTAACCTTATTGATGGCAGACAGCTACTTGCCATACTCCCTTTACTAAAGGCATTCCTGAAGTACCACAGTTGCTTGCTGTTATAACTACTATTAACTGATGATATGAAATCATAATTTCTAAGATAACTATGTTATAGGCAGGAAGATTTAAAAGAAGATAGTCTAGCTCTGAAAATCTGTGTACAGGACTTCCCTATCCCACAAACTGTTTTACAATAATAAATAAACAATAATAATAAACAATGTATTAATGGTAGCAAAAACTCACGTATTGCAGTGATGAGTGCCATAGAGATGTTTTCACTTCAATCACATGGACTCAACACCCTACAGAAAAATTAACTGAGGCAAGGGAATTTAGCAAGCCATTAACGCCAGCTGGTTGGTAATCTCTATTTCATGCTTTCCATTTTTAGTTGCTTTGTGTTTGTTGTTGTTTTAAACCTTGGGATCGCGTGAACAACAATAAAGATTTCCTGACAAGCAATACTATTAAGAGGTAACTGATGCTTAGTTTAAAAACAAACAACTAAACCAACAAAACTCTAGACTTTTTCTGTGTGAAAACCACTTTAAAAATCTATCTTGTGAGTTGTTTTTTTTTTTTTTTTGGGGGGGGGGGGGGGGGGGGGGCGGGGAGGTGGACTACCTGAGTAATGCTTAAAATGTTTAGCATTTACAACATAGTTTATAACACTGCATAGTGATTCTCTCCTTCTGTGATACCTTAATTTCCAATGAGATTGTAAGAAGCACAGATTGCAGTTCACTAGTGGCTGCACAAAATTTCCAATAACTTATGTATTAGAAATGTATTGGCAATACACAGATTGTAAGCAATCTGCAATACTACCTAACATTTTGTAACTAAAATACATGTTGTTAACATGAAAATAATAATGACAGGATCTGTTTATTTATTTATTTTATTGGCCTGCAAAGTGTTGTAATGTATTTTTCTTCTGTGATGATGGATGTATCTCAGAGGGAAAATGCATATCTTGATTAGATTCCTCTCTGATTTTTTACTTTAACACGGTTGTACTAGAATCACACCCCTCACCCCAGCTTTTTCAGTTGCAGCTCTACACTAACCTACTTGTATTGAGACAAAGAATTCAATCTTCATGCTGTTTTCTACTTATTTAGAAATGACAGAGTTGAAATTAATAGGTAAAATCCTGGATCCTTTCAGTGTAGAAATGAATTTGGAATCTAAAATCTTTTAAATCTAAAGATTTGTTGTTTTCATATCACCAAGATTCAGTTCATTTTATATGATGTTATAATGGACAAGCTTATCACAGCTCGTTCATAGAAATCACATCAGAAAAGATCCGTATCAGACCAGTCAAATATGGTCACTCTTTGAAGCACATACTTCTTACATTTTAGACCCCATCAGAATAAACTTGTTATCTTTCACAACCTTGTCTTTTGAAAGCTTAGTGCCGGTTCTATCTTGCAGTTCTTAGCAGCAAAAAAAAAACAAACAAACAAACAAAAAAACACGTGATCTTACGATGCCCAGTTATCATGTTCCTGTTTTAAACCATTATCCCCTGTCAGTCTTTATTTGTTGTACTTAGCAAAAAGAGCTTGAACTCACCTGTTGCAGTTAAACCTCTCAGATTATTAAAGGTTCATTATACATGAAACATCACCTCAAATTATTGATGATAAGTAGAAATGCATTGCATTTATGAGTCATAAAATGGCAGGGGAGAGATGAGAATCATCAACTAAACACATCTAACTCCTGAAACCAATGGCATTATGGTCATGTACCACCTAAAGACAATATGTTAGTAGGTTTTAGATTTCCTTATTTCAAGCCTACCCCACCCTTGTCTTTAAAATGCAACTAGAAAACAATAAGGTATATCCAAACAGCTTTAAACTGTGATAATCCTACTATCTATGAACTGAAATCACTTGACTTCTGTTGCTATCATTCAAATCCCTGCTTTCTTCCTAGAAAATAAGGAACATTTAAATCTATAAATAAAGGGAGCACATCACAAATGATTAGTAATAGTATAAGTGAAATCTATTTATAGTCAGACCAGACACATTAACAAGAGTTTCTATTCTGACAGATTTCAGGCAGCAAATATTCTTATTGTTCCCCATAACCAATCATTGCAGTGTTCAACACTCATTTATCCATGTGTTAGAAAGACCTACTGTCCTCAGCATAATTTCAAACATTCCATTAGACATCTATCACCTTGTTCAATTAAATGATACCTTGCAATACAGAGATTTATTAATTGAATGATTCCTGTTAGAAAATTCCATTTGTTTTTAAATGCACAGCCTGCCTCTTTGGACACCTTCCCCAGACCATTGTGATTCCATGGCTAGCGTCATTCACAAGGCCCTGACCAGGAAGAAAAACAGGCATAGCATTCCCCATTAAAGCCACACGGGTTCATCCATGTCCTCTCACAGTAATGACTGTCTTCTTTCCTGCTGCTCAATACATTTTGCTACCAGCTAATCAGGGTAAAGCCCTCACATTCATTCCCTTCTTTTTTTTTGTGTGTGTGCTACCAGCATTTTTATTAGATTTGAAGGTGATTTGACCATGTCAGCCTGCAAATCCACATCTTCTGACTGAGAATTGAAAAACAAATTGTTCCACATATACAAGTAAATATTCCCGTTTTCACCATTTCAGCTGACTTATATAGGATTGCATTGAGCTGATTTTGGTGGAATAGAGCAATTAAAGTAATTACCATAGTCCTTCTCATCGTATTACAGTAAATAACTCAATGCTTTGGATTTTGAGTTCATAGACCTCAGCTTAATTAGTTCAGTGACAAATAGTTTCCTTCTGAAGTTTATTCAACCTTTTTTAATGATACAGATGAAGAGACAGCAGCAGAAATTTTTAAAGTACTAAAATTACAACAAATTGAGTAAAAACATTACAATGCGTTTTTAAGATGTATAATATATTAGTATAAATATTTTAACTTTTGGAGGTGTCCATATTTCAGATCCTATTCAAAGCACCCATTTTATTATTTGACTACCAACTGCCATTTTGATTTAATTTTCTAAAGCTTCATTTTGATTAAAGAAACATTTTTTTTCCATGGTAATACAACTCAAGAAAAAATGCAGAGAGATGAACAAAGATACCAGAGACATTTCTAATTTCAGTTTTACATTAATTGAAAATTTAGGGTGTAATCTCATTTATGAAACTGTTACGTTTTAAACCAAGCATTTATATTGTTCACATTTTTGGACAAAAAAATCACCTTATAAATGCATAGTTTAGCGGAATAAAAGTATATGTTGCCAGTAAACCTTTTTTTTTTAAAAAAAAAAAAAAAAAACTTACCTAGTTCTTTATGCCCATCCCACTCCCTTTTTTAATGTATTGTTATTGCTAAGACACTGAACAGTCATATTAAAAGAAACAAAATCCAACTTTTGCAAAATACCAAATTGTTATTCCTTGATATTGCTTGATATTGACCCAATTCTCCCAATTTATACCTTTCTATTGTTCCTGCATTTTTTTTAAAGAACAAAATCATTAATATCTAGAAAAAAAGTATTTTCAATAAGCACTTCAGAAAAGCCACACTATTTTCAATGAAAGTTAAGGATATTTGACAGTCCTGAAAGATATTTTACAATCACTTGAGCGACGAACATTCAATAAAACTATCAACCAATTCAGCTATTAATCATTATTCCCGGTGATATCAGATTACATTCTGACCTACGTGGACTCTTCCTATAAGCTCTAAGAAAGCCCAAAGCCTTTTTTTGTTTGCTGTACAGTGCATGTAGAGAATCATTCTTGTCCCCAGCACTGATAAAAAGCACCATCCACTAAATCTTCTCTAACATATTTGTTTTCTGACAATCCCGCTTAGATTTATTTTAAATTAGAGAAAAAATGTTTACCCTTTAGTTCATCTTATTGTACTCAAAATAATTGTATTCAACAGAATCAAATTTTTTTTACCTGCATGCCCAGTTACATCACAATACTGTAAACAATTAAGCATATAGACAATTCAACTACTGTAGGTAAACTCAAACATATTAAGAAAGAAGACTAAGAAATATTTCCTGCACATATGTTTTCAGGAATCCTCTGTTTGAATTAATCAAACATATATACATTTATATACTACATATAGTCATATCACACTTGGAAAAAAGCATTATATAAATGTATGGAGTTGTAAAACTACTAAAATTGATTAATCAGTTGCAGATCCTGAGACTACTACTAATTTATTAAAAAAAATAATAAATCACTGGGTTTCAGGTTAGTGATGCATCTTTAAAATAAACTTTAATGCTGTACCTTAAGCTCTCCTGTTCCTTAATATTATACTTGTTCAGTAGAATTACTTTTGAATGCTACTCTAGTAGGTAAGTACCCTGGCCTAAAATTCATAGGTAACACTGGTGATGCTGTAGTTCTCAAGGCATGTCTGAGTAGATGGGTACTGTAACTGGATTGAAGAAGTTTAAAAAAAAAAAAAAAGACCATCAGTTTTACACATAATAAAAGTTTTACAGAAACTGAAGGAAATGTTATGACACAAAAGTCTACTATCAATTGCTAACAATAAACTATTTGCATGATTATATATAAATGAGAAGTCCCAAGTTCAGAACAGATACCATAACAGTCCAATTATTTCCATAAGAACTGCTCACTAGCATCGCTTACGTTATTGATGGTTATACTTGATTCAGATATCAGAGAAATGAACAATGCATATGTTTCCCTGACAAAGGAAGACAATGTGTTAAAGAGAGTAAATATGCAGATTATGTTGTCTGAATATCTATCCGTAAAGGATGAATATACTGACAATAATTCAAAGTTTTTCTTATTTGCTATTAAAGAGTCAATATTCCAATAAACCATATAGAATAAGCTTTAAAAAAAAAAATAATCCAAGTACTTTTTATCCCTTTTAGCTCATCCTTTCTTGCAATATTGCCTACTTTAAAGGAGGCTCCCATCTTCAGCATCTTCTGACCAAATCAAATTTCTTTTGTTTCAGAGGTTTCCAAACCTAGGGAGAACAGCCAGAGGATGTTTTAGCAGTGACCGTAAGATACTTTCAGAGTGAATCCAATACCAGGAAGTTCTATTATACAAGGAAGGGTCAATAAAAATCAGCTATACTTGGGAATCAAAAAGGATGTTGGAAGAGGACCAGAAAGTTCCTTTCAAGCTCTCAGGCTATCGGTCTTCTCAAAGACCTTGTAGAGCTGTGACAAGCTGCATACACACCATTACTAATTTTACTATTATAAAACAATCATTTCTGAAGAGACTCTGAGAAAGCTGCCAGGCAAAGAAGCAAAACCCTTTTTCATGACAGAAGGATCACCTGGTCATTGTCATACAGATAGGGTAATTCACATAATCAGTCACTACATTACTGGCAACTATTGCAAAGGTGTTACAGGACAGAGACTAAACATGCGGCATAAACATTGTGATAGCCACAAAACATAAGAAATCACATTTTGTGCATCTGAACACAAGGTTGTGGGCAGCATAACAATTTAATAATTCACATAGTTTAAACATTCCCTGATGTCTTGTCCAGACCATACTAATCCCAAGGAGATCAACTGCATCACTTTCTGTACTTCAGTTTACACACACACCCCCCTATGCTGTTAATGGCTGATTAAAGTCAAATAAAGTTCTTCATAATGGAGAGCATCGGAAAGGGGAAGTATGCATCCTATCCTTTCCAAACCATATTTATTCTGCTTCAGCATGTGCTTCACTACCTCTCAAGGGTGCAATTTACCTGCTTTTGTACTTTGAAGTAGATGCAGTGCCTTTATAATCCCTGAACATCTCCTAATAAATCCCTGCCACTCTTAATAGCAATAGGATACATGGGTGCAAAATGTTCAAATTCTGCTGTTAAATACTTGCAAAGCTACAATATTCTAATATGCTGTTCTAAAGATTCCAGTTTGAAGTCCTATATTCCTTCAATATCTCACATTCTTAAGTCTGTTCATAGTCTGCAGAGGACATGGATTATTAGCTAATCTTGTAGAAGTCCAATACAAAGGGTTGAAAAAAAATTCTGCCCATAGATAGCATGATCACATTTTATTGAGTTATTATTAGCATTAGTAATGTTGATCATACAACGTTTATCTTTGGGGCTAGTTTTGTGACTGAAATGCCTTCACAATAACACATTCAAGCAACTCCACCATGTAATATAATGAAATACTAGAATGAGCATTGAGTGACTTTTGATACAACTTATTAATTGTGGAAAGTATAGCTACAACTCTGCATCCTGTTGTAACAGCAGTTGTTGTACAAAAATAATTACATGTATTTAGAGTGTCATGCGAGCTTAATGTGTGCTTGTTGAACTGCAATTTTCAAGTTTATAATATTCCCAAAAGAGAATTTAACTGTTGTGTATAGATTAAAAAAGAGACAATACTTCAGTATGGGAAACTTTTGCTTGAAATTCAAAGTGAAGGAAAGCCTTGAATGTTTACAACACTTCTGTAGGCTGTCCTTTAATACAAGGAAAAATATAAAATTCAGTGGCTTTGATGCAGCTTTGCTTTCTGTGCCCTTAACTGTTAATGTTAAACCTAATAATCTTATGACTAACATCAATATAATTATCAGGTTGCTCTGAAATGGAAGTATAAGAAGCTTACATTCTTATATGTAAGGTAGAAATTCAGTAAAGTGTTGTGACTGCATCCTTGCACTAAAGTAATCTTAGCTACCATGTTGTAGGTATGATGGCTTAAATGCAGGAAGATTTGTACAAAGAAATAACATCTTTTGACTGATTTCTGTGGAAAATACATACAGTTATGCCAAAAAGACATTCTTCAGATCCCAAAGAGAAGTAAAATATGTTAGAGAAACTGCATACCGATTGGAAACAATCAATAAAATTACTCAACTAGGCAAATGAGAGAAAGATGGGTGGACGCCTTTGGAGTCAATAGGGATGGCAATGCTAAACCTTAAGTGCTAAAACTAATTTTGTATCAGCAAGTTATTTCTAAGATTGAGGTTACACCCCCTACAATTAACTATAGCTGTGATGCTTAGGTGTTGTCATAAGGTGGAGCTAACCACATCTGCAGGTTACAAAAACAGCATCATGCATCACAATTCCAATTTTATCTGCTTGCATCTTAATAGAAAATGTGTCTTCTGCTGAAGCTAAAGCTTTGACGCGTGTTCTTAGAGGGAGAAAAATTCATCAATAGTAAAGAGATTGTACATCAGTCTCCATAATATGAGTGTCAAGAACAAGTAGTGCATGGGGTTTTGAAAAGATCATTGCACAGGTAGATAAAATTCCTTCTTTACAGATCACCAGAAGGAGGCCTAAGCACCAATGAATCCAATTTTTGAAGCCTTCAGCGGCACTACAGTGGAGAGACTACATTTTAACTATTTGGTAGTGTAGCAATTAGAGTACACCATCTCGCCCAGACACTCCTGGCTGGAATGATTATCCTTGGATAAGCCATGCTCAGCATCAGTAAGTGAAAACATTCCTTCTGGATGAAATAAGCTCTCAGTTTTGCTAGTGTAAGCATGTATTTGGTGGTGTTTTTGCCAGTGCAGCCAATATAAACCTTTTCACTACCCATATTTACCTTTTTATGTTGGGTGAAATTTGTAGTTCAGACCTGGCCTAGAATTCAGCTTTCACACAGCATTATATGTATGTTCACTGGTGAAATCAGGATTTAAATGAATGCAAAACATGTGCAATGCCTACTGCCTTTAACATAGGCGTAACATAAGCCTTTAACTAACTTGAACATATGCTTAAGTGTTATGCTGAATTGTTTTTATCAATAACAGCTAAGACTGCCCTTACCTGAAGGTGATATCCAAGCCCCTTTCCATTTTTTTTTCAATATGCAAAATGCTCATATTTCTTTAAACTAAACAAAGCAACAAAAAACCAAAACAACAACAACAAACAAACCTGTAGTAACGCCCCATCAGAACATTTTGACAATTAAAACCCAAGAAATATAAACAAATGCTTCTAGCATCAGCTGGTCTGTTTAAATAGTAAAATATACAACCACATATCCACTAGGATCACAATAACAAACGAACAAAGCAGCTCTGTAATTAAGCAGCTTGCATTCACCTGGCCTAAGGCCTAACGTCATCTGTTGGCAGATACAGGTTTTCAGGACTTTAGTGGGATTCAGACTTGTTAAACAGGAGCCCTAAAACTGAATTTATCTAGCCATATAAACCAATTTTAAAGCTCCACTGAAGCAATGCAGAGACCCAATATTATAATCACTTCTCTGGCTGCATGTTTAAAGACTAAAACACTCTGATATATCAATAGCTTTCTGGACTAAATAATAAACTGGGAGATAAATCCTTCCTGTTTTCCCATGAATTATTTAAGCAGAATTCATACCAGTGTAGAGGGTCAGCAGGGGACCATGAGTGTAGCACATTCTCACAGCCATGTTCCTGTACCATCTGCCAAGAGCAGCTCTTTGTTGGTGCTAGGAATGGATTGACAGGATGAGGTTAGCTAGGGCAGTCAATAAGACATAGCCAAAGCTTTGTATTCACATACATCCAAGTAACACTAATAACCTGTGCGAACAGCAGTGCTTTCCTGCTGTTCTTCTGAATAGAATGGTTTAACAGCCATGGGGAAAGGACAACGAACCCTGGTTTCCCAGTTGCAGTCATACAGACGTGAAATTCCAAATAAGTTGCTGCACGATGAGGAGAAAAGTTTGCAAGTTTGGAGAAGCAGATTTTATTTCTTTTTTTTTTTTTTTTTTTTTTAGGAATTACATTTCCTGGTAGGTTTTGTCTTATAACCAAACCAAGAGAAAACTACAAATCCACACTGATCCCCCCTGGGAGTAGAGCAGAATGTTATCAACTAGTGTATTGCAAAGGCGCAGCCATAGCTCTGTGATAAAAGCAGTAAAATGAGGAGGACAAGACAAGTTCAATAGTCCCTACATCAGAAAACAAAACCAATTTTTGTTATATGGACAACACCATCATTTTCTAAATGCCATCAAACCAGTCTCTTCCAATTCCCACAAAGTCAAGGATTCTCCATAGTTTCTCTGTAGTTAAACACACCAGATTATTCCTTGAAATATGCCTGGACACAAAATACCTGTATTGTCCTGTGCAACAGCCAAAAACTTTTGTAAATGACTTTATTCATCACTTGAACATTGTAATAAGAATAGAAAAGTTGCAAAGCTGCGAAGGTTAGTGGGATTGATGGTTATTATCAGACATCCAACCTGGTAATCAATGACTGACAGGCTTTCTGAAAGAGAACGCATAACACAAGCAAGAACCTGCCCCTCAGATTGAAATTTGAGGACTGGTAAAAGACTTGTTAAGATTCACATCAGAATTGAGACTATCACTGCAACTGCTTCCATGACAACAAAATATCATGTCATAATGCATATTGCGATTTCACATGACAGGACAAAGCAAGCCTGTTTATCCAAGTGGCCTCTCTAGCAGTGATCAGGACTGGAGAAGAAGAGTTAACTTCTGAAGTGGTATACTACTAGTAGTTTAAAAAGTAAACAAGAATTTTCTTTAATATAGAGATGGGAAATCTGGTTTATGAGGTCCAGCGTTTTCCCATCTCTAGCAAGACTGATACCTACAGTAACAGTCACTATGTACAACTTGCTTTTGCAAGTTATACATCAGTCAAGGACTAAAATGTCATGTTTTTTTCTTGGAAGGAAATAAAAAAAATCCAAATGCAAACAGATTTAATTAGTACACATATAGAAACATAACCAGATCACCAAGTACAAGTTATAAATTATAATCCTCTTCATAAACATACCAGGCACAAAAAACAGTTGAGTCCTTCTCTTCCATCAACTTGTTTGGACCCTTCAATAGGGTATATTAATCTTAAAAACAGCTTGACCGTCTCTTCATGTTATGACAGTGTGTAAGGTTGATAAATCCATGATGCTTCTATCTCACCTTTTCCGTTATGTCTATCTTCTCTAAGCAGCATATCCTGTTATCTGTGTTCCAGCACTATTATTCCACCATTTTTGTGTCATACATTTAGTATTATTTTATAATAACCACCCATGCAGTATCCTACTTTCCTACCCTGGATACATTTCATGCATTACTATATAAATGTCTCAGTTAATTTTCTTTGACTTCACCTCGTTTTTAAAGCTTGGAGAGCCAGAGTTTCTGTACTAAATATACTGCTCATATATATATATAGACCCCATCAATATCGGGCATATGCATTACTTGTATCTTAGAAAGGCCACATTAAACACTGATCCTTGAGAGTGGTTTCTCAGGTAACCCAAGTCCTCAGATAACCTGTACAGATGGAAACAACTATAATCACCCACGTGCTGATTCAGAGTGAGGGAGAGACTGATAATCTTCAACAGGAGCCAGTTAAATTGTCTGAGTAACAATCCACAGGTTCTATGCAAATGTATACAACACAATTTTAAGAACCTAAAGGAAATTGTGATGCTGGTGGTTAATGACTTGAAAAGTTACATGTACCATTCACATTTCTGCATGTGTAACTGGCTGGTATGATGCTTAGTGGTCTGCATAAATGCCATCTTCATGACCAGTTTTTAGTAATAATTTCAGCTGCATGAGTGGGTGCTTATCATAAGCTTATAATGAC
Source organism: Cygnus atratus (assembly GCF_013377495.2). NCBI lineage: Eukaryota > Metazoa > Chordata > Aves > Anseriformes > Anatidae > Cygnus > Cygnus atratus. The sequence continues at coordinate 17,012,657 of NC_066375.1, forward strand.
TGCTAACGCTGGTACTCAAGCACGGCAACCATAGGAAATGTCTTCTACTTGAAATCAGTCCCCTCTGCTCCCCATCTATTAACCAAATCTTACAGTAACAAACACACACACACACGAATTTCCCCATTTGTGTCCAGAGACAATCCCCTACCCCTCCACTATGTGAGTGTGCCCCACCGTGGAAATGAGTAAGGCACTCCCAGGAATAGACATCCAAATGATCAGACATCAAAGCAATCATGACGCAACAATGATAAAGTCACTGCAGTTTGATTTTAAATGGTTTTCTGATGTCAGGAACATTAGGGATTCTTCATGAAAGAAAAATATAAAGCCTTAAGTCTTCTATTTTTCATATTTAGTTTGAGGATTTCACTTCAATCAGCTTTCTCTACTTCCTTTTTTGAACTATGTTTGGCTGAGTGGCTAAGACTGCCAGTGAATACATAACAGTAGTTAAGCAATAATTTCCCCCAAGGAGAAAATTACTTTTTGCATAGAAAAAAAAGGAATTAAATTATTTGAGGCTCAAGAAATAATTTTTTCTCAACACAATGAATCTATTTCTTTAATTTATTATTTTTAGTGCAGAGAAAGGCTTTTTTTCAAATTATGCATGTAATATAATAAAATTGCATAATTTTTAAACCTTTCTGAAATAACTATGTAACAATTACAAAAGCAGTCACAAGAACAATGTTCATGATATGCATGGCCTTATTACATGGTGAGAACATTTGTTCTGATTTTATTTATATTTTTTTTTTACTTTCTGAAATGCACCTTTTTCGTTTTCAGAAGCCATAGAAATAGCACAGCACACTTCTCAGAATAATGCAGCTGTCATAATATGAATATGCAAATCATTATTATTAAAGATGAACTCGATCTTTTTCTTAAAGAATTTTATCAAATGTGACTCATACAGAAAGAGGTCTTATTAGAATTTGGGAAATATTATTCCCTCTTTTAATATTGAATTCAAAATAATGCTACTGGATCGGACAACGATTACCTTACTTGTATCTAGAAATAGTTTATTTCTTCTAAGTCCTATACTTAGTTACAATTGCTTTCATATTTGCCAAAGGAAAATGTTAAAATATTAATAATCCAGTAACCTATTCCATGACAGTGAGTCACAGGTTTGAACTTTCATTTCAGTCATACATACACAAAACACTAAACTTTAATATAAGCACAGAAATGGAAGTAGATATATTATAAAAGTTGTAAAATCAGGTCTCCACATTTCCTGCTATCGTGAGATAACTGGCAGCACCAGTCACCAGAGAATTTAGCAGAACAGGAAAGCTCACGTGTTTATGTCTGCACTTCCATTTTGTTGCACTCTATTTGTGAAAGAAGTTAACAACTGCAAAATCCTACCTTGAATGCAGAAGAGCACCAATCCCAATTTAGAGCTTCTTGGTATTTACATGCATGAGTTCCTTTTCCTTTCAAGGAACTAAAGAAATATTTGGAAATGTCATTACTGAAAATGTTGTACATGTAGCTCATTTCATGAAATTAGTTCATGTATACTATTAGAACAGTCATTTCAGTGGTGAAACCGCCCATATTACAACAGATCTACATAAACCTCCATGCATTAGAATAAAAACTCTTTTAGAAAGGACATGCAGGATCATACTTTATCACTCCTCATCAAGTTTCACACTTAACCAAGGTCCCCGCACAACATCTATAGGATAGCTCAGCTTTAAAGGGAGTTTAATAGAGACTAAAGCAACCCTTCTGTATTTCTGATTTGGAGGACCTTAACACCACGATCTGGCCCTCATTTTCATTTCTACTACGGCTTCTTTATATTACAAGAGGAGTATAAAAGAATCTCATCTCTGGATTCATTATTAACCCTGCCAAAGACAAAGAAAATCTAAGTAAAATAAAAAGAAGCCACTTCTTTCTGTTTATGTTAGGTATCACACTTGCAGAGATAGCTCTTATAAATTTGTAAGGAATTGCACATACTAGGTTACTGTTTAGTTCCTAAATCATTAATAATATGTATTTAAAGAATGAAGAAAAGTTGAAACTACAGGAATTTAAATGTATCACAATTCATTGTGACATTTTCATTTGCAAAGATCTCATAGAAAGCACTGATTAAAACACTAAATATCAGGTAATATCAGTATTACTTTCTATGGACTTTCACACGAAGTCACAGGAAGCAGTTTACCCATCCAGAAAAATGTATTGGAAAAATAAATGGGTGCTTGTTTTAGAAAGTATTCAAAAATATTAGCAAAAATACTGCAGAAGAGCTATAAACCACAGAACAATTGTAATGCAATTTGTATGACTACAGGTTTTACACTTAGACACTAGAGGGTACTATCATTTGAATAGATGACTAATTACGCTTGTATACAAGTAGGGTGAATTTTAAAGAAGGTCATCAGCCTTTCTGACTGGCAAAATGATACTAGACAATCCTCCCTCCATGTAAACTATACATGTAAGCGTGCAAAAATACATCAGCCCAATTCTTTCGCTGATTAAACTGAGTATATAACAAATGTACATAAGAAGCCTTAATTTGTCCTTCCTTATTAGTGTTTTTCATTTTTGTGCAGAGTATCCAGGTCTTCTATCTTTTTTTCCCCCATAACTGATTTTGAAATGAGTAAAGCAATTTTAGACAATTAAACCTATAAAAATTATACAATTTGCACCATAGTCACAGGTTTAAAAAGATGCTAAATGTTAGGTTATTATTAGCTGACTACCCCCAAATCAATAGCCATGTGTACATCTTTGCATATTTGGAAGCATGAACCCATAAGGACTTGGTAATGAAGAAAATTATTAAAGTAAAAAGGATTTCTTGTCAGGACTTGAAACCTAAATTCTGGGAAAATTTCCTTTCGTGAGTTTTTGAAATGTACTACATAAAAACATTGAGTAAAATACTATAAATGAGTACCAGGAGATAATCAAATAGAAAATTGCAAATTTACTTCAGTGTTTTTCAAAGCTATTTCTTTTCACATAAAGTTAACTTCTTTTCCCCCAACAAATCTTAATATAAAGGAAACACTCATGAAAACTACCGAAAATATGTTTTGTTCTATACATTTGAGTAGGAATAGGTAAAGAGCCATCTTGATGTTGACAGCCAGCCTTACTGATGTATTTAATCCCTGTTTCCATTTATAATCGTCCATTCAGAGTGCAAAAATGTAGAACACACAGGCAGATAGCAAGTGACAAGTATGGAATAATGAAAGCAGTAATGTGATTGAATTTAATTTTGAAATTGATTGAAATTCATTTGCATATGAAATATGTTTTGCAATGTATTTGCAGAGTTTGGGTTTGGTCTTGTGCAAGTGAGGCTTCTGAGGCTGGTGATAGGAAAAGGTGAGAGCAGGGCACTGTCCACGCTGGGGGCACAGACCTGCTGCGGGTGACACTTTAAAACACTCACGTTGCCCCATGGAGAGCATCTCTCCTGCTAGTGAGCCCCTCCTTCTACATTGCAGCAGCTGAAGCTGTTTCAAAGGTGGGGAATGCTCAGCTGACAAAACTCAGACTATTTTCTGTCAGGCAAAATTCTTCCATAGTCACTAGATCTTTTAATAACTTAGAGTAAATAACAATTCACTTAAATAGGAAGAACTGATAAATCCTGTCCTGCTCATCTTACTGCTATTGCTTTCTCCAAGGTAAATTATAAACTAACCCCAAACAGTAAATAAATACACAGGGCTTAAGGTAGGAAGGACATACTTCCATCAAAGCCAAGGACATTAAGTTTGTGCTTTGGTACTGCTCCATGTTCCCTATGCATTTAATCATAGGTTTACATCAACACTGTGAGAAGGTCATGTTATAGCATAACCTGAGAAAGAAGTTTTATGATCTTTTCTGAAGGAAGTCTAGCCTGTGCTAAACCAGCTAATACCCGTGTTTAAGATTCTACTATTCCATTCGCTTGTTCCCAAATTAATAAGTAATTTAGCTGATTATTTCCTGTGCCTAATCTTACAGACCTAAGTCCGCTTCAGTCCTCATCCTTCAAAGAAGGATTTAAACCTCTCTAATGTAATTCAGAAGTTCAGACTCGCTTTCACATATCCCTCTATCTTTTCTGCTTCAAGTTCATGTCCTGCATTTAAATGTACAATGATACAAAGAACTAATATTTTCTTTTATAATTTAAATTATAAGACTGGAGAATTGGAAAAGGAAAAGAAAAGGTACTGCTGTTTAACTGTTTTCTTAGGCAATAGCAGCTTTCTATTAAAGTAGAAGCTTCTTTGCATTAAATCTCTTGCCATTTTACCACGGGTAGTTTCATGTCCACAATATTTCTTTTGTGCTTCTCTGATATGCAAAAAATATACAAATGCCAGACTCTACATATCCTAAGGAAGAGTAATCTTAATTCAAGATTTCTTAAATAGAGAATTGCTTTTCTCTAAGCTCAAGAAACCTTAAGTGTTATTAAAAACAGTACTATACCACCTGACACAAACTGCTTTGTATTGAATTAAGCCACTTCACCAAGATTCATTCAAGTTAAAGGCTAAATTTTGTAACTTGCACGATTTTAATATCAGTGAATGGGGATATCTCTCACAGTAAAGATAGGCAAAGAAGAAACAGAATAAACTTACATATCTGCAATAATTATGACAATAAATTCATCTTGGCATATAGGATGACTTTTTCCAGAGGATAACTGTCCCTTCCTGCTTGCCAAGACAGGGATTTTCACACAGAACTTGCTCTGAGAATTGGGAGAATTATCATTTTTACAGTAATTTTAGAGGGGTCAAAGGGAAGTGGTGAGCTAAATAAAAATACTTTGTTGAACACACAAAAACATCTAAGTCAGCCAGAAAATGCCATGCAATCTCCTGTGAGTGATCCATACAACTTACGCCTGAAAGAGAACAGTCGTTCTTTTTTTCCTGCTTTTAGTTTATGTTCAGTCCTCATTACCTTAACATAATAGGCTCAAAACCAAAACATCATTAATGTGCTCCAATTGTTATAACAAATATCTAAATCTCATTGATTCCTTAATCTTTTCACCAGGTATCACCAGGTATTTTAATCAAGAGTTTCAAGTTTTGCAATAAAATCAACGGAATGAAAGATGCCTATCTCCAAAATTTCATCCATTTTATTTATGAGGTAATACAAGCCTGACTTGCTAATGATCAGCAAGATCTTCTAAGATCATCTTAAAGAAGAAAACTGGAAGTTTTCATATTCAAAAACTTAACGGTATAGAAGACCGGTGAAGAAATCCTTGAAATAACATACTCCAGTATTTATGATTGCACTTAGCCCTGTTGTCTCTGCCAGGGCTCCTCCTTGCTGCTGTGCACTGAGGAACTGTGCAACTGCTGGCCCTGCATTGCCTAGAACCACCCTGTGAATTTCATCATATCCAACAACCCAGGAAGTAAAGATCATGCAGCAAAATGTTTAAGCAAAATACATATATTAACTTATCGCATGTCTCTGGAAACTTTCCAGCAATAACTAAGCTTTTCCTTCGTTAATGCTCAAAGCCTAGATTTCAGTATGCAATACTGAAATAGTGATTTTTCTGTTGGGTTACAGTACAGCTGGGAGAAAACGCTGAGGTTGGAGGCATAAGGAACATGAGGAAAAGAAGGTGGAATATCCTCTTCACTCCTAATCATTCTAGTAGTACCTTAAATTAACTCTCATTCACATTTCATTTTATCATGCAAACGGTTTCCAGGCTAGTTATGCTGACATCTGCAACATGCAATGTTTGAATACTTAAAAAAAACAAACAAACAAAAAAGTAATTTCTGGCCACCTAATCCACTTTCCCTAATCCGTTTAGAGTTCTGGTATGGCAAGAGTTTGATCAATTTGCTGTGACTTGAAGAGGAACATGATTTTGTGTACTAAGTCTCTGCATTTGCACAAGACAAAATTATGAAATTAGATGGCACTGAGAAGGAGATAAGCCTGAAAATAAGTGTAGCCAAAATTTTTCAATGGGATAGTTTTTCACAAAAATAGCATTATTGAAAAAAAGTATTTTTAGGAATACAGTGATGCTGACCAAAACTACCAACATGAATAAACTTACACCTTTATACTAAATATTTTGAAATGTAGAATAGGCTTTCTATATATCAATACTGTATATATGGTATATGCTGTATTTTCCATTATAATGTAGAAGTCTAATTGGACTGTTTTGGTATTATCGAAATTCAAATATGGTATTTTCCAGACAACCTTGAAAATATGCCCTTTCGTCCTAACATGGAAAAATCCCCCCCCCCCCTTTTTTTTTTTTTTTTTTTTATAATGTTGACTTGTCAAAGTGCTAGGACTAAAACACAACTGCAAGTTTCTTAAATGAAATTAAGTTTCTGAAATGAGATTATGAGCATTTATTTCCAAATGCAAAATGAAGAAGATTTAACTAGTTGTTCCATTACCCACCACCTTGGTAATAAGGAACACCTCCAGAAAATGTGGATAAAGCATATAGTACATTTCTCAAGACTAACAGAGAATTATTAGCCTTTTCAGGTGTACACAAAGATATTTCATTTTCTAGCTTGCACACCAGTTACTCAAGCTGACATTCATTTTCTCCTCCCAGGTATCTACTTTCCATTTCAGTTTAAACCCCAGATTGCTGAAGACTCATGCACTGCATGGCTGAGCTGTAAGTCACTATAGCGCAATGAAACACCACAAACTTGAACGCAATGTGAACATGAGGTGGGTGTTCATTTCCCTTTCTACAGTCATGTTTTGTCAATCAGAGGAAGTTGCAATGGAATGATGTTTTGTAATGATTTTCTATTATATAACGAACATAGTTAAGATATACTTCTTAAACCTATGGCTATTGATAGTGCTCTAACTATATTATCATACTCCCCCACCGCCACATTTTTTCCCACACAGCTGCTATGGGCGTGAATGCTGTTTTCTTATGATAAGAATAGTGAAAATAATTATAAGGACGATGGCCAAATAAAACTGAATTGCCTTTAAGGCTGTATTTTACTATATTCATTAAAAGGAATAGCAAGAAACAGCTGCAAGCAGACGCTCCTGTTTGAACCAACTGCATGTAAAACAATTGATACCCCCTGCCCCCCCCGAAGGGAAAGCTGCTGAGCTTATTAGCTATATCCTTACAAAAAGAAGGAACTCAGGCACGGATTAATTGGAAGGTCTGAATAAAAGATACATTTACCTATTGACCAAACTATGCTTTTAACCATGGCATACCACAACTTCACAAATAATCCGGAAAATCTATTGTTAAGTGACACCAAGTGCTGTGACTTTAAAAGACCAGGACCTGTAATCCACTATACATAGAGCTGTATGTGAGATACTTCATCCGGCATATATTCAAACTCATAAATGGGTGAAGCACATCCAATTAATGCTGAATTTTCTTTGAACTTGAAACTGTCAGGAGACCAGGAGTGTCTTATTCCAATTACTGCAGTGCATAGGATTGAAGGACTTTCCACTCGTACCAGCCTACTGAAGACAGCAGCTTTATACTTCCACAGGAATTGGGCTCACAGTGCTTGAAGACTGGGAGCACTCTTCCCAATCAGTAGCTCAGCCCCTCGCTGCTGCAGACAAATACACCTTATAAACACTTTCATGAACATGTTATGCTCCATCTCCAGTGTTATCTGCTATGCCAGTCACAGAGGTTGCTACACAGCTTAATTCCACATATAGTTAGATCTGCTGATTTCTACTAGAAATTTTAATGGGGCAACTTCTAGCATGATTGTGAGAACAATATCCTTCAAGCTAAATATTTCATCACATCCACTCATCATGCCTTTTTTTTTTTCCTCTCCAGTTCATATAGAAACAAGCCTGACTGGGCTGGATGCCCTATCTAGGAGGTTTGAAGGCATTTTTTTGCAATTTCACATGCTTCTTACACAGGCAGTCTATTTCAAAGATTTGTTCTGTTAACAAATGAAGCAGTGAGCAAATGAGTCTACCTGGTCCACGATTTTATTTATATATTAAATAATTTTATTTATATAATTAAATTTATATAATATAATATACAATTATTATAAAATATATTTAAATAATATTTATTATAAAATACATATTATAATAATATTATCAAAATACAATCTCCAGCTGAGAAGACACAGATTTCACTTTCAGTTTTAAAAGATGTATGTTGTGATTGTGTCAGCTGAGACTGTTCTTCAGTCTTGTGTACTCTGTCCCCCCCACTGGTAATCAAAAAAGAGCTACTGAAATGGATGTGGCTATATTGTAATGTCTTAGCAAAATGAAAATGCATACTACTTCACAAAGGAACAAAGGCTTTTCCTCCCACACTGATACTAAAAATCTATGGTATGAGCAAGCACATAAATGCAAATAGAAATAACAGATAAGGAAAGTGAAGTTGGAAATTTAAATGTGTGTGATGTGTCATGCTGGCTACATTTTCATCCTCTTCAGCGTCTTCTAACACAAAATCCATGAGTCCCAGTGCTGTTGGGACTGAAGCTGGAAAAGCTATATCAAAACCAACGATGTTTTAGTTGGTGAATCTGTATTAGACTGGTGGCTACCTCAAGGTCTTAAACAGAGCTAAATGACTTCTAATAAGGAGCAAATATGCCAGAAAACATGGCTTTGGTCACCTTGAAACTCTTCACAAACTTGACATATCTACTGAAAGTTTTGCCTGAATAAACAATGAGAGCTTGATTTCTCTTAATAACCTCCCATAGTAAGTTCTTCCTGCTTTTCAGTAGCACAAGCTGTCAAGAGCATCCGTACAGGATGCTTCTCTCCTGTTTTTTCCTCCAGTTGACACTAAGGAAATTAATTCATTATAGATCCATCAGGCCACTGCTCGAAGAGTTTCTCCTGACTTGGCACACGTATTTGAACCAAAATGTGTTCCTTTCCTGAGAGTGTATTAAAATTAGGGTCCATTGTGGAGTAGGTCTCTATCAATACCATTGCTATAGTAGCTCCACTTTCTAATAAAATACATAGAGTATTCAGGGAACAAGCAGTGTCAATCCTGATAGTGCACTTGCTGGGAGGTGAAACCCTTTGGGTCCTCAGCCTAATTTCTGGGAAATTTTCTTCATAGAAGCCAAGACAATAAATTGAGGTCTTTCCCATGCCAGTATGTGTTAATGCCCTGACTGTTGGGACAGACTCCTAACAAGAGGTAGAGAAATTAAATTCCTTCAGGCAAAGGATGGAAATAACTGATTCTCCAACAAAATACGTGAGTGCTCTTATTGCTGAGATATTGGATATAAAGGTCCTATCTCCTTCTAATTATTATCCTAAAACAAATAAGCAAAAAAAAAAAAAAAAAATCAAACTATTTTCCCAAGAAGGTCAACATGAAGGGGTGTAAGGGGTGTATTTTATGAACATAACACTGGTTTTGAGTCAGGATACAATTATCATTTTGATAAGCAAACAATTGGAAACGTTAGTTTATTTTCCAATATTCTGGTTTAGTTCTCAAAGCATGAAATCAGCTATCAGATCGGCCTACTATCACCCCTCCTCCCAGTTCACCTAGAGCCCAAGACTATCAGGCAAAAGAGTGAGTAAAAGAGAGATGAATCTCACTTCAGGGTTTATCTCAGCTTAGGGACTGGCCTCGCAGCATACAATGGGTAAAGTGCTGATGAAACTGAAAAACAGTGCTTAGGACTACATGAAGACTGGTGGAAAGCTACATAGGTAGTGGAAAATCAATTTGGGAAGACAAATGAGTTTTGGAGCAGAAAACAAGCAAGAAGGTGTGCATAAACATGTCCAGGAACAAATACTAAGAAGTATATAGAAAAGTACTTCCAATGACATGTTCTGAGAAGTACATATTGGCAGGGACAGAACAGTAAAGAGAAGTCAAGCAGCACTGGGAAGGAAGGAGAAGAACTTCTATATGGCAATGGCCAACTATAGGTGAAGAGGATGATGCTTATGGAAATAACACAGGCAAAAGTTAAATAAGCAGAATATTCCTGGCAAGCATCTAGTTCTTTAATATTATTTTCTGGGAAACCATCTCAAAAAATATTCATCATTTGACAGGGACAAAACTGACATAAGTAACAAACAGAAAAATAAAGAAGCAGACAGAGAAACAGTAAAAGACAGATGAGCTGGAAAATGAGCAAGAAGAACAGCAAAAGCAGTCATACCTGCCTGGGAAACCAGTGGCTCCCAGTTCCCTGCCATGCATTCATGTTGGGTGGGTAGTGGGAAGGAGAAAGCCTGATGACTGTTCTGTTACGCAGATGTTGTACTTCAACAATAAGCACTTCATTTTAAGATAATACTGTTTTGGTATGTTTTAAAAACTGAAGCATTTCTACAAGTTTTCTTTGTACCATTTCTAATTCATAATTTAACACATTTGTTCCGAAACGACAAGCATTAGCTGATAGGTTACGATTAAAATCCATCATCATCTAGGTTCTCAAGTGTTAAATAACACAACAATATTGTAAACATAAGTAGGCTCCTTAACTGACACCACTGTGCTAATACTACCATTTTATTCCCCACTGTCTTTGTTACACATCTTACGCTTTCCAATATTATACATCAGAGGTATTCATTACAGGTGACTCAAAAGCTCTTTGACCAGAAGCATGGTGTGTTAACCAACCCTTGAACAACAAAAATCCTTGACCTTTTCCATCAATCAGACAACTGAAAGAACCAAATATTTGAAATTCTTTTTTTTAAAAAAAAAAAAAAAAAAGTTTTTTTTTTTTTTTAAAAAGCATTTTTCTTCCATGGTGCTATGATATATAGTTATGCCTTTTTTTTTTTTTGGAAAGATTTTTGTGATGTATGATATCTTCTTACCTTTGGTGTTCAATTTTCTTTAGGGGCTAATCTGTGGATAAGCTTTTACAAGCCCCCTACTATGAAAGTCAAATCAAGTGCCCTTATGAATATGCATGAACAAAACAACTAATATAGTCATTTTCTATGGTTACTTACTGTGCTGGGTGGCCCTAGAAGTCATTCCAAATGGTTTTGATTTTGCGATTGAGATTCTTAATGGTAGTAATTATCTGTTGCAGCCATGCAGTACCAAAGATGATTGGTGTTAGAGATGCTTAAAATAAATAAATAAATACAGTCCCTGAGGATGCTAATGCTCACATTTTAGTTCCTACAGGGCAATTAGCCCCTGCTAATGATGTTTATATTTATATGCAAATGTATAAAAAAAGAATCTTAACAGATACTTCATACTTATGCTCCTGGGATAGCTGAGTATCCCATCTGTCTGTAGAAAATATCTTCCATTAGCTCTGTGTTGCTGATTTGGCAATAAGAACTATTTAATCTCAAGTAATTTCTTTTTGATTTTATGCTTTTCCATTTCCTTCAGTTCTGTCATAAAAAATTCTACTTAAGAATATGAGGGTTGCATAGTGCATCAGCAGAGGTTTTAGGCACACTTTCAACAAGAAAAGCGTCATGCATTTTGGTTTGAGTTGTAATCATTTTTATTTTTCTAATTGCCTCATATAACCACTACTTTTGAACTCAATAATAATTTTGTAGACTACGCAAACCTTTCATAGCCACAGCTTTTCAAGTCACTCACTAGAGAGTCATTGCTCACTTTCTAGTGATCTCCATGACATGCAAGCAACAGTGACAAGGCTACCAGCGTATGATAATGTCTTTTCTAATGAAGATTTATTCTTTTTTTCATTGATAGTTGGTCTTCTGAGACCAACCTTCTGAGCATGATGTAATGCAAACCCATTATATCACAGCAATTATTTTAGTTAAATTTGCACTAACTAGTCACCTAAGCATCCTAGAAACCAAGAAAAATCTATCCTTACAAAGGAATCATCAAATTATTTTACATTATCATGATTAAGACATTAAAATTCTCAGAGTGGGAATATGTACAAGTAACTGTCAGAATTTAAAAATCTGAGTTAAGAGACGTAGCCAAACAGGAAAAAAAATGGCTGATCAACGCTTGGAGAACTTCTGATGAAATTCATTCAAGCCAATAATCATAGGAACATAACTTAGAGATTACTTCAAGTCTGATGATATTTTTCCTGGGATTAACAAAAGGTAAATTAATCGACCAGCTAATCTTTTTTTTCCCACCACCTTCAGTAGATCTCCTGTACACCACAGATTCCATAGTTTGGGTTATTAAATCAACATAGTATAGATTTTGTGCCTTTCATGACATTTAGTACTTTGCACAGCTACTAACCTAAAAGACATCTCTGAAAAACATGCAGAGCTAGCCTAGAGCCTTCCTCCATTTCCTGTGCTGACTTCCAACAACTGTGCTTTCTTACAGCACAACACAGTGTAACCTGCACACTTGTTGTTGAGATAATTTTCTTTTTATCCATTCATATGTTAGTACAGCATTAACAACTGGCTCTCAATATTTCTAAATAACAACATGAAATACAGAAGAGGGTGCCTCAGCTATGGCTTTGTTATGCTGCAGTGTAAGATAAAGTATAAATAGATGAGGATTGTGTTGTTTTTCTGTTATGAATTCTCTCTATACACGTCTACTAATCACTAGAAGATGAGTTGTTTCTATTTATTATCCAGACTTTAGGAGCTTAGGAAAAGCACTTGCCTTGCAGGTCTCTCATCCAATATCTGAACAATCAGAATGCATGACTAATTCTAATTAAGCTCAACAGCTTTAGCTGCAATTCCCCCACCTGTTTCCAAGTTTAAGATGTAGATTTTTGATTAACTCTTCCAGAACAAGGAACAAGAGTAGTTGTTTATTTTTTCTTTTTTTTTTTTTTTTTTTAATTATTGAATTGTAACAAGTGAAGTTACAATGTTGAAATACCATCATCAGGCCTGTTCCTCTTTCGCCCTATTGCCCATTGTTCTCAAACATGAGGAAAAAGAAAAAAAGATTCAAGCAGAAAGATCTTGCGTACAAATGTATCCTCTTATGTTTTTATTCAGAGAAGCCATGATCTAATTTTTCAGAATCAGACCTCAAATTGCACCTTCACCCTGAATATAGCTGCGACAAGTAAGTCGAGGTCCAGTGATTCCAATTAGAGAGGTTTTCTCACAAAGGCAAAGCATATTCATTTCCTGACAATACTGTATTACAGCAAAATTATTGTGAAAAGGTTTATCTTTAAAGAGGGTAGTAGTAGCTACAATCATCTTTTTCAATGACTTAAAATTGTGGCATAAAGCAATGGATAGCACAAAATATCTGCGAAGCACAATCTTTTTCTCCAATCGTGTTCCACAAAGCAGAACAATTACTTTCATGCATTTCTACTCTTTGAAAAGAAGTGGCAAATGGTGACACATTTTCAGTAACAATTAGAATGAGTTTCCAGTATCATCTGTAATTCTATATCTAATTTTACCTGTTTTAAGATAAAAGACTAAATCCAGTTTAATAATGATAAAATACTGATAGAGTAGTAACTGTACATGGAAATATGTCTGTACAACTGCCATGGAAGATTAAAATAGGATTATATTTCATAATTAGAGTGGAAGGATTAGGAAAACAGTAACTACCAGATATTGTCTACAAAATTACATTCAGCATTCACTTTCCTCACAATACTATCTGTAGGCACAGGATGACACTCAAATGACAGGGTTGTTTAAAGATGTATTAACTGAGGTCACAGACCTCAGTTTACACTGTACAAGTAGTACAAGTAAAAGATTCTTCATAACTGAGGTGGATGAGAAGAAAATTAATCAGTTTCCAACCAATGAAACACCCTACAGAATGTCTGATTCACGCCATGTGACCTGAGATGTACAGTCCAGGTTTACATCAGAGCCTGGAGTTACCAGTTCTCTTAATGGCCAGTGAAGATGTAGTCTGTGTCGTTAATAGTATCAGTTACATAATCAGATGCCTACATTTAATTTACAACAAGATATAAAAAGTCTTGTGTGACGTCTCAGGTACAGAGGCTACATTATTGTCATATAAATCCCACTCTCTAGAGACCACAGTCCTCTAGGCTATTTAAACAATCAAATTTTCCTTTATTAATTTTGTTTGCATCTCCAAAACAGTGTACTGATCCTTTGAAGGAGAGATCATGCATGTGACTTTCATTGCAATAAAAATCTCTAAAGCAAGGACACCCAGAAGACCCTTCTTTAGGTGTGTTAATGAAAGAATTAACCCCAAAAGGATCAAGAGAGCAAGACAGAAAACTCTGGATCGAGCCATGAAAGTTTAAGAGAAACATCAAGTACGGTGAAAAATTTTCAATGAATGTTTTCTCTGGCCAGCAAAGACACTGGAAACGTGAACACAAAACTCCCAGGAAGAATATAATTTATAAATTACAAGTAATAAAATCCATATAGGATTATGTTTTGCAGAAAAGGCAACAAAATAGTAAATAAAGAGTATTTATTACTTCAAGAAAAGTAGAAAGTGAAACCATTTTGGGGATGAAAACAAGAGTGAAGCCATGTTGGCATACACTGGCATAGGCCTGGAATTTACTAACTCCTTTTAGCCTAAAGAGTTGAGACAGGCTGCACGAGAGGCTGAAGGGGCATTCCTCTTCAAGCATCTCAATCAGCAAGGGCATGGAAAAAGGAGAACAGACCCATGAGGAGAAAGCATTAGTGACTCTTAGGATACAAATTACTTAATGGCACCTAGCATCTATGGATTACATGACCTATTGGTGGCATGGGTGATACCTGCCCACAATGGAAGAAAATTTTGTTCTGCCATTTATTCTAGGAATGAAAGGATTAAAAATTCTACATTGTACGTTCTGGGAAGAGTTTACTTGTACTTTAGCTAGGAGCTTGAGACAGTAAAGAAGAATTGAACAAAAACCCTGACTAACAGATACTAAGGTAAATGGAGGCATTAAAACCATTCAGTAGAGGGAACACTCCAATGCATAACAGAACTATTCGAACAGCCATGCCAATGTTCCTTTCCTGAATAATGCATCAAATCGACAATGTTGCCATCTAGGGAATGATTTTTTTTTCATTTCACCAGCACTACAGTTCACCAAGTAATAGGAACTCAACACATACAAATACATGTAATTTGTATGTAATAATTTTCATTGCAATATATAATTTATTGTATAATAAATACAAACAATTTAGCGATACAAATTATTTGTGATTCAACAAGCAGCATTAGACAAGCAAACTTAATCTACCGTTTCAGTAACTCTACAGATGTCCAAAGACTGAGGTCTTGGACTGTTTGTTAGCTAATTGTGATGGTATCAGCATTCCCTGAGCTTCCTACAAGTGATTTGAAATTATCTCTGAAGATAAACTATCTGAACTGCTTGGGAGTGTATTTACAGTGCATAGTATACAGTAGCTTCTAACATTGACTGAGACCACAGTCAAGGAAATGCAGGTCCAGAACATAAGCCATTTTCAATTGATAAGTAGTACATGTAATAAAATAATTTTTAAAAATCTGATTCTAAGAGATCAATGATAACACTCAATAGACATAAGCTGCCTTTAAATGCCTGCAAACAGAAGATTGAGGTATCATGGATATATTTTCAGTGACTTTCCATATACGCTAATGCCACACTAACTGGGAACATAACCTCAAATTTCCAAAAAAAAAATCAACATAAAATACAGCCTGACTTCTTAATCCAAGTGGCCTTTGAGCCATGTATATATATATGTATATATATATATATACACACACACACACACACACACACGCAGCTATCAAAATATTAAATGGGACTTTTCTGTAATGTTTTCTTAGTCAATATGCATCTTATGCATCTGTAACAGAAGATGTATAGGAATATTCTCCCCACATTCCCCTCCCCCCTCCCATTTTTAATGTTGGCTAAGTCTCTTACCTGATCAATGGCAACCCACACTTACTTCAAAATTATTTTGAATGCCACATGCTCCTTAGAGCTTTTAAAATGTTATGGTGTTCCACTCTAGTAACAGAAGTTCTACTGAATTCACTGGTATGATTACCGTTTTGTTGATATTCAATGTAACGGAAAACTGATTTTCCTATAAATCAATGTATGAATAACCAGGTATACTTAATATGAACTGGGTTTTCTATTGCAAAATAGGGCAATAGTATTTTTCCCTATTGGGCTTTTAGTTGGCGAAATTTCCGCACAAGCCCTTTCTTCATGCAAGCCCAGTATGCTTGCAGGAAAGGTGGCAAAAATCTAGACTAACATTCACGAATTGGAACTCAGTAACAGAAAATTCCTATTTTCTGTTATTACAAATAAACATTATATTTTAAAACATTCTTCAAAGCTTACCAGTATTATATCTGCTATTTCCATTGGTCTTGTGTATAATTTTATTACAAATATGTAAAAAGTAAGAAATGAGATGACAATCTTATTAAGATATACTATTCACTGTTTTCTTAAAGCAACATGCTGAGAGCTGAAGATGGGGCTCTGTTGCACATGGATAAGATGTGCTTATTGTAATAGAGTGAGTGGAAGACTATGAGCAGATATGAAGTATCTGATGTTTGTCTAGATTTTCTTTATCTATTTTGGGAATTTGCAGTTTTTCATTCTAAACAATGAACCATTTACCACAATGAATTACAATAAAACTAACCCCAAATTAAAAGCATTCTTTTAGGTAATTTTACTAGGTATGATGAATATACAATAAATGCTGTTAAATAAGAATAAATTACTAAGAGCCTAGCATACAATTTTGGGAGATGCTGATTACCCATTTCCTCATTTTAAGTGCTCAGATTTGGTACAAGATGTGACAGGTGACGAAGCGTCCTTACTGTCTGGCAAAAACATGACCTTACTTTTAAACAATGCTTTCTGAAAAAGTGAGGCTTTCCAGGTTTAAAAGTGGTCTTTATTTCAAATTCTCTTTTGTAGCTAAATAAAGACAACTTCAGAAATCTAGAACTGTCCAAACTCACAAGCATAGTTCTGGAGTTGCTATTGTATTCGTTCATAACCAAGAAAACATCGAGGTGTGCAGGCAGGACAATTCTCCTCCCAGTACAAAACACTACAAAGCATCAGACTCAAAATGAAAACCCATATCTCACAGCTTTATACTCAATAGCTACTCCTTGGGTCACAGAATTTCCTCAAACAAACCACCAACAACAGAACAAATAACCAAAACCAACCAATAAAAAAGAAAAAGGAAAAAAAAAAAAGTACCTTTCCTACTTTCCCCTCAAGTGAAGAAAAAGCTGTCTTCCCTTTGAAGTCACATAGTACTTTTTTTTTTTTCTTTTAAGAAATACATGTAGACCTTCACAAGGGTGGTTACACTTTATTAGCTGGATTTTACAGTTGGTCTAGCTAAGCAAAAAGATTTTAAGCAGTTTGCACAAGGCAATGTGGTTTAGTGGTTTAAGCACATCTTGTACCTGCTCCAACCCTATATCAGACTTTCTACATAGCCTTATGTAACTTATATGAGACATTCTACAGATGATTCCAGGGTTTCATCTGTGTCAGAAAAGCCCAGGCTGATATAGGACGACAGACAATGTTTTCTTCCTATGATTTCTCTAACACTGGTTTGTTGAAAAAATTCATCAGGACTTGGTTATTAATGATTATAAACTCTTCCACAAACTGATATTAAAAACTGGACATACTTCAAGCCTTGTAACATATAATATCATCCAACAGTTCAAGCAATGCATAAAAATCACTCCTGGCCAATCTCACCCCATATCCTCACCACAACCTCACCAAAACAAATTGTCTCACAAATTGTTTACTTGGCACATTAGGAAACTACTCTAAGATCTTTGAAACTTGATTTTAGATATTATAAAGAAAAATGTGCCCAAACACACTAAAATTGACACTGACATTAAACCTCAGAAATGAGTCACTCATTCAAAAAATATGTGCTGGTAAACACCCCTGAGAAAAATCACATATGCTTGTTTATTATTCAGTTACAAACCTTGAAAATAGGGCTAATCTTACTGCAAACTCTATGAAGTTATCAAGTGACTACTGTCAGTCAAGAGAGGAACACTTAACAATGTTCAATGCTAACAACTTAATTACCACTTACAGAAAAAGATACAGGATCCCCTGAAGACACTGGTACCAAAACAAGATAACATTTAGGAACTGCATGGTGCACAGATTTTATGCTCTCATGCAGAAGTAACAAATTTCAACCAAATAGCAGACATAGGGGTATGAATACAGGAGATGACAACTAGTTTTAAAAAAATCAGATGAGCATTCCAAGAAAAATTGCTGTATGTGCCCAGCTTTTTAAGTCGCACATTGGCAGCTACTTGTTACATTGCAATTCAGTTTTCCAAAGCTAGTATTCATTAAACACTGTATTATAAACCAAATCAATCCCACGCTTTGCACACTGGAATTAAACTATCTGGACCGAGTGAGTCACAAGATACCTTTAAGCCTGCTATTAGATCATAACTAGTGCTAAAGACATACTAACAAATTCAAATATCGCTTAATCAACACGAAAGACAAATCATCATGATGAACAAGTTTTTAAGCCTCTCTAACAAAAATAACAAAATCCTTGTTCAGAAATACAATGGTTTTACATAATCCTCTAGAAACTTCTCTGTTTGGAAAACCTCAAAGTCCAGTGTTTATAAATGGTATCTTTTGAGAGCAAGGACTACCAAAGACTCCCTTTGGTGCTGCACTCACAGAATCATCTAGGTTGGAAGAGACCTCCAAGATCACCGAGTCCAACCTCTGACCTAACACTAACAAGCCCTCCACTAAACCATATCACTAAGGACTACATCTAAACATCTCTTAAAGACCTCCAGGGATGGTGACTCAACCCCTTCCCTGGGCAGCCCATTCCAATGCCTAACAACCCTTTTGGTAAAGAAGTTCTTCCTAATATCCAACCTAAACCTCCCCAGAGCAACTTTAGCCCATTCCCCCTCGTCCTGTCACCAGGCACATGGGAGAACAGACCAACCCCCACCTCTCTACAGCCTCCTTTAAGGTACCTATAGAGAGCGATAAGGTCGCCCCTGAGCCTCCTCCAGGTTGAACAATCCCAGCTCCCTCAGCCGCTCCTCGTAAGACTTGTTCTCCAGACCCCTCACCAGCTTCGTTGCCCTTCTCTGGACTCGCTCGAGCACCTCCATATCCTTCTTGTAGCGAGGGGCCCAAAACTGAACACAGTACTCGAGGTGCGGCCTCACCAGAGCTGAGTACAGGGGGACAATCACTTCCCTAGCCCTGCTGGCTACACTGTTTCTTATACAGACCAGGATGCTGTTGGCCTTCTTGGCCACCTGAGCACACTGCTGGCTCATATTCAGCTGACTATCAACCAATACTTCCCCAGGTCCTTCTCTACCAGGCAGCTTTCCAGCCACTCATCTCCCAGCCTGTAGCTCTGCTTGGGGTTGTTGTGCCCCAGGTGCAGCTCCATTCATTTTCTACAGAAGCCACATGTATCCCATGCCAATGGTTGTGTGCTAGCTCTGACTTAAGGTGGCTGCAGTACTAAAACTGCTCTGAGTATAGTTGGTAAAAAAGCTTGTTATATTAACTACACTTGAACCTTCTTGTGACTTTCCATAGAGCATGTTTAAGAAAATAATTTAAAAAAGCAAATAAAGGTTTCAATGACTGACTTCTAACTTATTTGCAGAATGGATTATATATCATGATACCACAATAAACATGTATGTTATTCTTATCATTAGTAAGCACATTTCCTCTTCCTGATATATGTTGAATGGTTTCTTCCCCCCCCCCCACATCAAATTGAACACTGGTAATCAAGGTAAAGAGAAATAGAGAAATACTTAGATACTAAAATATTTATTCCAAAATAAACACAGTGCACATACATTGAAAATGCAAGTTGTTTAATTATCAGAAAAACGCTGAAAAAAATTGAGTGTAAATTTAGAGGGCTTTAAACTGAAAAAGCCAAGGGACACTTTCAATTTCCTCAAATCTCATTTTTACTTTAACAGGTTAAAACTTCATTCCGCCATTGGTTTGCTACTTTCACATTTGACATTATGTAATTTGATCGTACTTTCTTTGTTATTCTTTGCTTGTGCTTTGTCAAAAATATAAACCTGATTAGGAACATGAGACTGACCGTAACGCAATACAACTGGCAAACCTGCTCTTTGTTGCACACATGAAAGGGACTTTGTGTTCTTCCTGCTGTACTCCCTCCATTCTCCAAACCCACCTGCACACCCTGCCAAGCAGCTGAGTACGTTAGAACAAGATGCAAACCTCTGGCTGAGAGCTGCAGAAGTCTCAAAAATGCAATGTGATACTGGAAGATAGCAGTAGAAATCAAGTAGTCCACCAGCTTCATAAGTGTTTTGAGTGGCCAAGTTATCCTAGGTAAAAGCTTCCGTAAGATGCCTGAATAACAGTCCCTGTCAAACTAACATGGGAGAGAATTTGCTCTTGACCTTGAGCATTTGAACACAACATATTCATCCAACATGTGAGGAGTTAATGCTCATGTTTAAAAGCAGTACTATAGGCTTTTTTTCCCCCCAGCAATTAACAACTCATGTAGTGTGTAGTCCAACCACACATTACCGAACTACATTCATCTGTTTTTGTTTTTTTTGTTTATTTTTAAAGAATCCTCATATTCCTCTTTCAATCTTCTATTTACTACATTAAACAATGCAGATCCTTCAGTCTTTTCCCTGAAAAAGTGTTCAGACTTCTATTGGTTTAATAATTGTAGCTTTTTTAAAAAAAAAAGTGTAAGCGGCCAGCACAAAACACTATGTCCTAGAAAGGTCTAAAACAATGCTTGGTGCAAGGAGTCTACTATATCCCTTTTAGTGCTGAAAGCCTTTTTGGGTGGATGCCATACTTAGAATTACCTTTGATAACCACTGATAACCAACGGCTTGTTGGGAACAATTCTGATTAGATATTCCTTAAAACATGCCTAAACTCCATAATTGTATTTCATTCCATTTCTATCACACAATTGCTTTTAGGCAGGATTTAAGATAACTTTTTGCTTCCTGTTGGAGTAAAATATCCAACTCTGAGCACTGCTTATGCTTAACCTTTATGGTTAAAACTATGCCAAATGATCATTTTGCAAAGAGACATGGAGACAGAGACTTCTGGGTACAGGGTTCTTCTGAAAGGATGACAAAATAAGTTAATGAAAACTTAAGTTTGTGGTCCATGCCAAAAAAAAACACCACCCTTAATTGGAATTAAGTGATGCAGTAAGTTTGATGCATTAAGTGACTAAGTGATCACAAATGCCAGAGAAGGTAAGAATCAGCTGTTTACTAGTGATAATAAAGAATTTTAGCCTGGATTAATGATATTGGTAGGAAAGCTCATGCATTTCAGGAAGCCTACATGGCTAACAAGTATTCATTTACTGTAGTGGAAGATACAGTAAAATAATTAAATTCACTAAGTAAATTATTTTTGATGTTGTAAATTTCATTGTTATCCACATCAAAAATGCAGAACTACAATGTTCTCCATTAAAAAAGTTATTATAAGGAGATCAGGAACTACTGGTCATCTCAAAAATGAAGTTTTGTCAGTTTTTCAGATATTGTTACCTAAACAGAACAGTAGTGAATGACCCCGTTGATATGAAACCATACCATAAAAATAGTGAAGAAATTACTTCAGAATAGGAGTTGGGCTTTAAGAAGCACTGTTTGAAATCCTTCAGACTGGAAGCCATTGCAAGTCCATCAGAATATTAAAACAAAAACAAACAGCAAAAAAAAAAAACTAACTATGGTGAAAGAGAGAGACCTCCAACCTCAGAATATTGTTAACCCACTGCTTGGATTTCTCTTATTATCCTCTTTTTGCAAAGATTTGAGAGTTCTTATTCTCTTAAATGATCACTGATTATCTTTTTCTTGATTTCTTTAAAAATATTTTACTTCGCAACCTTTTGTATCTTAAAGCTAGCCCATTTCCTTACATTCAATCCTATGCCAAAAATCCCATGTATTTTCTGCATTAAGAGATATAAAAAGATACTTTGTCTTAGCTATGGGTTGGTGACATTAAAAGAGTAATTAAAGTAAATGAGGCATATAGAAAAAGCCTAGAGACATATACATCGGGGAAATTCTATCAGCATATGGATGTCTAGAATATGAACATCTAGGCCTCTAACATATATTTGGGCTGCCAAACACATCACATATTTGATGACAAGATAAACACAGCCTCACTAATTAATTGCCTCAATAGTTTCCACAAGAAGAATCCTAGGTCTCTTCTTCATTGCCCTTTTTATACTTGTTCCTCAAGTGTGTGTAATTCAGCTCAACACATCCGGTTTCCCTGCTTCCTTCTACAGTAAAATATCCTCAGTAAAGTTGCAGTACTGCCCATAATTAGTCATTATGTATACTTTTTAATCACATTTGGAAGACAAGGCTACTGTTCTATAGTCCCTGCATCTCCACTACAATCCTATACCCAGTCGTATTTCCGTAACAACTGGATCATTTGCAAACTTCACACTGACAGGTTACACGGTGTGGATTCCGAATATAGATCTGGCAAAAGCCAAATGAATGCATTTTACTTTTCTTTTTTTTTTTTTTTTAAACTTAACGACATTAATGACACCATTACACGTCATTGAAACAGTAACTTGTAGTAATTATAAGATGTTATTCTAACTTCTTGTAATTATAAGGGACTATAACTATTGGAAGAGAACTAAGCCAACACACAAGACACATTTCATAGCCATCTCCCTCCCTCCTTTACTTCTGCATTTCCAAATTACTGCACTTTCAGAACTGATTCTAAGTATCGGATACTAAAATGAATGCATTATGTTTTAAATTTTAAGCACCATGTGGTGTTGTCACTTATGTTAAATTTTATTATGTTTTATGACATGTGACCTGACACATAAAATTTAAATGAGTATAAACAATTTAGCTGAACTGTCTGTAACATGGAACTTGATTATTTTCTAAGCAGATAATACAAGTAAGTCTGAGAAAATAAGCCTAGCTTATTTGGAACTGAGCAAATCATTACCATGAGCATGAAACTAATTCATACCCAATTTTTGATGATCAGATTCCTTTGCTTACATAACTATTTTTCTTTTGCAATATCTATTCCAAAGCACTAAAATATATTCCACAGGAATATATTTTAGGCTCACAGTTGCACTATAGTACTTCAAATCTACCTGAAAGCAGTGAACAATAAAAACTTCACATGAATATTTGCCTTACCAGAGACAGATAGAACCCTATATGAACAAGAAGGAGCCAATTCCATACTGAGTTACGTACCTATACTAGAAGATACAATGGGGACTTCTGTACATCCAGACATTTTAGACTACGTTACAGGGGTAGTGTATTTATGCACAAAAACCTAATAATTGAATAAATTTAAGAGCAACCATCCTCTTGTCTACATGAAATGTATTTGCAATTTAAAAATGAATTTTATTATAAACAAAAGTCAAAGTAATGAAAAAAATGAATAAACTTCACAAGTAAAGCTACTAGGAAGTAATAATAAAAGGGATTCTATTATAAACAAGTTTGAAAGGGTGACAGCCTCTATCATACCTCTACTGCCATTTAAGCATGCTGTACACAAGTTGCTTCCGCTCATTTCTTTTTCATGAAAACAGGAGCTCCATACAGATTAGCTCTGAGTTACAGGCTCTGTAGGCTGAGTTACAAAATTAACACCTTCTCTAAATTGCTTCTAACTGGTACAATTAGTCAAAAAAGTCCAAATGCTCTTCTTGAATTATGCATTTAATTAATTAGCATTTAGAGAAGAATTTTGTTAATATTCAGTATTCTTGTGTTAGTTACCACTTCTCCCTTACCCCCTCCCAAACCTTCAGTAGCAAAAAAAAATAAATAAAAGTGGTGTGTTCCTCTCCAAGAGAAATGCATTAATTTTACTACCACTAGATGTGTTCACTGGTATAATACAAACTAGAAATGCCCTAAATTCAGAATAAAGATTACTTCAGGGAACCAATGCATTAATAAATAATAAATAAATAAAAAAAAAACACCCACAAAAAATAGACCTCCACGTAGAGGACTACAAAATAAAAGTGCACTATTCTTAAACTCCTTTCATTTATTGTCACCCTAGAATGTCCAGAAATCAGCACTAAAACAGCTTCAAAAAGAAATACTACTGTCCAAATGATGAAGTTTCAGCCTTTCATTCTTTGCAGTTGGTAAATAAACCTAGACGCATATGCCTCACCAAAAATCTCAGTCTCTTCCTCTGGGAAATAGAATTTTTGACTCCATCAGGTTTTTAACTTCTATACATAGCTGAGGCTTTTCCCCTATTCACTTGCTATGAACATCATCTAGAACACACTTGATGAAATACTTCCATTTACCTGCCCTTAAGACAACTTGGAAACAGAACTATCTTTCAGCTATCTATATTTTTTTCCTGTTTTATTTAAGCTTTTTTTTTTTTTTTTTACCTTAATGGAACAGATACTTCATAGCTTGTGTAGCATGAAAGTATTCAGCACACAAATCTGTGTCTCTTCCATGTGTTTTTACTGTAATTGTTGTGATCACACTTTAGCTCAGCCAGATGACTTGTGAATGGTAATCATCATCATCTTTCATGGAGCGACCTTGTGCATTTCAGAAACTTTCAGGTCTCTATATGCCACTGCAACAACACTAGCAGCCTTGAAAGCACCAGTGGAGGACATCCTCTGGCTTCCCTGTTACATAGCAATTGCACATCCAGAAAAGGTTTCGTCTACAGCTGCTATTAGTGCTAAAACAGTGGGTTTCAGAAAATTTCTTTACAAGGGCAGCCAAAGTCACATGGATATAGGAACGTCACTGTCAGTGGCTACAGGACAAGACTGCAAATGAATTAACTGTTTTCTCCTCAAAATTGCCACTGAGTTGCTAACTGCCAAATTAGAAAATTCACATGACCTCACCGCCTCCCCCATACCACTCTCCACAACGGGCGAGCAATATTACAGCCTCTGTAGATAGCTCTGTGAGATAGCTGGATGGAAAGATGCTTTATACCTATGGCAAGACAGACAAACTAAATGCTGTTCTCAACTGGGAAAGATGGAATAGAGAATGAACCACACGTGGCAAGAATCAGCCAGGCTATCGGATACTTTACTGGAAGGCAGTGAGCGCTGAGAATCGTTTAATGATCAACAATGAAATATAAGGGAGTAGTCCTCTGCCAGCACATGATTAACTGTGTGATTGCTTAGCTTTGTGCACTGGGCATAGCATTATTAAAACCAGTATTAAAAAACACTTTTCTTGATCAACTTGTTTTAAAGCGAGTGAAGATAGAGTTAACTCACCATCTACCAACATCAGCCAACTGTCACCTTCTAGGAAAGATGAAGGGAACCTTCCCACTAGGAACTGAAGAGTCTTTACTTGACTGAAGGCCACTTCCACATGCTGTCACAATAAGCTCTCCATATTTAAAGAAGTTTCCTCAGACTCCAGTGTGTAGTCTTATAATATACAAGATTTTGGTTTTAATTCATGTTAATGATTAACTACAAAGGAAATATCTTCCTTTCTCATACATGAACTCACCTGAAATGCCAAAAAAAGAACTGAAAACATACAAACTACTTTTTTCACCAAGAAGAAGACCAGAAGATAGAGCATCAGTTCCAGAAACTGAGAAGAACTGTTAAACACGTTGGTGGCAATCAAGCACAGAAAAATTTCTCTCAAGAAACATTTGAATATGCAAAACACCCAACTTACTTCCAGTTGTCAGAGCCATTTTTGTAGCTTCTCTGTCCTACTACTCTTATAAAGAAAGCTTGAAAGAGTCAGTAAAAATGCTGCATGTCAAATGGTATTCTGATACCTGGGTACAACATGGTAGCAACCTTTGAAATAGATTGTTTTATTTATCTATTTTCTTAAGAGCTTAGCCATTGATTCTTTTTCCCATTGCAACTGTAATCATATTGTAGAAGACTTGTCTGGCTGTACCAAGTCATAAGTGCTAGAGACAGAGCAGGCGGTTACTGCTTTTTAAGCGTAGTAGAGAGTATCTACAGAAAGCCTTTTATAATAAACCTCAGAGCCACAATTCACCACATTGTTATATTTCTCTTCTTTGTTTTGAAAGCGTCCATGAAGAAACTATGAAGCTGGCATACACAAGAACTAGGTTTCTTGTGAAACTTACTTTGCTTATGAAACAAGCACTGCACCTCTTTCAAAGTGACCTACCTATGTTACCATATCGAACAAATTCTGATGTGGGCTGAGGATTAATGGTTTTCCAGTACTTTCTGTTATTTTGAGGCATTCTTTTCCAGCTTTTGTGGTATGAACTGACTTTATTGGATTTCTTACAATGACCTTTGCAGTGTCCAGAAGAACAACAAGAGGAGAAAAGGAAGCTACTCCTCAACTCCCATTTCTAATGCAACGTTTATGATGCTCACACACTACCTCTGGCGCTATATGCATAAAGTCACTGGTGAAATTCTTCAGCCCTCAGTAGGGCTCCATTTCCATCTCTCTTTGCACACCATGCAATCATTGTTTTCTACAAAGAACATCTGCTGGTACCGCTACATCAAAAGCTTCTTATCCTCCTACAGTTCTCTCATTTGAGAGTACCCCATATGACGTTGACACTATTTTTTAATGTCCTCTCTGATCTCTTTCCTCAAGGTCTCACATAACCCAATGCATTCGACCCACTCCCCTCTTCTACTGTAACCTTCCTTTATCCGCCCTCTTCAATCACGTGTGTTCAGTTTCGTTACAACATGGCTTTTCTCTACAGCCAGCTTACTTATGATCTCGTCTTTTGTTTTAAACAAAACAAGAATTTCATTTGCCATTCAAACTTTACGTTCCTTCAGCCAGAGCTTAAAATTCTCATCCAGAACTGGAGACTGAGTTCTATGACTGCGGAAACATTTTGTTGTTCTTAGGTTTGTAAGGTTTGACACTTGCACTGCTAAGTCATTAAAATGCAAATGATGCCATACCTGCATTATACTCAAAATCTTTAAAGCACTAATGACTCACGTTTCTTTTTTCTTCCCTCCACTACAAACACATCAGTATATATTAAATGGAAAACAGGTAACCTATTCACATGTTGGATGTCATTGAAAGGAAAAAAAAAAAAAAACACACAAAACCAAACTTATCCATAAACTGAATTATGTAGTTAAATGCTTTCATTTGTGCCATTATTTTCATTATAAAAAAAAAGAAGAAAAAAGCATTAATGATCTATTGTTACTTCCATTTAACAAAAGATGCTGTTGTCATTTTTATTGCAATCCCATTTTTCCAGCATTTCATCCAGCAGTTTTAATCTGTTTTAGGCTACTTATTTGCTGTCTTTCTGTGATTTTCATCAGATAGGTAGACATTTCTTTTTCCATTTACAGCAAAATATAACTAGATCTTGCTATGTGCAAGGTGTTGCTTTGACCTTTCAGCAATTAGCTAGACTTAAATGGTGACTCAAAGACAGGCCTGCATTAGCATCACAAACCAGACATAGTTCCACATTTAAATTAAGAAAAACAGTTAGAGATTGGTCTCTCCACATCATATGGGAAAATACACCCTGGAAGACTCAGCTGAGGTATTATCACCAACAAATATTTGTTCAAAACCAAGGGACTATTTTTGTCTCAGGATAAAAACTTAATCTGAATTCAAGACAATTTTTTTCCACCTGGCAACAAAGTAAAAATCATTTCCACTAGTATTACATTCAGTTGGGTTCTATCCAAAGTGCCAGATTTATAAGAATACATACATATTTCTCTCATTTTTCTTTTACTGAGCATCTTACCTAGATTGCATGTGAAGTTTTGTATGTTCTTTTAAAAATGCATTATTATTAATCATGGCTTAAAACAACATCAGGAAATCTTTGATAAATTTTCAGCATCTCTAAACAATTCTAATAGCAGTTTATTCTCAACAAATTTGTTTGGCAAGTTGTTGTAGGGGAAGTTTGCCTGCTGTTTTCAAATCACATACACTTATAGCTATCTGTGAATCACCTGCCAGATAGGCAAGTTTTCATGAGAGATATCCTGCCGTGAGATATCACTAGACATGTGGGATGAGAAAACTCTATACAAGTGAAAAAGAGTCAGAATTTTTATCCCATTAGACACTCTGTCCTGTTGTTGCCTGCTATCCTACAGAGCTACATGATCAACAGGTGTTTCCTCATAATACCAAAACAACCTCCCCTTCCCCCAAACACATTTTGCAGCACACACCTGCTATGTGCACCATAAAATTGTTAGGAAAAATCATTTTCATGGTCAGAGCAATGTTTTCTTTTGATGTTCTCTTTTCTTACCTTTTTTTTTTTCCTTTTTTTTTTTTTAAAGAAATAGTGAATGCTATTCCAATAGCATCTTCCTCAACAGCTTCTGAGATGCCAACTATTTCAACTGTCAACTATGCATATATAATATCCACACTTAGACTACAGGCCTAAGTCCTGTAAACAGGCATACAGATACTTGGTAAGTGTTGTTGAGAGTCTTAGTTAGAAAATTTGAATGAGAAAGCTCATTTACGAAACTTCAAAACATAGCTGTGATGGTTGAAACATACTTCTTACCTAGTATTCAAGCTAAATCCTAATGAAGTCAAAGGAAAAGCCCATGAATTCAATAGGAATTTGATCTGTTTCATTAGTATTCATAATGAACCGTTCCTCAAGCCTTAAGAAATCTCCCTCCAGTTTGTCCAGCTGTTTTATGCCAAAGCTACTAATCCCTTCACCATGGAAGACAGTACAGGAAGGAGATCAGGGAGAGGTTTAGAGGTTTCTTTTTTTTTTTTTTTACTCAGTAAACCAGCAAACTAACTCGTGCCAGTGTTAAAAAATAAGTAAATAAATAAATAAAGGCTTAAACTGTTATTTTAAAAGTCACAAAAAAGATCTGCCCTTCTATGATTTCCAGCCATCCTCCCATGTCACATTTACTTAGGGCAGATAGAGCTAACCTGTCTAAGCAAGGAGGCTTACTGGAACTCCACATTAAATACCTGTTTTTCTCTTTTCACCTTTACTGTATAAATTGCATTGTTTCCAAGTCTGTGCTTAGATGGTTTACAGAAAAAAAAAATACTGAGAAAACAGCTTATTTGTATTAATAGTGAATTAGGCCTCTCCGCAGAAAATGTCATGTGCCTTTTAAATTAATGCTTTTGATCTCTCATTTTGCATAGCAACTTTCATTAAGAGGAAAAGCTAGTTTTGTTAGTTTGGGGAAGAAAGTTTAAGGGTCAATCTTTGCACATACAGTTAGCACATTATCTGTAATTATAAAATTTCAAACTATTAACAGAAATTATATACTTCGGAAACCTAAAGCTTCTTTATTATCATTCAACATATTGCATATAAACAGTATATACAGTGCCCACATTACTCAGACAACTGTAGCATGATCCATTTGGAAATGGCACATAACAGAAATAACAAGAACCTTTGTGAGTCTGAGAGAGGAAATGTCTTTAAAGACTGGGGGAAGTAACCCCTCCATTTGTATACTTTTTATTTATTAACCTATGTAATAAGGAAAATGGAAGGACCAATGATAACGTGTGCAACAATTTAAACTATGGATGATGAACCACAAAATAGCGTAGTAAGTACATTCAGAGCAACTCCTGACACACTGACAAAAGAAAATTTCTGGCTTTGCTGCAGAATCGGGTCTCAAATTTCTGAGAAGTAACAGGAATTTCCCACTTCCATGGTCTAGACGGCTCTTAAGAACAGGCTTATGCGTACAGTATTTTATTCCCAAACACATACCATTGTTTACCTACCCCACACAGTTTATGCACTGATTTTCTGTAACGCTATTGACATGTATTTGGCAAAATAAAGCACTTGACTTCAATACAGATCAAAACATGTGTCATGTTCAGACTTCTAAGTAAATATGGATATGTCAGGGGGAAAAAAAATTAAATCAAGAAAGCAAAAGAAAACAGTGAGGGAGAAGCTTGTGTCTACTAGGTCAAGAAGAAGTGTCTAGCAGGATTTTAAACAAGACAATAATGATATTTTAACTTTTATAAATGATTCTGAAGCGCATGAATTTATTTGTACCACTGTTCTGTCCCCCTCTCCTTACTTGGTTCTTTAGTTGCACACCTTATTTCATGTCACCGTTTACACTTATGCCTAAAGAGTCTTAAAATCTTTGCGTAAGTATTTGCTTAATTGTAAGTAACGGTTTAGTCATGTTTAACTAGTTTGTTTGTCTGTTTTTTTTAACCTATTCAAAAGGACTACTCAAATCAAAAAAAAAAAAAACTTCATAGCCATACTTTACTCCTAAGAGATCAAATAATACAGTACTCAAGTTAGAACAAACAAACAAGAAAGCCAGCACACAACAAACCATCTCCATCCTCTTCTTCTCCCCCTCAAAGCGCCATGCTTGTGGCAAGGCAACAGCTGCTATTTCACACTGCTCAGTGAATCTGGAGATCCTGCCTGCCATGAGTGACTGTAAAATATCAGTCAGGTCTACACAGGAGTTGAGGACCACATAATGTAACATTCAGATCCAGCAATTTAAAGCCACCACACTCATGTATGAAGTTAAACCAGTCCCTTTCCATCTTAACACTAATCAGAAGACTAGCCACAAGAATACCAGTATGAAGCACTAATAATGAAAACTAAGAAAGCATTAGTTGAATCCCTCTCCTCAATCTCTTACCCCCTCCCCCCACCCTGAAATATTTGGAAAATAAAGGTCAAGGTTATAATTCTCACAGAAAGGAAAGCAGAATAACAGAGAAAAAGGAGCTTAAGTCCCTTGACTGCATTTCCAATCTAGCTATTTCTTAATACTGTCAACATGAGTAACTAAATTTTTGCTCTATAGTACGACACCCACAAGGGATTCAGATTTGTAATTAAATATCAACAGTATGAAAGAAATACATCACAAAGATCACTATCCAGGGGAGGAAAGGCAGGCATTATGCACTCCTGAAAATTGTCCTTCAAAACCTGTTATCATAGATGGCAAAAAAAAAAAAGGAACAGCTTGTACAGATACAGCTTGAGAGATGAACTTGGAGCCCTCTGAAGTCTCAGTGGTGACACACTGTGCTTTAAGTGTAACAGGATGTATGAGTATATCTATGTTCAGGTGAAGGCAGCACTGCAATGTGGAACTTGATGCTGAACTGCGGAACAGCAAATATTTGGGTGCTCAGAATGAAGAAGAAAGTTTTCCCCATACACAACTGAAAGTAGGAAGAGAGGTGTGCTAACAGACCAGCTGCAATGCCAGCTACCGGGCAGGAACGGGGAAAGGGGGAGATTTGGAAGAAAACCACCACCACCCAGTCATTTTACATTTATTTTCTTTAAACCTGACATTTTTTTTCATTTTGCACTATACTGATAACTTACTACTGTGATTTGGGCTTAGCTACACTTGTGGATAATCTCAGAGGCAACATTTAAAGGCTGCTTTACACCCTAGCCAGCTATCTTCCCCTTCGCCTTTTAGCACTGCACATCAGCTGCAATACCCATCTGCATCTCCAGGCAATTCAGATTTAGTGCTATCACTACTATTATGTTTTCTGGCCCATGTTTGCTTTTGCCTCACAGGAAGGTGCGTTATTATTTGAATTTGCCTTTAACTTATGTAACAGTGTCCTGGTTTCACTTAGAATAGAGTTAATTTTCCTCCTAGTAGCTGGTAGGGTGCTATGTTTTGGATTAGAATGAGAAGAGCGCTGATAACATGCTGATGTTATAACTGTTGCAGAGCAGTGCTTACGCTAAGCCAAGGACTTTTCAGCTTCTCGCTCTGTCCTGCCAGCGAGCAGGCTAGGGCTGCAGTAGGAGCTGGGAGGGGACAGACCCAGGACAGCTGACCCAAACTGGCCAAAGGGGTATTCCATACCATCTGACGTCATGCTGAACAATATATAGGGGTGGCTAGCCGGGGTGGGGGGCCGGCTGCTCGGGGATAAGCTGGGCATTGGTCAGCTTGTTGGGAGCAATTGCATTGTGCATCACTTGTTTCGTACATTTTATTATTAGTAGTAGTACTATTATCAATATTATTATTATTATTATTATTTTCCTGTCTTAATAAACTGTCTTTATCTCAACTCACAGGCTTCACTTTCCCATTTCTCTCCCCCATCCCAGAGAGGGAGGGTGAACAAACAGCTGTGTGGTGTTTAGCTGCCAGCCAGGTTAAACCACAACAAACAGGCAGTCCCATCACAAGATCTGAAGAAACAGCAAAATATCTACTCTAAACATTTAAGGATAAGGTATTAATAAAATGTTTTCTATACCTTGCATTTTCTCAGGACAATTCTTAGTTCTTGAGGGAAGTGGGGAACACCAAGCACTATTTTGGGGATCTTCTTAGCTGACATCTGCTTCTAGATTTTCAGTTCTTCTTTAAGAGGGAAGTATGTTTTCAGCTAGATTCACTTATGTTCTCTTATCTTGTAGGCTTTGTCTTCTCTGAATAAGGCGTTCCAGTTACGACTAAGGAAGTATTTCTTCTGCACCAGCCGAGCGGTAAAGCTATATGGTAGGTTAAAACCATCACTTTCAAAAGAAACAGTGCCAATAACTACATGCATCGATGCTTCTGTTGATGCTCCTATCTATCCTACATTAAAGGATTTTTTTTTTTCTTGTAAACCTGAACTAGCATTCATTACCTCGTGCCCCAAACCTTTCCAATTCAGAACAGTGAACTCAAAATCACATCTGGTAGCCTCAGAGAACTACATGCATACCTACATGTCATGACTGAAACGCAAAATTTCAGAGTAGTACCTTTTAGTTGTAGACATGCTCAAAGCATACATTTTGTTATATTGCATGCCCCCAGTTAAATTAATAACACAATGTGTATGCTTAAGGAGCTGGAGGTTCATGTCCTAAAGGACCATGTTAATAATATTGCATGTCTTCTCATGCTGTAGACAGCCCACAACGATCCAGAAGGCTGCTCTCTTGGCTTTAGCAATACATATGAAAACAGCAGTCAGCTATAGATTTTCACGGTGATTTAATATAAAGGTACGCAGTAACAACAACCACCACCAAAAAAAAAAAAAGAAAAAACACCTCAACATCCCAGCATGATACCTTTTGGGATTTCTTCATTTCAGCTTAGGAAGAGCATAACAAAGAACAGTAGTATTAAGTATTACTCATTAATACCCTTAGCTGTACAGGCAAAACCTCCTTCAGTTGAGCACAGCATAGATATATGTTTAAGACTGTAGGCCTTTAAGGGTATCTAATAGTCTATATACACAGGCCATATCAAACAGTTGGGAGATATGTTATTGATAAAAACAGAAGTCAAAGGATAAAAGGATGCATAGAACATATGCCATGGACAGGAAGGAGTTTAGCATTATTACACTATATAAAACAGTACATGTACTTGATAATTTACCTCCAGGTGGACCTTGCTTGCAAAGGACAGTAAGGGAAAAGGAAAGTTCATGGAAAGCACTGTCTCACATCAAGTGTTAAATTCTGTGAGCACCCTAGGGAAAACATTTTGTCATATATGTACTTGCTATCAATTTGTGCATGACCGTCTCTTAGAAACGGACCGAAGTAATGCAAACACCAGGGAAGGGCGTTGCTTGGGAACAGAGATACTCATTCAGCATATCTTAATAGAAATGTGAATCCCCCCCACCCGGACTGGTATGGATATTTAATATTTCAGAAAACAAACAAGCACATTTGTGCTCAAAGATGTGTTCTTTTCTCTATTCCTAAGACATTAAATTACTACTGAACACAATTTTAAGAAATTTTAATGTCCTAAACCAATACAAAGCTTTAGTGTATTTAGAATTTCCTTTTGAAAAAAAAGAATAAGTACCAGTGGGTCATGATTTGGTATTGTCTTGTTGGATGCTGGAAAAAGTAAAAAGTTCAACACATGGTTGAGGAATCTGCAGGACAGGAGAGCTGTTTGAAACATTAGGTTTTACTGAAAACAAGTTATAATACCTTAAAACAAATCAGACTTGCATTTTTTTTATTGCTGCATGAATTTGAGTTAGTACGTAGTATGACAACTTGTAGAGTCAGAACAAGTGATAAATCATTCACAGAAATAGTATTCAGAAGCAAAAAACAGGCTTTATGACATGCATGTGTTTATATTTACAAGCTTAGTGAAGAGCCATTGAGGTACTTTCCTATTGTTAGGAATTCCTCACAGATTCTAGGAAGTTATCCATCCACAGAAGTACTGACTGCCTTCATCATTCTTTGAACAAAACAAAACAAAACAACAACAACAAAAAACACCTTATATCTTCTGAAAGCTTAGTGGAATATTGGCATATAAGTATAAACCTGCCTTGGCTTTGGCTGCCGTCTGATTTTAAAATTGGCTTGGAGAACACAGCAGCAAGCCAGCTTAAGAGCTCCCATTTCATAAGAACTAAGATTAAAAGCAATTACATACCCGAACCTCCACCCCTTTAAAAACAATAAGAAAAATCTAGTTCAAGTGCTCATATTTTCAAGAACAGCTTTCCAAGACTGACACTAGGGAAAGAGAAAGAATATCTTTCAAAAGAGTAACTGATACTGTTATATATATATATATATATATATATATATATATATATTAAAACAGAGGTCCAAGAACAGGTTGATTTCAGGTTATTTAGAGCCTTTCCGTGCTGTCTGAGAGCCTTATTTGCAGTTCTGCAGCAAGGTATTTCTGTGATAAGGCTTACAACATGATACGCTTCTCCAGCTACATTACTGTAAATAAAACATACTGTGAAAGAACATCACTTATCGTTACATTAGTTAACATGGTGATTACAAATGATTGTATTTTACATGAAACAGAATATTTTGGGAATATTCCCTGTTGAGACATCAATAGAAAAAGAAATCTGCCATTTAAGTATAACTTTGTCATGATAGCATCTCTCACTACAAAATGAGTAAATTAAATAACTTGAAAATGCTACAAAAGACAGAAAACTCTTAACTAAACACCATTCATAATGTTACAAAGCAAAACAAATGATGTGTTCCCTTTGATATAGGGAAACATATCCACAGCATTATCTTTCATTAAATAGAAGAAACTGTCAGATACTCTTCTGTCAGGATGATGGCTCTTTCCCCATGTTACAATGTGCTGTTCAAATAATAGTGTGTGTTTGTACTAGAAATTTAAGTTGACTACATGCTGGTGTGTCCCCTCTTAGCTAGGTAAATGGAGTTCAACTCACATTTTTTCCAGCAACCACCAAGCACGGAGGCTATCGCAACACCCTAAGGCATTTTTGTGGTTACTTTCTGATTAGCTAAGAAAAGCTACTGAAGAGATTCAGAATTGAGTTACTAAACATTTTAGGCAGCTAAGCGTGCCAAAGGACCCATTTTAGGTGCCTGCTCTCCAGCTGCTGCTGCTCCAGAAGGCACTTATCCTGGTTCATATCCAATAACCTTACGTAGGTATCTTGGATACCCTGTGGTATCTCAAGTTGCACGAGCTCTACAGGCATAAAAATCCCTCCCTTTTCTTTCATATAGAAAAATTCATCCCAGTAGCAGTCTCCAATAAAGGCAATAAATACAGGTGATAGTAAGTGACCCCTGCATAAGACTGCTGAGTTAGCACTTCAGTGTATAGGCCATCATTTCTTTGCTAAAGAAGTTGAAGAGTGGCTTCTATAATGAGCAACTGCTGTTCCCTCCAACTATATCAGTTGCTCAAACACAAAAGATATCATCTTTAAAAGTCATGCATCTTTTTTAAAATAAAGCATATAAGCCAACAGCTTGTATGACCTAAATTATCTTTTCAGTCCTTCTTGGAATCTCTGTATTGAGTCTTTAAAACTCTTCCAATATCCTTCCATAACACAATACACCCTATGCCACACTTCTTAAGAGATTCCTACCAAATGTTTTCTTTTGTTTTAGAAAACAACAACAACAGACAGCGTTGCAGCTTTTTACTGTGTGCCTGCTAGATATATTGTGGCCTAATTAGATTCAGGGCTTTTAGAGCTCTTTGCACTGATGTACAAAGCAGTCAGAGCTGAAATGAAGTTCTATGTTTTCACTCTACCCTTGATTTTTATCCTTGACAATTAATTTTAGCAAGTCACTTCACCCCCTTGTTACAGATCTCTGAGAGCTGGTATAGGAACTTTTCATAATGCTTTTTACATAAAACCTTAAAAAAATAATATTGCTAATAGTAGATTACATATATAAAAGGAATCAAAACTGTGTAACACATTGAGTTGTTTTTTTTTTTTTAATTTCATAATGATCTTTTTTACTTCATCCCGTGTTTTCAGATAAAAAAAATCAGTTCTTCCAGATTCACGGGGTATAATAATGTATATATTAAAATGAAAAAAAGAGATTCTCTTAATCTAACTCAGTAATCTGACTTCCATTTCAGTCCATTAACAAACTACTTCATGAACTATTTTGTCTTTTGTGTTTGTTAGAAGGGATATGCTAGGTCTGTCTAAGAAATAAATACTTTAAAAAAAAACACAAAAGGTATTGCTTGGAATATTCAAGGCATCTGACAAATAAATTCAGGTGATATCAAAGCTTTATCAAAACAACAATAATAATAATAGAAATATCTCTTGCATTTCTGATAAAGCCATATTCCTCAGCCAAAAACTCAATTTTCACCAATAAATGTTTTCCCAATATTCATTATTGGGAACAATATATCATAGAAGTATTAATGAAACTTAACTAAAATTTCAGGACTCTCAAGCTGCGTCTTGTTGCCTGGTCAGAAAAAATGGCTGTATACACACCTACTACTAAACTAGGTATATGAGTTTCACTAAATTCAGGTGTGAACTGGCTTGTTTAGTGGTGCGGTTTTTTTGTTGTTGTTGTTTCCGCCCAAACAAGCATTCTTTGCATTGGTCTTTGTTCTTTGCACTTCATTTTTTAATGTGACTAAAATAATTAACGCAATATGGATATAAGCATTTATGTGCTTATGTTGTTTAGTGGTTGACAGTAAGAACCTTTCCCCGGGTCCTTTATATTAAATCCAGATTTTGCTGAGAGTTACTATAGCTGCAAGCCATTATTTCCAAGTCAAGTAATGACTAGAGTTAATGATCTGTGTTAACTTGACCAATAAGAGCTCTTCTGACTAGGCTGCAGTTAGAGTATCATCACTGAATTTAACTTAATCAACTGTGGTAAATAAGTGTGAATCATTACAATCGTCAATCTGTGATTGTAGCACCTTTCAACAGTATATCTGAAAGACTCCAAATTATGACTTACCATTATTGCCTACTTGTTCACAAAAACAACTCCAGCTAATACATCAACTGCACCCCATTACTACTCTTTTTTCCAAGCACTACTAGTTTTTTTCATTACACTGCATTTCCAAGGAGCCTGCAAGTGCCTGGAGCCCGTAAAATCCACAAAATATCTTTACCCAGTGATGATAGGCTATGCTCTGAGTATTTTTTTTTTTTTTTTACACTTTTTTTGCTTTTAAAATAAAGGTCCTTGCTGAGTGAGCTTAGATCCTCCAATTCTACTTCCCCATGCAAATACATGTCTTTGCTGACCAGGCAGTGAGAAACAGCTTGGAGAGTCTTGACATTTAAGATAAGATTCTACGTTCTTCTTACAATTCTTCTTGCAATATCTTTTGTACCCAACATTTTCCCAACATGTTGGGAAAACATTTATCACGGAAAACTGCAAAAGTGAAGCTGTAATGTTTACAGGACAAAGTTATGCCTTTGGATGTTCTTATACCACACAGCAACAGTTAGCTCATAGGTAGTTCATTGTGTTGCTTTTAAGCAAACAAACCTGTCCATTGACTGAAACTTTTTAGAACAATTATCTTTCTTGTAACATTCATGTCAGCACTTCACACAAATTGGCCAAATTATTAATTTTCTAAATAGCAACACAGTTGTTTATTTTATAACTACAGGAAGAAACAAACAAACAAAAAAAACTGAGGGGCAGAAATCTCACATCAGACCCATGGTCTTGTAGAAAGGAGTTCAGTTGAGTATTCAGGTTGGTGCCATGCCAATGTAATCCTCCATTTTGTTTGTATACACTCTTTTTAAAGCTTTGAAAGGAAAATAATAAGCATACAGATGCTCATATGTACTTTAGAGAAGACTGAATAAAACAGAAATATTGCTTAGTGATAGATGACATTAGTTAATGCAACGATATATCAATTTGATGAAAATCAGTTCAGAAAACGGCATTTACAGAATGCTTTCTGTTCATACTGAAGTAACAATGTCATATTGACTGTATTATATTCAGAACATACCTGCAGACTGCTTTTTGCCATAGTTTTTCAAGTTTTATTTTTGAAAGAGAAAGGACAGTTACTAGGAATTAAAACAAAGTTGGCCCACATAACAAAGCATCAGAAGACTACATTGGAATTCAAGCATTCTTTATTATCGGTAAACAGCCTTCAGATCCATTTCCATCTGTGTTTTGCTCTTTTTTTTTTAAATGGTCAAGTTAAGTACGTTAAGAAAAAAAGCAATCTAATTAGAAGAGCAGATAAGACATTTCTAAGTAACATCCTAATCATGTCTTTTTCCAACAATAATATTTATGTCTTCTCAGCTTCACGATACAGTTTTTCCTCCCATACATAATTTACAGTAGCCACAGTAAGCCAGTTTCAAGTCTATGTGGTCCAGAGGTAAAATTAATTCTAAAATGAGGGACACCTCTCACAATGAATGACAGTCGAGAAGTTTGCCCTGAAGTGATTTGGATTTCTAAGTTATCTCCCAGGGGTTAGAGCTTATCTGTTCTAGTTACATGCACGTGTGTTCCGATTTGGCATGGACTATATGTCTTATTCCGTGGAATCCTAGCCCTGGAAGTGTTTGCTCTTAGCATCCAATAAAGTTCCCAATTGTTAAATGCGTACACTGAACAAGTAGTAAATATCAACAATAACAAGACATGTAATTGCTGATTTTTTCCTTCAGGAATGACAGAGGTTCAGGCATATTACTAACCAAATCCAACTATATAGTAAAATTTAATAATGGTACACTACCTCATCTGACAAAAACAGAAAAAGCCTACCCTACAAAATATTCACCAGTCATACATATTGCATTTGATGACTATTGCAGCCTGAATGGATCCATATCTATTTTCAGTGACTAATTTTCTAGCATTAATGCCTGTCACATACAAAAATTTTTTCTCCAAAATAATGCAGTGGTACTTGTATGTGTGGGGAGAAGCATACCTCTGCTGCTGTGAATGCTTTTTAGAACTCTCTTCTGTTATCTGAGGCTGAATTGATACCAAATATGCTAAAAGATCTCACTGGGGTGTGTGAGGAAGTGATACTCTGGTTGTTGACAGGCAGCTGAGCACCACAAAGCCCTTCCTCTCTCCCCTCAGTGGGCTGGGGAGAGTATCAGAAGGAAAAAAAAAAAAAAAAGTAAAAACCGGGGGTTGGGATAAAAACAGTTCAATAAGCAGAAAATGAAGGGAAAATAATAATCTGTGCGCACACAAAGCAAGTGATGCACAATGCAATTGCTCACTGCCTCCCCAGCTGTTACCACCAGCAAGGCACCACGTGGTGCGGGCTGTCCCTGAGGCCACCCTGGGCCAGCTGTCCTGGTCCTGTCCCCTCCCTGCTCCTGGAGCACCCCCGGCCTCCTCGCTGGCAGGGCAGCAGGAGGAGCTGCAATGGCCTTGACTCTGGGGGACACTGCTCTGCAACAACCAAAAAACATTGGTGTGTTATCAGCATTATGTTTCTCTGAAAACCAAAACAGGGCACACACCAGTCCCTATGAAGAAAATTAACCATCTCAGCCCAAATCAGGACACTGGTCTCCCAGAGTTTTTTTGTTAGTATTAAAGAGGAAGGGAGAATAACATTATTAGTTTTTCTGCATTGCTATTAAGCTGTTCTGGAAGTCCTAAGAACACCCATGAAACAGTTTATCACTGTCAGTAAGAAAAAGGAGCAGGGACGAAAGGTAACCCCATAGCTTCATCTTTACCTCAGAAGCTGTCACTGAAGAATGAGGGAATGAAAATCAGACTGTTGACTTACATAATCATCATGCAAGTCTCCTGTTTTTAAGGAGAGTCACTACTTCCAATTACAGTATTTCTTGATAATTAAGGGACTTTACTGTAATTCTTGTATCCTTCTAATATGTACCTTAATGAGATTAGCTCTTTAGAGATGAGCTTTACCATTTAAAATCTACAAGATTCTGAGCCTCTTTTCTTATCCTAAGGAATTTTGAAGCACATAGTTACATATTATCTATTAATCAGAAGATCCTTCAAGGTACAAGATTACGGTCCTTCAAAGACATAAAATAAACAGTAAATCTCAAAAAAGCCCTAGAAAACCACTTGCTTTTGATGTTAAAAACCACCAATATGATATTCAGAATGCTGCTGGTTTCCATAATGTTTTGTTAAACCAGGAGCTAAACATGAAATCAATATGAATATATCTAGCTGATGACTATGAAGCTTATAAATTGTTCAAGCATAAAGATATTTTTCAATGACTAATTTATGTGAATTGGTTTATAATGATGCTCAGTAACTCAAATCCAAATTTCAGGGCATTGGTAGCCTGACAAGTTGCCTTTGACAAAATCCAAGTCTGTTTTGAAATGGCTTTGAATGGTTGACATAAATCTTATCCCAAAAGTATCAAAGCAATTTTCACATGAAAGTGTAAAACTGCAACAAAGAGAACTACAAAAACCAGGATGGAATCAAATACAAATCTTTCATTTCCAATTGCAAACTCATTTCTTTAAGTTAGCTTTTCCTAAATAATTCAAACATATACAAAAGTGCCTGCTGAACTCTACATACAAGGTTCCTACTAACTGACATTTATTTTTTTCTGCAATCTGCAAGAGTGACAGCGTAGCAGTTATTTCTGTTTTAAATATTTGAGGGGTTCTTATACATCACAGCAGAGCTAGCTATATAACCAAGACAGACAAGACCATTTCAAACTGTGAATTGTTAGCTGCACGCTTCTTATTTGTAAAGGACTTCTTAATTATGGTTTTGTGACCCAAATTACCCTTTTTCCCCCCTCCACAATCTAAGTAGCTGGGCAATTAGGTTAATAGTCATGCTACCTGGGGATAAGAACATCAGGAAATACCTCTGCTCCTGTTGCATATTATTACTGTGTTTGCGATATGTTTGGTAATGAGAAAAATAAATAGGAGAAGCATATGATTATTTCTGTAGTTTAACTTGCATTTTTCTAAAACCTCTAATGTACAGGATAACAGATCTCAAAAGAGAAAAACGTTACTTAATCTAAAAATCAGAACACATGAAAAAGTCTTTTAATACAAGGCACGATCAGACATTGAATTTAAGTGTCTGTCAACTGAATCTTGCTCATATTTCCTTTTTGTCTACTTAGCATCATTGCATCAATAACGGAGAGAATGCATCAGCTCAAACCAACTCCATTTTTCCCTAATATGTTCTGTGACACTTGCTCTAAAGCAAGACAGCTCAGCATAGTTTGCAGTAAAACGTAAACAAAAAAATCCCACAAAACCCTGAAACCTAAATGATAAGCCAGTCCCTTCCAAAGCTCCTCAGGAACAAACTACCAACACTACTAAAGAGCAACAGTGCTTTACAAAAGACTAAAACACATCCACCTGTGCCTAGCATATGTAAAGCACACACCTGAAATCATCTTCACACATTTTCGTAATTTCTAATCTATATGAATGTAGAAGACTCCAAACCAAGATGAAAGTCCACTGACTTCAAGGGATGCAAGCCTACTACTTCTAATTCATTTTACAATTCTGCAGTGTTCTCAGCTCTCCGTTTATGGAAGTTTGTTTCCAGAGGAAAAACCGGGATGAAGTGAAGTCCTTTTATAAATACACCCTATAAAAGCAGTAGCAATCCTAGTACAACAGCCTCCTGTCCAAAGGAACATAATACATTAATCAAATCAACAAATATTTACTGTCTAGATATTTACTAGACACTGTTTTGTAGTTTTGGGGCCTAGGCCACTTGCTCTGGGCTGCACTCTGAAACCAAACCTGGTGCCCCTGGCATAATAATAATAATAATGGAATAATAATGTCATTACACACAAACCACACACAAAAAATCCAGCTCTGTAGAAAAAAAAGAAACACTTATGTTTTTTCTTTTGGGAGCCTTGAGTAATTCACTTCTCTACCCACGCTCTTCCAGCAGCTTACCATTCTATAGATGATCAGAGGTGACAGCGCTAATCATCCCTTTTCCAAATTGCAGTCTCAGCCTAATAGGTCATCCTACGTATGGAAACCCTGCCATACCATACCTCATTCCTGTTTCTTACCTCTGAAGCTTTTTCAGCTCCAGTACCCATTCTCCAAGTCCAGGTGACCAAACCCACATAGAGCAACTGAGATGTAGACAAGCCCTGGATTATGCAGAGGGATACCAAAGTTGTGTTATCCTTTACTGCTTTCCTAATAGCCAATCAGCACTTGAATTTTATTATTTTTTTTTAATTTTTCTTTCACTCCTATTCAGCCCTGACCTGGCTTTTCTATGGAGCCACCTATTATTTAAGTTCTAGAGCATGATATTGGATTTTTTTTCCCCTGCTTCAAGGACAATGTTGTATACAAAAAGAAATTCTACTTTATTTTATACGTTCACCACTCTTAAGTTACATTGAGTTTCACCTCGATGTTTATTGGCATTCCACTAAGCACAGTTAGTTCTCCCCCTTACTACCTGAAAGAAGCTGTAAAACTTAGCTCACTGTTCAGACCTCCTTCCATGTTATTTATAAGTGTGCTATACAACACAGGTATGAGCACAAGCCCATTGAGAAGCTTATCCAATTTTAAGAACAACTTATTGTAAGGACTGAATGATAAGAAACACCCATTTATTCCTATTCTGCATTCCCTATCATTTAACAGTTATTTAAACATTTATGATCTTCCCCCTCTAATGCCCTGGCAGCTCATTTTAAAACTTCTGTGAGAAATTTTGTCAAACCCTTTAGAAAACCTAAGCAGAATATGAAATCATAGCGCATTAGTTGGCTCCTCCCGTGCCAAAGCTAAGAACAGTACATTGTGCACAGTATACACCTCAATGAATGACGTATCTAAACTCTCCTGGAATACCTAGTAATTGTTATAATTTAGCTGACTTCTCAGGAAAGGAATAAACACAGTCCTCTGAAAGACTAGGGCATTGATTTTTTTTTTTTTTTTGTTCTTGTTTAAAGGTATTCAAACAATCCTGCTTATGCTCTTGTTATTACCTTTTCTTACATTCAATAGCAAAAGACAGAAAGGCAGGGTACATGACATACCCAGAAGGAGACAGCGTGTCTTTCTGCTTCTGGGGGTAGGATAATTGAATCACAGCATGGCTACTTAAAAAGGTTCCCCAGCTGATGTTGCTGCACAATTACTCTGATTTCCAGAAACAGAGATGGAGCTGGGACATAAACCGAAGGCACTGAAGAGCAGTACTTCACATACACTTTTATAACTATTATAGTTATTTTTAATTTACATTACTGTATGCATTATCCTTTCACGACTGAAACCAAGAAAATAATTGGCAGGTGACAGAGTCTTTCTTTGAACCCTCAATGAAAACATCAACTGTCCATGGTTTGGCTATTAGCTTTAAAGTCATTTCAGGTCTGTAAAACAGTTAGTTCATTAAAATGCAATTAAGCAATGCCAATTCAGAAGAAGTAAAACACTATACTTAGTTCATTTTCACGCTGAATTGGAGATCTTAGCCTAGGTATTATGCATATATCTTTATTACAGAAAAGTAAGAATCATCATTTAAAAAAAATAAAAAAGGTGATTCAAGATACTTAATACTGTCTATCTACCAATTTAAATTCAAATCCTTACCTCTCACTTAAACTTGTAAAAGCTCTAAAACTTGCTCATTTAAGCCTTCTTACATTCCTGAGAGTGCTACTTTTTTTTTCTTTGCAAATTTTAAACATGTTTTTTGGGAAAAAAATGTTATAAGCTGTAATGAAGGAATCTACCAAAGCCTTTGTTTCTCATATACACATTATCAGTATGTAAGTACACATACACAGGTTCAACATATCTAAATCACCAATATACACAAACATTACACTTCAGAAAACATTCTCCAATTCATATTCTCAGCTAACCAGCAGCCTGTACATTTAGACAG
Source organism: Cygnus atratus (assembly GCF_013377495.2). Lineage (NCBI taxonomy): Eukaryota > Metazoa > Chordata > Aves > Anseriformes > Anatidae > Cygnus > Cygnus atratus. The sequence continues at coordinate 17,057,047 of NC_066375.1, forward strand.
CTAAACTTTCTCATACGTTTCAGCACAATGCCTGTAATTATAAGGATCAAGCAGTGTAAAGTTAACTCTGTTGAGAAAAGCTACTGGGCCACAGCCTTTTCTGAAGAGGTTACCACATTGGTCCCAAGGCATTGCTCACTGTCTACCAGCTAAAAACACATAACAACATTGCAATCAGGCACTCACCCGATACTCCGACACGTAGCCTGTCTGCTGCAGTGGCTTCTTACTGCTAGGAAGGAGAACAGCCAGACCTGTAACAAGACTGTTTGTTACCCATGTGAAAGCACAGGACTTCACACACACAGGGTATACCCCACACAAGTCAAAAGTTTCTTCAAACTTGTCAAATATCAACCCCTCCAATGTATTAATCACAATCCCTCATATAATGCAGCTGCAAAAGGCACCAAAGCCTTAACAATCAGCTTATGCCTTTCAGGTTTTCCACCACTAACAAGTCCTTTACAGCTGTATTCAATAACTTTTGGGTGTGGAGACAGGACTCTGCTTAAATGATGCCAACCATATGTTGCAGTTAACTCCTCTATTGCTTATCCATTGATATGTATCTGTAATATTAACAATAAGACAAATTTTCCTTCCAGTACAAGTTTAACATCACATGGTCTCATCCTGAATACTTACTTCAATTGCATTAACAAACACTGAATAAGGTTTTAATTTTAGAAGTGTAATACAAATAGCATGGTTCAGCATCCTTCTACCACACAGTTTACTCCAAACAATCACACACAATTATCTCAGAAATATTGTTTCAGAACTTAGATCAAGTTTCCGAAGTTAGCTTTTAAAGTTGGCTCACTTAAAAAAACAGGAGTAATTCAAGTAAATATGCAAGTACTTATTTGGACCTGGATTTCAAAACAGCAGAGAAGTCTATAGATTTACCTCTGCTTGATCAGAGTTGGAGGCCTTATGCCTCCAGTTTTGCCAATTTAAGAACTATGCAGTGACAGCTATTTTGTACTGGATACTAAATCTAAATGGTCAAATTAACAAAACATCTTTCCTAGGAGTACTGAAGAGGATATAGTCAACATGCAGCTGTATCTTTGTATTTTGTACTTATAAACTGGCAGTAGTTTGTAATCCAGGTACAAGTACAAAGAATATGCAACACATTAAAGGTCTTCAGATTTGCACATACTTAATAAATGCCCTCCTTCCTCAAAAAGACAAGAAAAAAAATGAAAAAGAAAAAAAATGTTCTGGAGTACAGGTGTGCTGAGGAAATTGAAGGAAGACAGGATTTTCTTTAAAATAAATAAATAAGTAAGTAAAATGCAGAAACCATGCTAACACAACTCTATTTCTGCATCTGGCTGGCAGTTAAAACCCCATGACCTTCTGTTTGATTTTAGTCATAGGCTTTCATCTCTCGAAGAAACATGGCACAAGCTATGGGTACCGGCTTATTAACGTTCAAGTCATTGTTAAAAGAAACCTCCTACAGAGCACAAGCTGATGCAAGCACGAACTCTTCAAATTGTTTACAAAGAGTACCTGTACATGACAAAAAAAAATTAAAAAGCCTGACAACAAAACTGACACCTAATTTATTTTTGAACATTTTAGCTCTCTTTTCTAAGAAACAATTAGTTCCCCAAATTGCTTGGGAACAGAGGTGCTACAGCCCCATTCTCTTACATCAGTGCAGTTCCAGGAGCGTGGAACCCCCAGTACAAACTGCCTTCCAGTATCTCAGGTCACTCCTAGCTACAAACAAAGCCCCAAGAAGATCTGCCCCTTGTCAATTGTCAACTTATCTGTCTTTCATTTGGGAATTAAAAGCCATTAGGTTATATCTCTTGTTCTGAGAGGGATGTGTAAGTAGCACTCTCACGCAACCACGAAATAGTGCTTCTTTGGCTTACAGCATCTGTTCTACACATCTGATCTCTTGAAAGCATATGCCCTTTGTGCCAATAAAGTTTTGACCAAATTTTAACCCTGTAATTCTCTGTTAACAAGGAGAAGGCCTTGTACTTTCTGCACAAGACTCAGGACATCAGAGCTCATTCTGAATCTTCATAGCATTCTCTTACGTGATCAACTGGAAGCAATTTAATTTGTGTCTTTTATTTGGCTAGTGTTGATGTCACCATTTTAGTTTGAATCAGTTGCTTTTGAGCAATTGTCCCTAGTCTCATGTTCTGGTTTGCACTGCAGAGAAGTTGCAGAACATGTGGAAACTACACAGCACAACTTGCACAAGGAAGACACATAATGTGCCCTAGCTTCTGATAGGTATTCAGGTCACAGAACCAAACTAGAGCTAGTCTGAAGTAAACCCTCCAGCAGTTACCAAGGTGAATGCTGAGTCCATTGCATCAAATATTCTTACCCCAACAACAAGACACAAGCAACATTTTTAATATTGGTTAAATTGAATTTAAGAGAAATTGCTGAACTGCTTCACATCAATCAAGGAATACCCTGGGAATAGTCAGAACAGAACCCATAAACCTTGACTGTTAACCTGAAGCTCTGGCAAACTCACAAATAAGAACAGAAATTTGTCTTTTTAAGAGTGACTCTTATTAAATACATGATGAGTCATTTAAGAGGAGTATTTCTGTAGCACTTCCAGGTGCTTAATTTTCAAGTACAAATTACCATTCTGTTGTATGAGTGCATGCTGAATTTAATCCTATGGTCTTTAGTGTGACAATGCATAAGCAAGTATTATTGAATAATCCAGGTAGCATTAAATTCAAGAACAGCTAGAAATGATTATAAAAATGGAATATTTTTGAAAAATCGATTGGAGTAACGATGAGCTACAGTTTTGACAGAAGTATGCTGTCAGAGTAGTTATATACAGAAGTATCAGAAATTTCAGTACTACAGAAAGTCAATTCTGAAAGCAACCTAAATCATGGACAACAGAAAATTGCTCTACGTGGTTGCTCTTTATATCTTGCCTTACAGTCAAAAGAAACAGAAGTACTAAAGGATTTTTTTAAAACTCATCACCTGAAAAATGAGAATTATTTAGGAAATCAGTATCTGTAAATTAAGGAGCATTATGTATTTTAATATGTATATTGTCGTATCACACAAACATTTTCATCAATCAAATGTTTTATTATATCAAATGTAGTCTAAATACTGCGTTAATAATCCAAATAATGGTACTTTTCATTTAGACCTGGATAAGTAAAATACTTATACATATAACCTATGTGTGATGAACTGATCTGACCCACAAGATCAGTGATCTGATATTCATAATTTAGGAATGCATTTGGATAAATAACATCTCAGGGACTCCTAAATTCAAAGTTAAATACAACATCCATACATTTCCATATAGAGTAGAGGAGAGAGATATGAAATACATGACTGTAAGGATACAGGTTATTTTAATGGTGAATGTATTTTGAAGTGTGACATCCACCATCCATTAACATAGCATGAATTATCTCACATCGTTCCCTTCAGCTGGTGGAGAAGTCTTTAATGGAAAGTCAAATATACTTATGAAAAAGGCTTTTAAGCAAATCTTTAACTGGCTCTGTCCCCCATGCTGGATAGCACTTTATAGAGTTGAACACAACTGGCATTTTTATGTCCTTTGCAGTGATAGCCATTATGTTTCTCTTGGCCTATTCATACGATTCCCTTATCATTATGAGCAGTGGTAAGGTGTTTTAATTCCTCTTTTCTCTGCATCATCTTTATTTATTTTTGAAAAACCAGAGAATAATTTTGCTTTCTTACTTGTTATTTCTATTATTTCTTGGCCGGTCAGTTGTCCTTGCCCTCTGCAGCACCACCAATGTCCTTCTAAGATAACAAGAATAGCATTTCTCCAATGCAGCTTTCCTCAAACATTGTGGTGCCTCAGATTCCAAAGCTGTACAGAAAAACCTCAAGTCTCTGTGTAGTGACATGACGCACTGCACAAACCATACCACAAAGTAGAAGTTATCAAGCTATTATTACCCATTTCCAGTAGGTAGTAATACTGAATAGCAATTCCTGGGGCAGACCTGAGCTAGAACTCAGCCAACAACAACAAGGAATGTATTACTTGAATGTGGAATTCCAGTGCCAGTCAATCACTCGGGATTAAAGATTAAATTCAAGCAGAAAGATGGAAGTTAACAAAAAGCAACAGAAATGCATAACAGTCTTTTATCAGATTTTATATATATATGTATATTTTATCAATGGACTTCATAGAAGTGAAACCTGTAACTGTTAAAATAAAATAAAGCACAGACTGCAGAAGCCTCATCATACAATCTTTGCTTTCAGTTATTTATCTCAACATAATTTCAGTGTAGCTTCTGCATATTTTTAAAAATAGAACACAAGGATATATTTGTCAATAAAGAAACAAAACAAAACAAAAACAAACAAACTTTTGGAGGATTTGATACTTATTTTCTGCTAATTTAGGATAGTATAATTTGCCAGGGAACCAGAGTCAGGTCAGTGCAGTGAGGTTGTGCCAGACAATAATTTATTTTTTAAAGCAAATTGGAGCTTGCTCTCTTCTTTGAATAGGATATACACAAGGTGTATTTTTTTCCTCTACAACAAGTTTTCGATTTTACATTAAATAGTTAATTTATATTGTCCCACTATCTACTTTTAGAATCAGTTCTATACCATAATAATACAGCTTTATTCAGCTATAGTCATTATTTACTAGCAGTGATTGTAATTTGCACTAAGTATTTAGGAAATAGTAAGTAAGAATCTTACTTTATAGATGCAATAGCAAATATAAGCCACAGGATTTTTATTTCTGTATTTTTTCAGCAATACATGAAAGAAAGAAGAAACATCATGTGATTTAGGTGAATAATCACGTCACAACTAATGATGGTAAATTACACAGTAAAATTTGCAAGCAGACCGCAGGAGGAAATAATCTGCATAAATCCTTCAGATAATAGTTTGACAAACCTGGCAAACAAAACAAAAAACACTACTCATAAATGATTGGCGAAAATAAATTAATATGATTTGCCATTGATTATTCTTCTCAATTTTTCCACTCCCCTATTATTTTCTAAAGCTAGACAACCAGTGTCTGCAAAATCTGGTATAAAATATAGATGAGGTAAACTAATCTCTTCTAAAATAAAAACCTATATATTTATTTTCTAACCCATTTATAACTCATTTACCAGGTGTTACTCTTGTTATGATATCATATATACACAGCAATATCCTTACTCTACAATCTCATAAAACAATCTTCAACTCATTGAACATCACAAAGGGCTAGAAACCATGGAAGACAGCTACAGAGGAGAAGCAAAGGATCCTACAAACACAAGACAGCTAGGAAATGACCACCAACAATAATAAAAGATAAAAATGGCAACAGAGAGAATATTAGGAAAAGCTTCAAAGGGCTGTATTGTTCTTGGAATTTTTCTGCTGTCTTCAGTTATGCTATGGGTCAAACCTTTAAAGAGTATAGCATAGGAAAATGGGAAAGGAATGAAAAGAGATGAAGCTCTTCAGTTAAAGATACTTTTAAAATGCATTTTAAATGTTTCTCTTAGGCAGTAGTGGCTGTTGTAGAATAGTAGCACTATGTTCTAAAGAAGACATATGAAAATAATTTCAGAATTTCCAGTAAGATGGAAATCAGTAAAACATTTTCTTCAGTCTATATTGTAACCCCTTGTTAGTAAATGCGGCATAACATGCACAAACGCTGTACAGGTGTCTGAAAATTGGAAAAAGAATTCCTCTTCCACCATGGATGTATTTTGAGCAGTTGTTGCCTTTAGAGAGTCTGTATGGTTTAAGCATACAGGAAGAACAAGGTTTCCAGAACACAGAGGAAGAATGAAACTATTATTTTGAGCTATTATACTAGCTTTAGAAAATATCGTATGCTCAGGTGTTTCAGATTTAACACATAAAACAAAAATCTCTTCATGAAGTAACTTGTCCAAAACCAAAAACAACTACCTGTACTTCTTATGACAGGTACAGTTTCAACCAATCTGCACTTGCACAGTGTATTCCAGAGGATCTTTGATGTATTCACAGCTAATTACTTAAATGTTACAACAGCTTTATGAAGGTCTGTGGCATCACTTGAATATTACTATTTTTTTTGCAAAAGCCTCTAAAGTGCAGAATATTACCCATTAATATCAATATGAAAAAGAGACTTTTAAAATAGCATATCCAAACCACAAAACACAACACATGCCCCTAGCATAGGTTACCTTTCTTCTCATAGAAATATTTTGAAAAAAACAGGACGTAAGTGGAAAAAGAATGCATGTATCATCTCCACAAGATACTACAAGTGTCTGCTTAAAATCTTGTGAGGTCCTGCCTTCCAAATGGTTAAAATTGCACTGTAAAATAGTTATAGGGGATGTAGACATGATACATATGTCTCAACATATGGGTCAAGGAACTTTGGGTAATTATCTGTCACTGAGAAAGCATTATTAAGGTGATTAGGGTGATTAAGTTCTAGCCAATTTTAGATTATTCTAGTACAGATCTGATGGAAAAGTGAATCCCAACAAGAAGGATAGTTTGGCTGGCTGACACCTATAATTGTTACTCATGAAAACAAATCCACCTGCCTAGTAATTTCCTATGCTTCTCTCTGTGCTCATCCTCTCCCACTGCCCTTTTGTAAGCAGCTCATTCTTGAAAACTGGCAATATGTTAACAAGTGAGTTGGTTGGCTCAGCAGCTCCCAGGTGATGAGGGGCAAACAGGCAACTTGATGAACAAGTTTTTCTCCTTATAGGGATTTCGAACATGAGTAGTTCTATCCATGAGCCAAATCTGAAGTGTCAAACACTAGATGAGGAAAATACAGCCTAAGACACAAATGTGTTTGTTTTTTTTTTCCATTAGAAATTTTATTTTCCTTTCTAAACGTCATTTCATGACTATATAATTAATGAAGAAGGATATATTCCTTGAGTCTTCTGGGATCTGCCACAGCACATCTGACCAAAGGTGTAACTACTGAACTATGACATTCCAGACAGATGAGGAGCTGCAGCTGCAGCTCATATCAAAGCTTGTGTGGCAGTTCATATTTGCCAATATATCTTTCAGGTGAAAAAGGTGTGATTTCCTCCCTGGTGATTTCACAAGTGACTTTCATCAGTAGCTTGCTGTAAATTTGGCATGGCAAGGGGTTGCAAGAACATACTTGCTAAGACACAGAGGTTTCCGTTATGAGACTATACCTGTTTTAGTCTTCTCTGGATGACAATACGAACCCTGCAAGTATCTCTTTTTCCTCTAGGACTCCAGAAAGCAGTAAGAAAGAAACAGGGCAGGCGTTTCTGACTTGCTTGCTACTGTACACATTCATGATACTGTGCTCCTTTCAGTCATTTTTGAATGCTTTTCCATTTAAATATACATGCATTTAAAAAGAAACAAAACCCAGAAAGCTAGAACTTACAACTCTGCTGTCATATAAATATTCAATTGAATGCTGCAACTGAGATATGACACTATCATCTTCAGCATTCCCAATATTTTTAACTTAACACATAACTGTTATTTAAAGCCTATTTAATATAAAAACAGCAGTAATTTGAAGTGTTAGTCTAAGTCAATTGTTTCTGATTTGCTTCAAAAAATGCAGAATCCTAATCTCTGTTCAGCGTAACCCTTGCTACTCATTTTCTCATCCTATTTTTCTGGTGAATTTACTCCTCCGTTTTAATATATTTTGTTAAGGGTTTTAGAACTGTAATGGGTTCTTTTAATTCTCAGTATTTTTCATATGTGCTATGGCAGTCTTATCCTGTTTGAAAGCTTTTCAAAGAAATATGCACTGCACTACCTGCAGAAGCTCACCACATCGTGGTACTGATGAAAAGGAGGCAAGAGTGCTGGATTAAAAATCATCCCGTGCTCTCAGGCCTTGAGATTTCTGATTTAGCAAATGTCAGTAGAGGAGTCCTCGCTGCTTCTAGCTGGTGCAGTGGGCTGTGGGGAGGGCTGAGAGAGATGCTGCTTATTTGGTTGAATGTTCATTCAGCACTCTTTTCTCACCAAACTGGCAAATGTTCCTCTTGTCATCTTACCCTAAAATCTAAGTGAAACAAAAATGTCTGTTTATGCTTACCAGGCAGGTTTCATCCAAATTTTACAGTTATAATTAAAAGCTACATTTTGATTAAGGACATTATGAATTACAATAAAGTGCAAGGAACATGCAAAATGAATAATTAACATTGTATAGACTTCAGCATCATAATTAAGATTAAATACTACATATATTCAAACTGGATTAGCACATCCACTGAAAGCTGTAATGTGCTCAGTAGGAGAGTCTATGCATTCACAAAACAATGTTTTATGAGGAGTATTCTAGCAACATTAAGCATAAGGTTGTCATATATAAAATGATTAACGTTTTATATAAAAGAAGCTGTAATTCCAGTAAATGAAGTCATTTCATCTCCCTGCTGTTTCTACCTTTAGGAATATACTATAAATGAAAAGTGGCTCAATGTGAAGTCTAGTTAAATAGAATATGAATCCTCTTGTTTGAAGTTAATGAGACTTGGAAACCTGCATTTAAAAAAAATGTTGTGATTTTAAATCACCAATTTCATTAAGATTTGCATGCAGCATAGACATTTTTGTTCTACTAATGCTTCCAAGTTCTTAGCCACACAGGACAGGATGTCGCCTTGTTTTTCCCGATCTTTGTTTGCAATGTGTCTCACACTTTCAGCTAGTTCTCAATAGATCTCAACCTTCCGAAAGTGTCTTAGTAGATGCACGGCTACCATCAGATACAAAGAGAACTCTATGCTTGAATTTAAGCACATGCTTAAGAAGGCATCATTGAAAGCTAGGAAATATCTCTTCTGCTTTTAGGAACATGGCTGTTCAACTTCAAGGATTTGTTTCTTTCCAGTGGGGAGGATTGTTGAAGAGAACCTGCAAGAACTGGAAGTAGTTGAAGTATGAAGCCCCAAAAATGTTCAAACAAAATAGCAGTGAGAAAAGTGACTCCTTGGCTACTGATTACGCAGTCATTTTGTCAAGGCTGAGTACGTACAGATTGCTGGGGTATTGCTCTGAGCAGCAAAATGTCCGTCTGCAGAAGAGGTGCTGACAAGTTGCCAGCTGCTCCAAGCTGACAGATCAAAGGAGAAATGGACTGTAATTTTCTCCTCAAGAGAACAGAAGACAGCAAGGTTAAATCATGTCTATGCAAAGGAGCGACAGGAACGTCAGATGTAGATAAAGCAATATATGTATCGGCATGTATTGTTTTAAATATGTGCCATGTGATCAAGACACATGGATTAAAAACTGGGAACCCCAGGTCAAACACGGTGGGAGAAAGATCACCCATTATGCTCAATGTCATTACCTTTTGACTAAAGTGATTTTGGTAGTAAGATGACAGAAAAAAAAATGGCAACTCAGTCTATATCACCATTTCATAAACTATTTGGCTGACTTTGTCCACTTGCAATTGTTAGACAAATAGGCTGTACAGCTGGCTGTAGGCTCTTCATTAAAGGAGATTTTGTAGCACAAGACTGCAGCACTCAGTGCAGAACACTAGTGAGTCTTTACACAAAAGCTCCAGTCACTCTTCTATTGTTGCTGTTATCTTACACATGAGAAGGGCTGGCTGGGATCCTTGCTGGGCCCCTGCCCAAGCAGAGATAATTAGCATTGCTGACAGTGATAGCATCCATGCTGCCTTTACTTAACCTCAGTGTGCCTGACCAAACCATGGTTTTCCCATGCTTTTCCTGGCACAGCAATGAACTCTTTGTAGCCTTTAACCACTTAGACTTTCTCCTAAGTGCGGAAAGTATAGCTAGATTGTGATAATATTAGGCATCTTCAAAGAAAACAGGTTGATTTTCCTATGAAAGGGAAATGGAAATGATTTTACACTTCTATTCTGAATTTGCAGAAATGCCTTGAAAACATTTTAGGAAAACTTCCACACCTGCTTAACAAAATGAGAAGAGGCAGTTCCTGAGGAGTTGTTTTCTCATTTACATGCAGCTGGATTTCACAAAAACACAGAGTTTTACATCTTCCTGCAGTGTAAACCTTTTCCTTCATAACAGTAAGAAAAAGTCTATGCAAACATAAAATTAGTAGATTAGAAAGTTGAATTTTCCACTCCAAGTTTTTAAAATATCTTCCTAATTTGGTAAAAAAATCTTGGCAAGATACATATTGCTATTACCTACAGGAAAAAAAAAAAGATCTGCATCACCAATACTTTCTGGATCTCATGTGTTTGCAAGCATGAATGACCTGTAGACAGAAGCAGTTGGTTTGTAGCTTTTAGTTGCCCTCATTAAAACATAAATAAATCATTGTTTGTGATATGGATGACTGTTGTTTGTTTCCTGCGCTATCTGTCTACATTTGCCTGCTGTCCCTTGCCTTCTAGCTGGAGTGGGAGCTCACCAGAGTACAGATTTCTTATTCAGTCCCTGTGCAGTGACCAATACAGTTTGAATGCTGTCAGGGATCGAGGCCCCTACCACAATACAAGTGACAAAGACATTTTCATGCTAAGGCAGGCCAGGCTCAGAACTGCCTTTTTGATGAAGGATGTGTGCAAGCCCAGGTAATGTGATGGCAGGTAAACTCTTTTACTATTTGTAAATTTGAACTCTTTTACTATTTCTCTGTGCAACTGGGGTGGCAGGAGCCAATGCCAGCAGGCAGGAAGGAAACACTGCCAGCCCCATGGGAATCTGTTGGGACAGATGAGGCTGCAGCTCCTGGCCTGGCACTGAGCAGCCACATGCCATGCCATTGGGGGCACCTGGGGAGAGCCAGCGCCTCTGTGGGTGAGGGGGGGGTGACTGGGTTGGGGATGCTGAAAGCTCTGTTCTTCCTCCTTACACCAGAGCTCATGGGCACTGAAACTGTCAGTGGGAAACAGACTGAATCCCCTCTTCTGAGTCATTTGTTGCTTTCATGCGTCATACCTGCTTTTTATTTATAAAGATGTAGTTCAGTTGGATAATTTTAGGATTGTAAGAGAAACACAGATGTAGCCATTGCTTACAAAGTGAAGTATTCATACAGATATGACTACAGCAACCTTATAAATTGCAAGATATTGAGAAATCTTCTTCCACGGACAAGCCTTGAATGAAGGAAAATGACATAGTGGAGCTCATGTCTCAGGGGCCAACCACTAGGAAATCTCATAATGGCTTGCTCTGCAAGATATCAAGCCTTGCTGGCACTAAGGAGTAGCTTCTTAGTTAGGACAAAAAACACAGGGTATGCCAAAGAACTTGGCAATGTGCTTTTTTGGTTTGTTTGTTTGTTTGTTTGTTTTTCCACTGGGAATTCGCTACCAGCCCAAAGGTACACATAAAAGATTCAGACAAGTGCTCAGTGCTCTTCCTATATAAGAGCAGATCTCGGTGCTGCCAGGCCTATAACTCTGCAGCCTGTGTGTGCTGTTCTGCTATGACCATCCTACCTCCCGGGGAAAGCACCTTTTCTCAAATGAGAAAAATGAAGTGACAGACTATCTTCACACCTAAAAATAATAAAATTCTTCTTTCCACTCACACATTGCAAATATTGATTCATTCTTGTCATTGGCAGAACAAAGCCCGTTATTCATCTGTTAATTTTGTTAGGTAAAGAGCACATTGTACTGCATACAATTATATACGTTCAGGGTAATCCACATCTTAGAAGGGAGGGAGTCTGGCTCTGGATGCAGAAAAGTACTGCTCGCATTACAATACTCCTAACATTTAAACCACATTTGACTGTCAAATCAGTTTGTATACTGGAGCAGAGGAGGCAACAAGTAAGGCAGTCTCCAGTGACACGATATAGCTGATGTTGCATGTGCTACCAGAACAGATGCCATTAAAATCAGCATTTAGGATTTAGAACAGTGAGGTGAGAAAGCCTGTCCTCTCATGCAGTAATTACTACTGCAGGAGAGCCGCCAGCAACCGCGCGCTGCCCAAGTATTCACTCGGCCAAACCTCCAAGTTCCTATTCATGTTGTGTTACTGAAGTGGATTTTGTTTTTCTCCATGTATCATAATTTGACATAGCTATTTCAGAGATGTTGAAGGAAACTTTCAAGACACTTCTCAAAGCTCATAAAAGATTTTGATCTAAATTATAACACAGCTAAAAAGAAACACTGGATCCAGGATTATTTCTTGCTCATGCAAATTCACTGACCAGTTCCTGAAAGAGCAAGTGATCACAAATAATAGGTACATTCAGAGCACCAGTGGGTGTTAGCATTATATCAGAAATAAAGCTCATTTTGCTAAGAAATAGCTCTGCAACATTTCTAAAATAAGAATAAGTAACAGGTATGGTCCCTTTTTGAAAATTATTACCACATTTCTCAGGCTGGTGGATACTTAACCATGTATCTATCCTTAGCAGTATTACCACTCTGTAGCAACAATGAAGGATATGGAAAAAAAGTCTATGAAAAACATAATTCCTGCCTGTTTAAGTAAGGTTCTTGAGTATTTTTATATGCTTCTCTCCAGTTTAGAAACCATGGAGAAGATCATTCCATGAGGATATAGGTAAATAAATAGGAAAACTGAGAAAGGCAGATTGAGAAAATGTTCAACTTGCACTGCAAACTAATTTTTGTTTAGAAATGGAAACACAGAATTTTCATGCAAAAATACTTCATGGATTTAAAAAATGTGTTTAGATCTCAAGCTGAATGTCAGAGATAGTAGCATAACTATAAGTTAGTTCTACAGTGATACAATTGCATGTGCTAATACTACATAATGTTAATAGCCTTATCAATTGAAATGCTATAAACATATTTTATGGCAGTATAAATACTGAAATTAATGCAATCAGGAACCAATAGCAGTAATTCTGTTTCCTGTTACTTTGCACATTTAACTTCAAATTTGTTGTGAACATGGACCTCCATGCAGAATAATTCTCCTGTGCCAATTTTAATCAAATTTAAATACCGTCTGAGGCAAATAAGCTCTCAAATAGAAATACTTCAGGTGGAATCTGCCTTCATTAAATTATACTATTTTATGCAGAAAATGGTACCAAGGTAGTTCTTACATTAAGGCAGATGGTAATGAACCATAAATCACACATAAACACAAAATTTTGAACAATGCAAGAAAACTATTACCTTTCTCAGTTGAAAATAAAGAAATTGTGCAGAAAACAGCATGGGAATGAATATAATACATTTACATGTATTTAACATAATCAGACAACAGTTGGCCCAGCTCAAAAATCGTTCAGTAAGCCTTTTGTGGCTACCTCTAGTCTTGAATTTGCAGATCTCAGCAGATGAAACAAGTTCAGTTCATATTTCTTGTAGAGTCAATCCTCACTATTCCTGTATTTCCCTACACAAAGAAACAGCCTATAGCCAGCATCAGAGATAGAGTAATTTTTTTTCCATGAAAATTTTAACTTTGCCATGAAAAGAAAAATTTCCACTGGAAACCTCCTGACTTATCTGGTAAACTGTGGTCCCCACATTGCACAGTGCCTGCATTTCAGCATGCCATCACAGTATTTCCACTCCAGGTTGATATTATTCAACCTGTGCATTTATTTATTTATTTATGGGGAAAAACATGGGAATACACTCTATTCCATACAAGTCACTATAACATGATATTTTGAGGTGTCACATTTGTTATTTTGTTAGCATACCAAATCAGATATACTTAACATTCAAAATAAGAAATAGCTTAAGGTACTACTTATTGCTTAAAGGTTATCAGATTAAAAGTTTCAATTAACTTGAAGCTATGTAGGTAGTGATCACACCCAGAATGGAACTGTGCAGACAGAGGTAAAATCTTGTGCCTGAGCTACTTTCATCCTGGCATCTGGTATTGCAGTGTTCACTCAAGACTAATGCTTTTAGTAAATTTACCAAAACGTACTGGTACACTTAAGACAGTTAAGGTCTCCTCAGCTTACTTTTAAGGAAAGGACATACTGACCTGAGTAAAATTAAAGGACAGAAATGTCCTTGCAGTTATCAGAGTAAGTTTGGCCTTATGATGAGTCTATTGTTTAATTAAGGCCTTAATCTAATCAGAATGAATACTGATTACCACAATACCAACTATAGCAGTAGTAAATTGGAGCTGTAAAGCCCAGTTGGGCACTTAGGTATATTCCCAAGCAAACTACGTGATTTGCACTGACCTCTAGGCTGCCATGACTAGCTTAGGCAAGACTACTGAAGTGCTGATTATTTTTTCACATCGATTGGCTATTCGTATCAAATTAGATCAGTGGCACACTATAGGGGAAATTTTTTAGTTCAAGAATTTGGCCCAGTTTACTTTTCCTCTTTCACACATTCTCACCAAATAAGAAGCATTCTCTTGAAGATGGCCTTCAAGTCTTACATGTATGGCATTATTTATTGTTTAAACATGCTTCAGCACTGAAAGAACAGAATATAATAAATATGAAAAAAAATCTGTGAAGTAGGATTTCAGAACTTTATAAAGGAGGAACTGAGAAAAATTCAGTATATTGTATCAAATAAATTAGCAGGAATACTTAAGAAGAGTAGAATCAGCAATGCATGCATATATTATATAAGAGAAACAGGCAGAAATCCTTGTAGGGACAGTGATATTCTACAGAACTAACATGAATTTTCAAAGCCATCACCAATAGGAAAAGTTTATGATTGGCTATTCAGAGAGTTTTCATTATGGTCTTTTGTCAAGCACTCTTGACATTAAGCTGCAATGGTATACAAAATATAGTCATTGCATTGATTTGTAAGCAATTAACAGACTATAAATGATATTTAGGTAATAAATAGCTAGTTTTTATGGTCAAAGTCCTATAAAGGCCTATGCTGGGGACCTTGCTGCTCCTGGGAAAGGGATGAAGTGAGATAGTTTTCTGCTGCTACAAAGTTATTCCCTGTAGTAAAAATGAGAGGTGAGAAGACTTACAGAATGTGTAGTGATATTTAGTATCGCTATGATAAAATAGCAAAGGAAAATCAGTGTTGATAAATGCAAAATAATGCTTATGGGGAAGAACAACTAAAACTTTTCATAATAAAATACTGGGATCTAAACTAGCAATTACTACTCAAGGAACTATTGAAGTTACAATAGATAGTTCAATGAAATATTTCCTTTATGTTCAGTAGGAATCAAAAACGTACCTAGAAAGATACTTCGCTCCCCTGCCCCTCCCCCCTCCCCCGCCCCCCCCGAAGTGGACAGATGTCAGTATTAAAGAGAAGTAAGACAGTTGGGTATTCCTGCATACAGGAACACCAGCCCATCTCTGATAAAATTTACGAAAATTAAAAATAGAGCCATGAGTTGGAAAGCATTTTGGCATTTTGATACAGAGCCACATCTAAGAGCACAGAAACACAGAGAAAGAAGGGGTTCAGCACTCAGAAGAAGTTTTATCTCACCAGAAAAAGATGATTTGTCCAGAATGGACCACAGACACTCACTCTGTATACCACATGGCATGGCACAGGCACTGTTCTTTAACAGGCTTATGACCTTTTGACAGAAATGTAAGACTCTAAAAATTACATATGTGCTAAAGGAAGAGTGTGATATTAACGACATTATTAGCATTCCTTGTCCCTAGAATAGAACAAAGTTTCCTAAGGAAAAAACATGCAGTTAATCAGGTACGTGCTCCCCAGCAACTAAGAAAGACAAATTTCCTCATTTCCTACCCACCCCAAATCCAGTAGACTACAATTTGATGCAGGGAAAATCATCTTCTGGGAAAAAAAGCCTAGTGACCATTTTAATCCTGAGCAAAGGAGGGTATATGAATCAATCACTTATGAGATTTCTTAATATCTCCAAGCATGGTAGTGCATCCCTTCAGCATCTCTTTCTAGCCATGTTAAGTCTCCGAGCACAACCTTTCAAGCACGGATTTAATTAATGTCAATATAAATTCAGTACCAGCAACAATCAACAAATGACAACTAAGAGCCTTACCAGCCCCCTCTTGAGGATACCAGCAAATTGAACATCCAAAGACAAAGGTCACAAGTTTTACTTTTTAATTCATTAATTTCTTACTTCTGTGTTATCATAACGTCTCCTCCATACTCCACCTTGTCTGGAAATGTTTCACTACATCCTGCTTGGCTAGAGCTTAGAAACCTTTTTTCTGTTTTCCAATCTATATTTATTACTGACATATCTGAACATATATGATCTTGTAGCATTATTATCCTACTAATAAAATACATTTTATCTTAGCTCATCACCATCAGGCATAGACTTGATCAAGATCAAACTGGGATATAAGGTCTCCAGGGAGACCTTATAGCAGCCTACTAGTACTTAAAGGGGGGCTATAGAAAACCTGTAGAGCTTCATCAGGGAGTGGAGTGATAGGACTGAGGGGAATGGCCTTAAACTAAAAGAGGGTGGTTTTAGATTAGATATTAGGAAAAAATACTATAAGAGTGGTCAGGCACTGAAACAGAGAAGTTGTGGATGCCCCATCCCTGGAACTCTTCAAGCCTTTGAGCAACCTGGTCTAATGGGAGGTGCCCCTGCCCATGGCAGGGGTGTTGGAACTATACGGTCTTGAAGTCCCTTCCAACCAAAACCATTAAATGATTCTACAATGATTCTATGAATTTCATTTTAAAACGAACTCAAATTCCTTAAAAAAAAAAAAAAAAAAAAGAGCATTGACTTTAAAGAAAGATTAGAAATTCTGTCTTCAGGAAACTATGTACAGGTTGGTACTACTGCACTGCACACACCTCCTTAAGATGATACAAGTTGGCACTGTTGAGTTTAATCAACTTTCAAAGGCACTTGTTGATACCCTGTGTCCAGAGTCTGCAGAATCTCATTCCCAAACAACTAGTTTCACTGAGAATTGTAATCAGAAGAAATTTGTGTAAGGTGACATTTTTTCAGTCTATCAGACATGTAGGTCAATCTGCCTTATGATTAAGATTTTTTCCTAATCATGTTAAAGAGCATTAAATTTTAATTACTTGCAAATTGGATGAGAGTTCAGAGATGCAAAATCTCTATTGACAAGAGAGAGCTGTTTCCAATCTGCTACAGCCATTTCTGCCCACGTGTCTAGCTTTAACGGTATTATATACGATTATTTGTGGCCTTATCATTTGACAGATCTAAACACTGACAGTGAAGCAAAATTCTTTTTTTAGCTGGAGTGAATATAAGGTGACATGGAACAATTACATGCCTGAATCAAACAACTTCCTTTCAACGGGTCTGGAAACTAATACTTTTATTTACACTACATAGGCCCATAATCAACAAGTAAACATATAGATTAATATGAAACTATCTCACAGAGTTTGGCTATACAAAAAGCTTGGCTATAATTCAAGTTCTTGTAGTACTTAGAGCTGATGCAGATGCATGTGAACTAGCTATACATAAGCTTAGCAAGGCATAACTACAGAATATATAGCTACAGAATGCATAGCTACAGTTACAGATACATAACTACCGAAAACTCAGTGAAGACTTGCGGACTGATTATCGAGGGTTCTGGTTGGCTTTAAAATCTGTCCCAAACCATGGACTACTGAAGATAATCTTGTTATTTCTATCAGAGGTATTTGTTTTACAGCCTTTTTGTCTAAAAAAGAAATACATTTATTTATATATATCCTTTGTGTGATACTCTGAAACTTGATAATATTCTGATGTGTAGTCTTCATAACATTGTGCTGACTCCTGACATTTTTTCTACTTAGGACAATTTTTTTTCAGACAGAATATGCAATCTGCAAGCAAAACTGTATTATGCACTTGAATTCTTCCTGAAAAAGGTTCAGTGAATTCCTGTGTACATATGAATACTGATATGACTGTCTTCATGTGTAAATTTGTCTGTGCATAAATAACTTAAGCAAAGTAACTTTGGTAGAAGAAAATCTGATATAGATCAAGACAGCTAGAGATGGAAAGAGCTTAGAGACACAAACCATACTGGGGTAAAAAAAAAATAAAATTTAAAAAAATCTTGAGGCAATTTTCAGTCTAGGATTAGACGTAACAGGTGTACATAATCAAATCAAGGGGAACTTTGATATGACAGAAAGTTAGGCAGCTTTGGATGAAGTTTAGTGATTAGACTGAGGGCCATTATTGTCATGATTTTTCTGACTTCTGACTTCCCATCCCTGCATGAGCAATTAGATTTCTTTGCAACTTAAAAGCATTAAGGCACGATGTTTGCAATCTATTTTTGTGCTTCTTTCTGAAGTCCACTCACCACGTACTCTTGCTAAAATTAGAACTAGACATGTATGCTGCTCTTTGCTTCCTGTGGCATGCACAGTTTTAGTCAGCCTTGTATTTCTTCATCACATACAGTGTTAGTTTATATAGTTCAGTTTTTCAGCAAACAAACTAACCAGATAACCAAAACCCAATATAAAACAGTAAAAATTAGTCAAAGAAAGAATATTACAGGCTTTAGAAAATTCTCTTTGAATGTAAGACATATACAACAAAAGATTTCTTAGATTTCTTCTTATTCCAATTGCATGTTCTTCATGATTAGAATATATATATTCTGCCAATGCATTGCTTTTTTTTTGAAAATAAATATTCTTCAGCTTCTGTAGGATTAGAAACATAATTGTAACTGATATGCCGGGTTATTAGTGTCACTTTCACAGTTAAGGTTAAGTCAGCTTAGTTAGTAAGTTAATGTACTCCTTCACCTTGAAGACTATGATTCACTTCTAGCACTATTCTCAAATTAAAAGTTCATATAAGTTAGCATCAGCTCAGTTCTTTCTCCATGCAGTTCACATTGTCCTAAAGTGCTCCCTTGGGTCGTTTAGCTTGGGAAGAATAATTGACATTATTCTTACTTTTATTTCTCAATAAATCAGCATAGCTGGAAATAGGTTAAAAGAATAAAGAAATTATGATGAAAGCAGGCAATTAAAGATTTCAGGATTACATTACCAAATAAAGACCTGAGAAGAAAGTATTAAGCTGGTACTGAAAACATGGAGTGCCATAATAAACATTTATGAACATTTTATATCTGCATTCAGCTAATGGCAGCTATTTATAACAGGTGCTTACTTGCTACAAACAACAGCAAATCCCATTTGGAAAATCTAACACTGTTTATAATTCACTGGGAAGTTTTAGTCTATGATTAATTCGACTATTTCCAAGGGCACTCAGGAAGACAGAAAAAGTCGAAAAGGACTCTGTTAAGAGTGCTTCCAGGAGGACTATTTACAATAGGTGTCCTGTTCCACCTAAATATTTAGATGAAAAAAAATTGTTAAAAAACATATTTCTCATTACTGTCATTAGTCCAGCCCTCAGGTCTTCAGGTGCTGGGTTCAAAATGATGAGCTGTTTCTGGTGCCAGGAAAGAGTCCCAGAAAACAGCCATTCCACATTTCAAAAGATGTAAACACTGTGTCTGTCTGCTGCAAAAGTTGCACACATGGACCACTGAACATAATCACTAATCATGAGTAATCCCTGATAATGGAAAGACTAGAAATAGCAGAGGGACTATATTAGCTGAAGGTTTATGCTGAAGAACTTTAATCACACCAGAAGACTTCATACAGGTAATGATAGGCTTTTGAACCTACTCTAACTTTATCATAATCAGGGGCTGAAATAGGTTACGTTTTACTCATCACATAATTACATTTTGTACAAGACACAACTGAGAGAGAAATAAGCCACTTGTTAACTGTGCTATCCTGTATAGCAGGGAGCACGAACCTCACCTTTCTGCTGCTTGGAAATGCTGTGCTGAGGAAGCTGATGCTGCTGGTACATTGCAGAAATGTGCATGTTGGGGCACTGCAGAAATCAAAGTTCCCCTTGAGATCGGTTATAACTTCTGGGATTAAGGCACAGTGTTACACATTTTGTTGAGCTGTGGCACTCTCTGAAGATTTTAATGAGGACACAGCCAAAGTTTCCTGGAGTGTGAATCAGTTTTTCACCTCTTCTATAAAAGGCAATTTCCATTAGGTAGTACAGAGGTAATTGGTGAACAGTGTAAAGACACTGGCATTATGACTGCTGGCTACCTGCACTGTAACAACTATAAGAGGTGGACAAAGCTGATTCTAGTTGGAAGAATCCAAATCCTGTCAGAGGTACCGTAATTATGTACCAGAGACACTAAGAGGGTAAGTTAGCTCAGCAGGTTACTGTCATGACTTCTGGCAACTAAGAGTGCTTGTTACTGAAGAGCATCTCATTTCAAATGTTTACAGTCAGTGATAGAATTGCTGTTTGCATTTCAGCACATCAATGAAACTAAATCTTATTTATACAATTTAATAATTAGATGCATTTAATTATTAATGTAAATATAATACCAGGAAAATCTAAATAATTAATGATATACTTATAAATAATTTCTGTTAGTGAAATAGATTGAGAAAGTGATTTGTTCTTAACAGTAGACTTATAAATATTTAAAAGGAAGTACCAACAATGCAGTTTACAGACAATAAAAACCCTAATGCTCCTAAGTCATTTATACAGTGCAGAATAGAACTATTAAATTTGAAGATAAAAACAACTGATGAGTTTCCTGTCCGTAAGCTTTGATTTACAGCCAGGAAGTTGGAAATTATTTTAAATCTGACTTTCCACATTGTAGAATATTTTATAAATAAGACTTAATTGATTTCAAAAAAATCATTTCCTTGAATCTGAGTATTTGAGCACACAGATGAGATAGGCAATGCTTGAAGTCACAGCAACTGCTTTTGAATTTTTGCTTTGTAGCAGATATATAACTGAACCTGAAGCTGGACCTTCATCTTTAGATAAGCTATGATTAATGTAATGTAAATTGTGGAGAAACATAAACTTCTGGTATATTATAATCCCTGACCACCTGGAGTAAATGTCACCAGCATAAATTATTACAGCCTTGGGACTATTCTGGTTTACTCTTAGTTGTAATGGCTACGAAGCCCGTTCTGAAAGCCACCAACATTTATATCCAGTGAAGCATGTGGTTTTCTGACTTCATATTGACATAAGTGGAAAAATAAATTAAAACCTATGTAGGATTGAGGAGCACAAGGAGCTGTATGAGCCTGTTGGATCTGGATCACAGAATCATAGAATGCTTTTGGTTAGAAAGGACCTCAAAGACCTCAGTTCCAATCCCCCTTCCACTAGACAAGGTTGCCCAAAGCCCCATCCAACCTGGCCTTGAACACTTCCAGGGGTGGGGCATCCAACTGGGATCTACCAATGTGTTCTAGCAACTATAAAACCAATGTAAAGAATGCCAACTACAACCAACCAGTGGACTTCTTTCTACCTGTTTAAGATACAATAAGTGAAATACACTGATTAAGAGAATAAATTGTATACTTTAATAGGGAAAAACAAAACAAAACAAAACAAAACAAAACACCTTTCTAGATAATTTTCTAACAGCCTGTACCATTCTATTTATTGTAACTCCTACCTTGGCAGGTTACTTGAAAACACTGTAGGAGACTATTATTTTCTATTCATTTCAGTACTGTTAGAATGATTTTACGTGATGCAGTTAAAATTCTGTGAAATTCTATTGCTTTAATCTCTTTTATTCCTATAGGCTAGTTCCATAATAGATGGGATCATTTTAAAATCATCAGATAGTAAAACAAAATGTCACACTAATTACCTTGAATTACTGATAATCATGAAAAAACATGGACAGTTAACTAATCAATTAGAAAAATCGCTTTACCAACACAAGTACTGTGAACCAGAACTGCAATGAAAAGACTATCAAGGTACACGAAACATGCAAAAAAAAAAAAAAAAAAAAAAAAAAAAAAACACAAACAGGATCTGTAAGCAATATTATCCATTGCTCCACTTTTCTCTGTCCTGATAACATACAATAATCTGTTCCAGTGTACAAGAGCACATGGAAAAAACTTGATTAATTTCTATTTTCCTATTTTCCTCTCCCTTCTTAACTATTTTCAGTGCTACTTTGTTAGTAAGCAGTGGAATATACAGACATATGCCTTATAACTCTGTTACATTTTCCTCATACAAGAGAAGTACTTTCTGTGTAGTTTAGAAGCAGTACTTTATGAGCCACCATGCTGCTGAGGAAGCACTCTATATTTATAATAAATAGGTCCTTCTATCCAGAGATGTGCATCAGTGCAATAGAAGTACTTGATTTTGTTTCTATTTTCTTACAAAGCCCATCTCCTTTGCTGTGAGTGTCATCATCTGTAGGACTCCATCATCTGCAGACCTTCCTCCCACCCTACCTTGACTCCCATTCCATCTTCTTCTTAATTCAACAACTCTGTCAAAGGCTTGAGGAGAACTGTCAAGAGTTATGTTGCATAAATCCAGAGATAAAACTGAGATCTTTGCTTTTCTAAGAAACACACAAATCCCTTGGTATTTCAGTGACAGGAAAGCAAATGCTTCAGTATATATATGGGAAATGTGGACAACAGTGGTAGGTAATACAAACCTTGCAGTGTTAATTAGCACTACCCTCTGATCCTTACCAAAATGAAGCTTCCTCACCATTATATAAGTAGTGCACAGTTAATAAATTTCTTGTGAAATATCTTTTGGAATGAAAAACCAACCAGCAGCACTAACCAGTGACCATTTGACTGTGCTGGCCAGAATACAATGCTTCATTGAATTTGAACACCTGAATGCAGGAAAACAGTTGCTTTTAATTTACAAAGCAGATTTTTACAGCCATAGGTGTGGCTGTACAACATAACAGCATGGTGCATACAGATACAAGCACTAGTTATATTATATATGTTATATATATATACATTATATATAAGTTATATTTTGTGAGGTTTTCATATTGTTGAAAGGAATTACAGGATTACTGTGGGATTACATTTTGAGGCACACCAAACGAAGAGTTACTTTTTATGAATTGTACAAACTGTTGATCAGCTCCAATGACTATTTTTATTTAATCACAGAATCATTTAGGCTGGAAAAGGTCTTTAAGACCATCAAGTCCAACCACCCACCTCACGCTACAAGTCCACCACTAAACCATGTCCCTAAGCACCACATCTTCATGTCTTTTAAACACCTCCAGGGACGGGGACACCATCACCTCCCTGGGTGGCCTGTTCCAATGCCTAGCCACACTTTCCATGAAGAAATTCTTCCAGATATCCAGTCTAAACCTTCCCTGGCACAACTTGAGTCCATTGCCTCACATCCTATCACTTGTCACTTGAGACAAGAGGCCCACATACCTCGCCGCAGCCTCCTGTCAAGCAGTTTTAGGGATCGATGAAGTCTCCCCTCAGCCTCCTCTTCTCCAGACTGAGCAGCCCCGGCTCCCTCAGCTGCTCCTCACAGGCCTTGTTTTCTAGTCCCTGCACCAGCCTCATTTCTCTTCTCTGAACCCTCTTGTCATGAGGGGCCCAAAGCCCCACAGAGTACTCGAGGCGTGGGCTCACCAGAGCGAGCACAGGGGGACAAGCACTTCCCTCGGCCTGCAGGCCACATTACTTCTGATACAAGCAAGGATGCTGTTGTCATTCTTGGTCACCTGGGCACACTGCTGGCTCAGCTGGCTGTCAGCCAACACCCCCAGGTCCTTTTCTGCCAGGCAACTTTCTAGTCACTCTTTCCCAAGCCTATCTCACTGTGTGGGGTTGTTATAACCCAACTGCAGCACCCGGCATTTAGCCATGTTGACTATCATGCGATTGGACACAGCACATCAATCCCAGCTGTCTAGCTCCCTCTACAGAGCCTTCCTACCCTCAACAGATAAACGTTCCTGCCCAACTTCGTGCCATCTGCCAACTTACTGAAGATGTACTCAATCTGCTCAGGAGACAGAAACTCAGGGCTTTTTGTAAAACATCTTCTACTGATAACATTATGTAAAAATAAAAACCTTTGAAGTTAAAAGACGGTTAATAAATACATTCCATGTTATGTGTGCTTCTTTTACATAAATATTTTGGAATGTATTTTAGCAAAGTCATCTAATTGCTGGGAAAAACACCAAAATTATCTTAATAGCGTTGAGCCAAACAGCGTAAGCAATATGATCCTTCTTACTAAGTTCATCTTGATGTTCAGCTATTTCAGTTTTTGAGTTACTTCATACTTTTTTTTTTCCCCAAGTTAAGAAGATATTTTCTGTGTTTATCTTTACTTTGTCTAAAATGCAAACATACTGAACACCATGAACAACAATGGTGTGACCTCTAACTCTTGTTCCCATGATACAAAAGATACTTGGACCTAAATATTGCTCTCGATCCACAAGCACAGCTCTAGATGATATGGATCAAGTTTTCTCACATTACAAAGCAGTGCAAAATATTTATATTTATTTTGACTTTCAGAAGCAAGTAGGTACCACTGTAATATTTGAAATTAAGTATAATTATTAATATCTGCAAAGTTGTGCATATGTGTTCAGGCTCTTGTGAGACTGCTATAACTAAGACATCAGGGACTATTGGTCTGTGATGATCAAAGGCACATAATACAAAGGCCATCTGGTGAGCAAGAGTTGTAAACCTTCACTTCCACTTATTTAAAGAACAAGGATTAAAGAATTAGAACAAACTTAATCTATTAATATCTGGATATCTGGCAATCAAAAAAAAAAAAGTGACAAGGACTCTATTAATATAAAATAACTGGAAAAATAAAGTCAGAAGAACATGTAAGTATAAATTAAAGCATGACAAAAGGGTTTATGAAACAGGTCCTAGTCTTTAAAGTACCTTGCATATACAAAGTAGTGTATTTTCCCTGTTGCCCACAGTTCTGAGTTGGAATTTGATTAATCTCACCTTCTTTTTTCTCTCCTCAGTTTGCAGTTGAAAAATAGGGAAGGAGACAAAAATGTGAATGCAAAACACAAAAAGAACATTTGTTTGCTAAAACTCTGATTGTTTTCAAATTTTGGTGATTTAAGAATACAACTCATATTATCCTGGAGCTTCTTTGACAAGATGCCTGACTACTAAAAAACAGATACTTACTGAAAGCTATAATGAAGTAGCTATTTATGATATATTTATGAATTTGTAATCTCAATGTGCCTAAAACAAATTTCAGTCATTATTGAGAGCAAAAAAGGACTCTTCAAAATTAAAACAAAAACAGAAACAAACAGCAACAACAACAACAAAAACAACAAACAACAACAACAAAACTGTGGTCACAGCTCCCCTATAAATGTTTTTTTTTGTTTGTTTGTTTGTTTTTTACAAAAATTACAATTACGTGGAGTAGCTATGTGTTTTTAATTCTAGTCAAATTTCATCTAAGTTGAAAATGTTATTTAACTCAAAAAGGTATGAATTTAGACTCTGGATAATATATCTCCGTAGAAGTTTGTTCTGCACTAAAAGCTGAATACAACTATTTTTTAATTCAATAGTACGTTTAATGTTCAGTGTATAAAGAGAATAAAAAAATAGCACACATCAGTTTTAGAATGACATAAATGTCATTATGACCTTCATGGATTTTCATATAGCCTAAGTAATCCCTGTAAACCAAACCAAATCAAATACACATCTTCAATCATTTCTCTGCTGTTTTGTCCTCTGCTGCAGTTTTATAAATCTCTTTCTTTCTAATACATCTGTTAAAAAAAAAAAAAAAGACAATTAAGAAAACAAACAAACAAGAAAACAAAACAAAACCAACAAACCAAAAAAAAATCTACAGTTGATGCTGTTAAATCTGTAAAGCTAAAAATCAGAAAACTTGTCCAGGGGACCTGGTTAGATAATGATATTCTGGACTTCTATTGTTTTAACTATATTGCATCCTTGTCTTTTGTACTGCTTTAGTTAAGGTTGTGTTGGCATAAAACCCTGTTCCTGAGGGTTTTATAACTCACTATTAAAAACTCCCTAATGACTACATCTTGGCATACTAAATTTCTTCCTAGAAGTGGAAAGTTATCTACACATCTATAGATACCATAAATAGAGCTTTGGAAATATATAGCTAGGGTTTTCACACGCAGGTTAAATTACACCATTTCAAAAATGGAAGTAAGACAAGTGAAGTTTTGTACCTTCATATATTTTCTCTTTTGTGGACAGAATGCCAAAGTAGCTTCCTCTCAATTAAAGTTTTGCATATGACAATTGCTTTTGTTTATCCAAGGGGGAAAAGAAGTATATAGGTAAGTTGATTTATAATGCAATTTTCTACACACATGGTCTGTGTTTTGTTATGAAAATGTCGAACACGTTATATATACCTTTAGTGCACCATACTAATAAAAGAAAGTTTTGATTACATTAATCATACCAAAAGGTATGTGTCTGAGGAAATTAGGTTTTTCAAGGTCTTAAGAAATGCTCTGTGTACAATCCTGGGTCTGAGCCGAAAAATAATAATAAGAGGAGATTTCTGGAACATCTGAAAGTCAAACTGTTGGAGAGAAAAAGAATAAAAGCCACATATACTAGCAACAGTCTGAGCAACAATATAGCAGGAAGTGCAGTGAGACTAGATTCTAGATTCTGTCACTATTATCAATCTATACTGAACGTGCCTATGGAGTTTATTGTGTATTGCAGATGCTTTCCCCATGTATTTTCAGCTACAGGTACTCCTGCTGTCTAGTTTAAAAATTAGGTCGAAGGATGATTTAAAAAATAACCAGCTTCCACTCAACTGGGTGCTGCAAGCTTATCTTTATGCTGTTGTTTAGAGCTACAAATTAATGTTAAAAAATATACTCGTAATATACTAGCATACAGTAATAAATTATTTAATGAATATCTGCAGCCCAAGTTAAGTTTAAAAAATTTTACTCCAACTTTGCTTTGTTATTTGCTAAAGCTATCAGCATTTTTCTCAGCTCATGAAAGGACACACAAGAGCCTCTTGGTTACGAATTTATTGTTTCCGATAAAACTTCACAGTCATTTTGAACTATTTTTTTTTTTGTCTCTCTCATGTTGTGCACTATAATCCTAGAATAATCTCATTTTACAAATGAAATTAACATTGTTTAGTAACAAAACTGAACTGTTAGAAAAGAGATGAGATGAGCTTTCACTCTTACCTGGAATAAAACACTTTCACTCTATACTAAGCTAAGGAATCTCTTCACCATGTTCCACTATATAGATGAAATGTGTTGATAAAATATTTGATCTTTTTCTTCACAATGCCAACATGATGATGCAACAAAACTGATTTAAAATAGTGTAACTGTTTGGTTTGACTACAAGCTGGCAAACTTGCTTTCCTGGACCTTTTAAGTGACTCAGTTTGACCTAAATTAATTTCAAAGCTATACTTAGTCATAGCACTTAAATTCTATGTTCAGCACTCTATGTACAGACTAATGAAGGATTAAAATAAAACTCTGCTCTCTGATTCATAGTTCGTTTTCTCCAGCTGTTACCTTACTCCATTTTATTGATCAGGCCACAAGTTTAGTGTTAGCTACAGAGAATCAGGTTTTGTATATAAGAACACCACAAAAACAATGTTAATATACTGACTTGTGCATTTCTTTGTGTTGTCAAGTCAGACAAGATATCGTATGAACTATTATTTTATCAGGGAAAAATCTGTAAGAAAAAAATTATAAGAATTATATATTACTATATACATATGCAATTATAAGGAGATAGCTTCCAATTATAGCAGCAGTAGTAAAATAGAAGGAGAACAACAATTAGTTCTTCTCCTTGCTGCCTGAAGACTGTTATTATTTAATATCCTGGGGGGCAAGACAGCATGACTAGCCGTAAAATCTGAAACAACTATAAAAAAGGACAAATATACTAATTTTTCAGGAGTTTGAGAGAAGTTTTTTCCTGGTGTTTGACTGCAGATCAGTCAGCATCACTCCAAATAACATCTGAAATGTGCTTCCCCATTTCAGTTTTCAAAATCATGTTCCAGTTGCTATTGAGCTCATGTAGGTCTTGATATTTTAAGTACAAAACTCTCCTAGTTTACAGACCAAAAGCAAGAAAAGTTATGTTGCAAGAAAAAGGTATGTTGTCTTCAACAGAGAAATAAGGAAGGTTCAATACTACTATTTTGCAGAAATGCATGAGGCTGTCCTTAGGTCTTCTTACAGCTTCAGTAACAAAAAGGAAGATACTCTTGACATTTTTAGAGGTAACTGAGGATATTTTAGCATTAGGTAAAAAATTTGTAGAAGTAACATATTCCAAAGAAAGATATCACATATAGACTGCAATTTTTGACAAATGTTAAATTTACACTTTAAATGCCAACTTTTGAGTGGCATATTCTAGGCAACATCCAGCCTTTGGGGATCAATGAAATGGCCAAGCAATAGACAGCTCTCCTTCCTCAGCTCCAGGATACATAACAGAGATGCTGTCTGTGACATGGTGAGCATTGAATTTTTAGCACATTTCAATATCCCCAGTTGTGGTGAACAGCATCCCTGTTCTGGAAATGGATGCCATCGTCTTTCCCTAAAAAATGTCCATACCTACCTCATGATGCATATGTTAGTGAAAGGAACAGATGGTAGGCTCTGGAGGATTACTACTCTCTTAGAACAAAACCATGTTGACGCATGGACTTAACTGACTGAAATGTTTTTAGTGCCATCTGCCTATGGAGAAGAAAAACTGTCCAGTTTACCTTCACTCACCTTTTACAGTCCCTTTTACTAGCTCTTTTCAAACTGCAGAGAGATTGTCCTTGCTCTTTTTTTCTTTAGTCTTTTTTTCTATAGCACAGCAACACAAATAAAGCTTTCACACCACAGCCCCACCGTATAAAATCCTAATTCTGCGTCTGGAAGTTTGTGTTCAGAGAGTGTTTTCAAAACATATTCTTCAATTGTTCAACGCCAATACAGGCATGCATATGTAAAATTCAAATGGAGTGTTATGGTGTTCATATTTAATATGTAGACTCAGCAGGAAGACTCAGGATACAGTTAATATGAGAGATGCTGTACTAACTAATACATTGTTCTGCTCACTGCGGACATATGCTTAAGTTTCACAAAAGGATAGCTATACACTGATCAGTGAAGGTGCCTGGCAAAGTCATTATAGTTAGTATTTCCACGGCTGTATTTGCTTAATGCATGGACACTCCAAGAACTTGGATCTGTCAAGACAATACTTAGAGAAGAGTTACAGTTTTATGTAAAGGAAAAACAAAAAAGAAAGAATCTGGATGTGTCTGAATAGGAAAAAGACCCACTCAAAGACGTTTTCACGACACATGGTGAATTTGCCGAGAAATTTGAGTACGGTAAGTATGGTTGCCTCCATAAACATAACTGTTCATTTAAACAGAAGAAACTGTTCCAGTAAAATAGACATCAGAATGTACATATATATATTTTTTTTTTCACAGCAGTCTGCCACTATTTACCCTTTGAAGCTGTCTATATTAGATAAGATTCCACTAATATGTTAAGGTCCATATATGCTAAAGCTGGTGAAGGAAAAACGTATGCTGCCTGGGCAGAAAGGCACAACATAAGCAGAAGGAGTAAGAAATGTCAACAGCTGTCTGCAACATTCCGAAGAATCACCACCAGAATTGCTATTTATTCTGTGGAGAACTCCGGAAATGTAACTGAGGGTTCTTTAGCACAACCCAAACAAAGGGTAGGTGATAGGTAATATTAATTTTCCATTGTCTTCCTCTGAAAATGATCTAAGTCAAGGGAATTATACTATTTTCATGAAGCTGTTATGTATGCTTCCATGCACTGGGGACACTGGCATGTATCATGCTCCTTTGAACTCAGATGTCACCAATTCACCTAGCAGAGCACTGTGGTTTTGCACTAATCCCAATACAGAATTATCCTAGCACAATCAGGCCATAAATTCAACAAACTACATGATGTACGTACAACAGCTGTGCCTGTCTAGACATGACATTACCTGACTGAAAGTGAGCTCTGGGATCAAATTCCACAAATGGTTGAATCCTTACATCTCACCATGTGTTAAGTGTGTCCAGATGGCAGGTTATACACTAGTATTAACAATCTACTTTCCCTTCCCTGAAGTATCTTTATAGCAAATTGCTGATGCTATTGTAAAGTTAGAGGAGATTCAATACGCAAAATATTTTTAAAAAATCCTTGTGAGAAAAGTGATATTGAGGCCATTCATGTGCTTTGCATAGATACATACACTGTGTTTTGTAGTGCTGCCAAGACAGTCGTTGTATATACAGGAAAAACAAACCACAAAGTAAAACATATGATATATAATAGGAGCATGCTGGTTTGACTGGTTTGTGTTGGTGCGTACACTTGCTCACAATTATTCACTCACCAGCCTACAGAAACTGAACCCAGTCTTTTTAGCTAGCATGTGAGATGCTCTTCTCAGAAAAGAGGTGTACATTGGAAATGTTTTGTCACAAAATACAAAGTTGGTCCATTTTTCAGCATAAATATCTGTTTAACATGAAGGCAGATAAAAATTATTGCCCTCATTGCATTTACACTGGGTAGCACAGGTACTGAAGGTCAATCTTTAAGGAACACTGTGATGGCTATTGACCCATCAGCACAAATATATTTAGAACAGGTGTTTCTGTAACTGTGAAAGACTGCGAAAATCTGTAGAGTTCAGTGGCCTTTAAACTCACACTTTTGCATAATGTGGTGTAGTGGTCTAATGTTAACATGCTGGGCTGCAATATCAAAGATTACAGGGTCAAAATCTCCTTGGGGTTCTTTTCTTACTCTGTCTCTTTATCCACATGGATTTGCCCATTTCTGCTTTTGGAAAAGAACTGCATTTAGAAGGAGGTCAAGAGAGCTTTTTTTTTTTTTTTTTTTTTTTTTTTCCAAGAGCTAATCTAAAT